>NW_027187324.1:3051443-3121796 GCF_028583685.1 Petaurus breviceps papuanus
GAAGAAGAAGAAGAAGAAGAAGAAGAAGAAGAAGAAGAAGAAGAAGAAGAAGAAGAAGAAGAAGAAGAAGAAGAAGAAGAAGAAATAAAAAACAGATAGCAACATTCTCCAACTTCTGCTCTAATTAGCAAGTTGAGTCAAACAGTCAGCCTATTTATAATTTCCCATGTTTTTCAAAGAATGCCAGGTACTTCATAGAGTCAATTCTAGCATGTAACTCAAAAGCTACATTTAATTACAAAGGAAGACTGCTAAGTTTTATAATTATTTTAAATAAAATTTCTTTTTCCATCTCTTCAACCTGAGTTGTATTGTTATTATACAGAAATGGTGATATTTTGTGTTGATTCATTTTCTATCCTGCAACTCCTCTGCAGTTATTGTTTCAATTAATTTTAGTCAATTAAGATTCTTTAAGTATACAATCATATTATCTTAAAATGATAATTTAATTTATTTATCTCTTCTTATTCTTTCCATTTATTTTTCTTGTCTTACTGCTATGGTCAGCATTTCTAGTATTTGGTCAAATAAAATTGTCCACAGTAGATATTCTTTGGTTCACTATAATTTTATGGGATATGTTTTCATTTTATTCGTATTTTATGTAATGCTTTATCTTGGTTTTGGATAGATCACATGCTATTAACAATGCTCAGTACAGTTTCATTTTTTTTCTAGTGTTTTAATAGAAATGAGAGTTACAATTTGTAAAAAATATATATATTTTTAAAATCATTTTTTGTTTTTGTTATGAGTATGGTTATGTCTAATGTTGTCTTAATGTTAAATAACCCTGAAATCTTAGTATAAATCTACCTTAGTCACATCATATAATCTTTAGGATATAATCTTGTAGTTTCTTTGATAATATTTTAATTTAAAAAATTGCAATAATCTTCATTAGGCATATGGTTTATAGTTTTCTTTTTCTGTTTTAATCCTCCCTTTTTTTAGGTATCAAGACAATATTTGTATCATAAAATGAATTTAGTATTATCTTTTATTTTTTCTATTTAACTGTTCTTTGAATGTTAGATAAGAATGCACTTTTGAATCCAGCTGATCTTAGGTCCCTTTCCCCAAAAAATTAAGAAATTTTTTAATAGTGTGTTCAATTTCTTCTTTCAAGATTGGGTTGTTTAAATTCTCTATTTCTTGTTCTGCTCATCTGTAATTTTTGTTTCATTTAAGTTTTCAGTTTTATTAGCATAAATATTGGACAAATACTTTTTAATAATATTCGTTATTTGTTCCTCCTTTGTTATGAATTATCATTTTTATTTTTTCTGCTCACAATTTGTTTTTTTTTCTCTTTTTAACAAAATTAGCTAATGAATTGTATGTTTTGTTTTTTGTGTTGTTTTGTTTTGGGGGAAATTGGGTTAAGTGACTTGCCCAAAGTCACATGGCTAGTAAGTGTGTCAAGTGTCTGAGTACCAATTTGGACTCAGGTCCTCCTGACTCCAGGGCCAGTGCTCTATTCACTGCACCACTAGCCACCCCTATTTTGTTTTATTTTTTTAATTTTAGGATTCGGATTTTATTCATTTTTACTTATTCCTTTCTTGATTTCTAGGATATGCATTTTAGTGTCTATGTAAAAAAACATTGTCAATTTTCTAGATTTTTTTAATTTCATGCCAAATTTACTGCTCTGTTCTTTTTTTAATGAAAATGTGTAGAAAAACAAATTTTAACTTAAGAATTGCTTTGACTACATTCTCCCAAAATTTGTTATGTAGTCTCTCTTTGTTGTTATCTTTAATGAAATTATTTATATTTCTATAATTTATTCTTTGGAACACTAACTTTTTAGGACTTGTTATTTTCAGTTGATTTTAAATATCTGTCCCCCTCTCAGTGGCACTGTAATATGCTTTTATTGTGTTACAGTGAGTAAGGATAGGTTCAATATTTCTCCCACCTTTATTTTATGGTTAACTATATGCTATGCACTGCTGAGAAATAGCTCTATATCTTGCCATCCCCCTTCAATAATCACTAGAGTTCTTTAATATCTAACCTTTCTAAAATTCTATCCAAGTTCCTAACTTCTCTGCTGTATATATATTTTAGATAGACATATTTAGGTGTGAAAGTGGGATACATTGAGGCCTCTCACTATAATAAATTAATAGTCTTTCACTTCTTGTTATACAGTTAACCTCTCCTGGATCACTCCCTTGTTGCAGTGGATTGGTTTATGTACTTCAATGAAACTTAAAGCTATACTGTACCACATTACCCAATATAATGGAGAGTTCTGACAAAGTTCTGATCCACTGGAGGAGGAAACAGTAAACTTCTTTAGTGTCTTTGCCAAGACAACCCCATGCACAGTAGAAAAATAACAAAAGATCTGACACTGGAATATGAGTCCCCAAAGTTGGAATGTGTCTACCAAGATCCAGTACTAATGAAGTGACTAAGTCAAGACAAAATCAAAAGGCAGCTCAGTTTCAGATGAGTCTGGTGACAAAAGGAAAATGCAATCCTGCAAAGATTATTTCATTATGGGATACTGTAATGGAAGATCTATGTACTAAGGTAAGTTAGATATAGTCAACCATGAGATGGAAAGAGTAAACATTAACATCTTGGTTGTCAGCAGACTTAAATGGGTAGAAATGATTGAATTTAATTAAGGAGATGAACCCTTAGAAGAAATGCACTAGTCTTTAAAGTCAATAAAAGGGTGAGGAAAGCAGTACTGGGGTATAATCCCAAATATGACACAATATCTGTTTGAATCCAAAGCAAGCCATTCAATAATAGAGTAATAAAACCATTCTATGCTCCAATCACTGATGCCAGAAGCCAAAGTTGATAAATACTATGACAACCTATAACATCTTCTAGATGTAACATTAAAAATATGTCAAATTTATTACTGAGGATTGGATTTCTAATGTGAGTTAATTGAATGATAATTATAGTGATAGGCAAGTTTGGCCTTATAGTACAAAATGAAGCAGAGCAGAGACTAATAAATTTTATCAAGAAAACTAACTTGTAATATTAATCATTTTTCAAGAATGCAAAAGGTGGCTCTACACTTGGACATCACCAGACGGGCAATATAAAAATCAGATTTATTATATATTTTGTAGACAGAGAATTAAAACAAGAAATAGAGCTGACTGTGGCTCAGATCATGAACTTCTTATTGCAAAATTCAGATTTGAATTGAAGAAAGTAAAGAAAATTATCAGACTATATAAGTATGGCCTAAATGACGTCCCTTATGAATATGAAGCGGAAGTGATCAGATTTTGTAAATAGAGTGTCTAAAGAACTATGGATAGAGTACCCAAAATTTGCTCAGATGACAGCAACAGCAACAAAAATATTCCAAATAAAAAGAAAAGCAAGAAAGCAAAGCCGAGGAAAGAAGGAAAGCAAAAGAGAAGGAAAAGGAGAAGGACGCACCCATGTGAAAGCAAAATCCGAGAGAGCATCAAGGAAAGAGTAAAAAAAAAGATTTCCTTAAGTGTGCAATGCAAAGAAACGGAAGAAAGTAATAGAATGAGAAAGATGAAATCTCTTCAGGAAAATTTAACTTTCCAAAGAAATATTTCAAACAAAAATGAGCATGACAAAACACGAAAATGGTTCAATGGATTAAGACAAGGTTGCAATATGGTACAGAACTATGCAGGAGAGGTCTTAACAGCCCTGATAACCGTGATGGCATGAATCCTGATCTAGAGTCAGACATCCTGGAGCAGGAAGCTAAGCGGGCCTTAGGAAGCTTTGCTTGTAATAAAACTATAGAGGTGATAAAGCCCCAACTGAATTTTAAAATCCTAAAAGATGATGCTATTAAAATGCTGCTCTCAACATGTCAGCACATTTGGAAAAAGCAGTGGCCACTAGATTGAAAAAAAAAATCAGTCTATGTTTCAGTCCTAAAGAGGAGCAATGCCAAAGGGGGAAAAAGGTTCAAATTACTGAACAATTGCACTCATTTCACATGCGACTAAGGTTATGGTTAAGATTCTGCAACCTTTTGTCATTGTTCCGTGATTTTAGTCATATCTGACTCTTTGTGACTCCATTTGGGATTTTCTTGGTAATGATCCTGCAGTGGTTTACCATTTCCTTTTTCAGCTCATTTTGTAACTGAAGAACTGAAGCAGACAAGGTTAAATGATTTCTCCAGGGTCACATAGCTAGTAGGTGTTTAAGGCCAGATTTGAGAAGACTTTACCCATTGGAAAAGACCCTGATGTTGAGAGAAGGTGAGTTTATTCATGATATCACAGAAGTAACAAACATGCACTTGGACAGATTCTGAGAAATAGTAGAGGATAGAAGGGCTTTGTGTGCAATGGTCCATGGTGTCACAGAGTCAGACACAACTGAATGACTTTAAAACAACAATAAAATTCTTTCAGCTTTTGCTTTAAGCAATTAGGTACCATACCATTTGGTGACTATATTTTAAGAAAAATGTAGTTTCTTTTAATTAATACTCTTTTTTGTTGTTTTTGCCTCATCTGAAATCCAGTTCTTTTAGATCTAATGCATGTCTACTCTGATTAAGTGGCACTGGCCTCCTTACTATTCCTTGCCAAAGACACTTCAGTCAAAGACTCTGGCCACTTTCATTGACCATCCACATGCTTAGAATACTCTCCCTCCTCTTCTCCAGGTTTACTTGAAGTCCCAATTAAAATTCTTCTACAAACCTACAAGAAGACTTTCCTCTTTAATGCTAGTCTTTCCTCTGCTGATTATCTCCCTTCCTCTGGGGATCAGACTGAGTTAAGGTCTTTTTCTTCAACCTTCAACTGATCACAAACTGATCCCATTTTCCTTCCTTCCTTTCTTTCTTTCTTTCTTTCTTTCTTTCTTTCTTTCTTTCTTTCTTTCTTTCTTTCTTTCTTTCTTTCTTTCTTTCTTTCTTTCTTTCTTTCTCTTTCTTTCTTTCTTTCTTTCTTTCTTTCTTTCCTTCTTTCTTTCTTTCCTTCTTTCTGTCTTTCCTTCTTCCTTCCTTCCTCCCTTCCTTCCTTCCTTCCTTCCTTCCTTCCTTCCTTCCTTCCTTCCTTCCTTCCTTCCTTCCTTCCTTCTTCCTTCCTTCAGGCTAAAACAAACTATATGGCTTATTAACTCCCTCCAGTGTGCTCCCCACTTCAACAATGAATTCTTCTCATTTGGTCAGTCAGATTTAATTTGCTTTTTTTTTTTTTAAGAAATGGATATCTACTATAGTGACTTAGTTGGAAAAGAGGTACAAAAGATCCCTCCAAAAGAATGTGATTCAGTTTTTCAGAATTATATACAGAATCCAAGAGAAAATGAGCTCACTTTTAGAGAGACATACAATCAATGGGTAATCCAAACTCTTTTTTCTTTGCTTTTATTTTTGGTTTGTTTGAAGGGGGAAGGTAGGGCAATTTGGGCTAAGTGACTTGCCCAAGGTCACAGGGACACTGTTAAGTGTCTGAAACCAAATTTGAGCCCAGGTCCTCCTGACTCCAGGGCCTGTGCTCTATTCACTGCACCACCTAGACACCCTGTAAGCCAAACTCTTAGAAGACTTTGGTTGCAGTCCTCATGATTATCCTTAAAAATATTTATGTTTCTTTTAAGACTCTTTGTAGAATCTTGAATCTTTTTTTTTCCTTTTTTGCATCCACTCTCTCTTTGGCTTCTTCTATGGACACTATCATCAGATATTATAGGAAACCTTCTTGATGCCTGAGGATGAGGTCCCTGGAATGTATAGAAAAGAGGAAGCTTGTGGTGAGAGAGGCTTTAGCCCCCCAGGCTAAAGAGAAATGTAAGAAATTACATTTCTCTGTCCCAGGCAGAGAGGGACATTCACTTTCATGGTTCATTTCAGCAGGCCTACCCTGCCCCAGCTACTTCCAATATCATGACAGTTCCCACAGCCTAGAACCATATGGCCATGAAACCTTGGCCAGGTATATCACCAATTATAATACTCTCCTGCCAGGCTCCCTATTACTGCCATTGCTGCAGTAACCACTTGTCCCAGGAACTGGCCTGCATTGAGACCCTCTCCTGCCTCTATGGATCTTTTATTCAACTGAAGTTAGAAGTAGCCCCTCCTACAAAGTCCAGGTCCTTTTCTTCAGCTGGAGATCTTTCCATCAATTCCAAGATAACTTCTTCTTCAGGATGAGATTCTGTTGATGACCTTTCCTTGGTTAAAGGGGATTTTTCTTTGCATTGAGGCTCTGTCTTTTCAAAGAGTGATTCTTAGCCTTCTCACAGTCCCCCATCTTTTTTTTTTGGTTGATCATACTGATGGTTTTTTCTCCTAATAGTCAACTTTGCTGAGGCCTTTTTCCTTATCCTAATAACTGAATCTGAGGTCCTCCCCTTCTTGGAGACTAAGTTAGAGGTTTGGGGGGTCTAGGTTTTAGTTATATAAGTTGGAGAAAGGTGAGCTATATTGCTTTATAAAAGGTTGCTTACTGAGAATACATGGCAAGAACAGAAATAAAAATCATTTCTCTAACATCAGAAGTAGCCTTCCACCTCTACCACATCAGGCCCTAGAGAGAGTGGACTCAGTTAAAATTACTTCTACAAAACATTCATTCAAAGAAACTTATTTCTAAATGTAGTACCCTCTGGATGAATGACTTTCCTTCTTTAGCACCAAATCTTACTGTTATCCTAGAACAAAGAGGTACCTCTTCACCAGACTAAATTGTGGACAACCTCTGGCATGAACCTCTGTCATGGGACCTCTGATACTTCAAATTTTCAGGGTATCATAAAGCTCTGTTGTACAGGAAAGAAAAAACAAACAGGAGCTAGCATCATCCCAGACAAGAGGCCAGCCCAAGAGACCATGAACTCACATTCTTCACTGAAAATTCTAGGTAAGAAAAGGTCTCAGGGCCTTTTCATAACTTAAATCCCACAGCAGTTTTCCTCAATCAAATGTCAGGCAGGAAAAGAGAATGTTTTTGCTTGTCAGTGCCTTTTGTATGCATATCAAGTTATGTCTTAATAACCAATCTTAATATGCCTGGTGTGATTAAAAATACATATGGGGAAATGTATCAAATAGAGAACCTTCTAAAAGTTCATGACTTAGTTTACATTCCCAGTTCACATTTTACATAAATAAAATATAATTCTGGGTGGGAAGAAAGGAATTATCCCCTGGTGTTATCAGGAATAGACTTTTATGAAGTAACTTTTGAGTTGAGTTTTGAAGGAAGCTAGTCCTTCAAGGATTATAAAACAAATAATAATAAAAGTCTATGCTCAAAATTGTCATTCTTGGTTCTCAGAGATCACATGGAAGGTTTTTTTTTTGGTGGGGATAACAGAAATCTAATTCTAACCATATATGTCTCAATGCTGAGTGTTGTGCACTATGAGATAACAAAAATGGCTACAGAGGCTAGGGAGAGGTCAGGAAATGTGCAAAAGTGACAGGCAGATACTTCATTTCTCTCTTTCTTTCTACTTCCGAATTGAGGAGGTCTTGAGAACAGTTTTACTACCTTTTAAAAGAAAACAAATCTAGTCTATGAGGCAGGGATCTTGGTAGATGTTTCTCCTAGCACAGGAAGATGAGAACTGAGAACCAGCCATTAGAGTTTACAATTGAGATAATTTTGTAACTTTGAAGAGATCATTGCTCCTTAAGAAATAACATGTAAAGTAAGCCTCTTAAGACCTGAAAAGGGAGTGAAAGAATAAGGAGTGGGGGCAGCAAATATTTATAACTCTTCTAAAAGTTTAGGTGTGAAAAAAATTGAGCATCCTGATAGATATGACTAATTGTTACTTGATGATAGCCTGAGGGTGTGGTTGATTCAAATCAGTGTCTTTTAAAAGATGAAGAAACTGTGATTACCTTAGATTCACTGCTATGATGGATCAAAGAGTTTGTCCTTGAGTATGTCTGTAGGCAGCATAGAAGTAACTAGCATATAGGAAGAGGGGCAGATGGAAAGAGAAAGCCTTACTCTTTCATGAAACTCCATGATCTATTTATGAAAGTTGTTTCTATTTCTCTTCCATTCTCCTTTGAATTTCTTAAAACTGACTGGTTGCTTGAAGCCAGTTTGCCATTCATACAGTAATGGAGGGCTCAGATCTAAATGGTGAATTGATGTCTGTGACTTATGGCCCAAGACTAACCTGGTAATCAAGTTCTCTCTACAGGCTCTCTGTACGAGGAACTATAGAAAAGCAGGTGGTCCCAAAAGAATGACATGACCTTCCCACTCCGAGATTGTTTCATTCTGTTCAGTCATAATCTTTCGTACAAGACCTATAAAGTTTTCAATCAAATGAATGACTCTGAAAATTAAAAATCTCACTGCCATTTGATTCTCTGCTTTGCCTCATAGATGGCTGATGAGCTCTGATAAGACTGTTGATTTGTGAATTTGTTATAACCACTCATAAAACAGAGTTCTGAAAATGCCAAGTTGAAATATTAACTTATTGGCCCCATAATTATTTGACCAATAAAATGTCATCTTAGATTTTAGACATCTCTAGATCTTATACTTACTTTAGCCTAACCTAGGGTTCAGAGGATTTTGTTTGTTTGTTTTAAATTTTCATATCAATTTGGAGAAAACATAATAGTTTATATTTCCTTTTGTCTTCCTTTAACCTTTTTTTTAAACTTTGTAGTGCTGTATGGGGTTTCTGAGTGGAAAATATATTTCATAAACATTTTACTATATGAGCAAACACAAGCTGCACTATTGAATCTATTTTTGCATGGTGGGAGAAAGCAAAATAAAACCATGGTATTTGACTGATATATCTGTCTTGTTTGACCAGAAGGGTCAGACTCCCTCTTCAAATAGGGGTGGAGATAATATACAATCTATCTTACACTTTGAAAGGGGTTCAACTTCTAAGTTCAACTTCTAGCTCATCATCTCAGGGTTTACAATTCAAAAGGACCTTAGAGACCATGTAGTTGAACGTATTATTTTTAAGATATGAAGATGAAGTTGACCAAAGTTAATGTTACACTACTAAACATCAGGGCCAGAAATCAAGATCAGATCCTTTTAGTTCACCTGAAACATATGTCATGTAACATGAGTTCCATATCTCTCTACTCAACTCTGTTCCCATACTACCAACTGCCTCTGCTACTATACGTCTGAACCTGGATGTACAATAGATATTTCAAACTCAGCATGTCCAAAAGAGTACTCTTATTTTCCTCCTCAAACTTTTCTGTCTTCCTAATTTTCCTAAATTTATTGAAGGAGCCAACATTCTTTTAATTTCTGATTTCTTCTCTATTTTCCCTCGCCCACCACATCTAATCAATTACTAAATATTGTCTGTTCTACTTCCCATATCTCTCACAAATATTTTCTTCTCTCCTCACATGACTACTACTTCAATTCAAGTCTTCATCAGGTCTTGCTTAGGTCTATTGTATTAGCCTCCTAATTGGTTTCTCTGGACCTATTTTCTCCTCTTTTCAATTCATCTTCCACAGAGATGCCAAAATAATCATTCTATACATGGCTGGCTATGTCACTTCTTGATTCAAAAATGTCTAGTGGATTCCTTTTGCCATTAGGGTAAATAGACTCTTCAGTTTTGCATTTAAAGTTTTCATAAATATGGCATCAGTATTTCATTTTGTAAATATTTCAAACCAAATTAGTCAATTAGCTGATCCCAAACCTGGTATTTTATCTACCATCTGCATGACTTCTGACAGGTTGCTCTTTCTGCCAGCCCATTGCACTCCACTCCCTGGAATATATTTCTGTCTTTATCGTTGCTCCTTAAATACTTTCCTCAAAGAAAATCACTGAAATGCTACCTTCAAGGCAAAATCCTCAGTTACTACTACTTTTGTACATTCCCTGACCTCTCCTTAGCCTTTGTAGCCAATAAAGAGCACATTTTTGTAATTTCACAGAGCACCACACTCAACACTAGTTCACCCTTGGATTATTATTATTATTATTTGCATTTTAATTCAGGTGTTATAGTAACCAACCCCATAATGTAATGGTCATGGTCCTGCTATGCTACATCACTACATCAAGTCACATTCACAGTGGAACTCATTGTACAAGGCATGGAAAAACCTATTCAACTTTTAGATTGGCGCAGTCACTCAAGCCTGCTCTCTTCTAGGCAGGGCAAGGTTCTCAAAGATAGAAAACCACCACATAACTATACTCAAATTTTATCAGGGTTCTAAGACACGACCTTGTTGAAAGAACATATGCTTTTCCTATTCACTGTGTTTACTCTTTAGTCTTAACTGATGCATTTCTATTTATACAACATGCCATATACAATGTAATACACCTTCATGATCTGTGTTATTTCCAGAAGCAACTACTCACACTAATGCTTCTCCATCTTAAAACTACTACATTAAAATAAGGCAAAGGAGGGAAAGATTGAATATATATTCATTGTGTACTATGTGTCAAGCACTAAGCTAAATGATAAGATTATAAGTATGAGCAAAAATTAAAATGATAGGCTCTAACTTCAATGACAGAATATAATGAATATCTGGATCAAATCTGTACAATTTGGCAGTAGGTAGGAGTCAAAATAAAATAGCTAAATTTCTTTGGGCCACACATGTTTTTAGAAGTTAACTTTCCAAGTAAAGGTATAATGGTTAACCTATTTTTGCAAATAAACCATATAAAGAAGGGGGATTTTAATTAGTATAAATTAAATATACTTATTAAGATTTTTACTTATAAAATCACAAAAATGTTAAAAATTACTCTACTAACAGAAGAAGTTTTAATATATTTTTTAGGTTTTTTATTCTTAACATTTAGTTGGGATGAGATCCATTACAGCTCTTGTGAGCAATCAATTTATTTTGTTCTGGAATCACATTTGAAATCGATTTCTTTAGAAATCCAAAAATTAAGCTTAGTAGTCACTTCATTTTCAGAGTTTACTTTCTTGAAAACCCATTGTTCTCCACTGAGATTTTACAACAATTTGGATGCTTTAATTTGTTTTTCATTGGTGTGCAATTTGCTCAAGTTGGGATGTTTTGATTTGATATGGCAATGAAGATTGTATTCCTTCAGAAAGGTTATTACTTCTTGGTAAACAAAGCACAACATTGTGTCTCTCGTGTAAGTAAAAAACCATCAATTTGTCTACCCTGGATTAAAGACTCTATATTCTGATTTGATCTTCCCTTCCTTTTTATCACCTATCTTACAAAGTCATCTGAAAACCTTTAATGTTTGAACCAAAAAATCTCCACAGCAACTGCTCGCATACAAGAAATACTGACCTTGGAAAGAGCACCAGATACTCACGTAACTTGGAAGGAGGCCACAGAATGAGGGAGGGAAGAAGCCCGTGAGTTCTTGCTGCTCATTGTGTAGCAGCATTAGCTTCATTAGCAAGAGGCTGAACTCATTTTGTTCCTATTCAACGTCAGTAAGGACCAAAAACACAGCAAAAAAAAAAAATGACTCTTGCTCCTCTCAGACTACAGACAGACTGATGATGGTTGGTCACCCTGGGTCATGTGACAAACAGGAGACAAAACACAGTGGCAACCCAACTGCTAAATTACATGTCAGGCATAATAGTGACTAGCAGAAGGCAGGTTAAACAGGGCATATACAAAGCACTTGTTATATCTTTACTTTCTTTAACATCCTCTAAGTTTTTCAGGGGTCACCCAAAACACTGTGCTAGGTCACAAGCAGTTCATGGGAATATGTTGTACAGTACTGATCGAGAAAGTCAAAATCTGGGGGGAGGGTAAACCTAGTAAGGAAGAGATGAAATCTTTAGTGAGTGAGGAGTGAAGCTAGTAGTGAAATAACCATGGCCTGAGCTCCTCATAAATAGCTGTCTGAGCAGAAGTATCCCAAATCAAAAGAAAAAGGTACAGAGTAGAAGCTGCTGGGGTAAATACAGCAGGTCTGGAGTGGCTCTAAGAGTGAAGGGAGGATAGACTGTGCACCTCATGAGAGAGATTCAACGATAATAAGGAAGAAAATCCCAAGTGCTCGGGATTACATACCTCTGGACTACAGGCTTTGACGTTACTGCTGAATTCAGAGACAGAGGCATTATACAAAATTGCTTTTGTTGTTTTTGTTGCTGTTTACTATTTGTCAGTTAACTGGCAATTGGGAAACCCCATTCTCTTTTCTATTGGAACATTGTATATACAAGTACTTTCAACTAACAAATACCCTTAAAAAGGCATTTAGAAAAGGCTTAGCTATTAGTATGAATTGTTTTTAAACTAGATATCTGCTAAGCTCATCAGAAAGTCTCTGTGCTTTACAAACTAGGCCAGACGGTCACTCACTTATCTAGATTTGGTTATGTCTAATCACAACAGAGGAAATATTAACAAAGCACAGGTTGATACACCAAGATACCAAAGAGCTGCAAAGCCTCCTCAACTTTTCCTCTGAAACCAAAATGCATAGGGGATATGTGTGTGTGTGTGGGGGGGGATTACAAATTTAAGTTACACTGTCCAATCTATAGAATGAGATTGAACTCTGTAATAACTAAAATTCCTTAGCTTTAAATCTGGGATACTCTATAACAAAAGTTATATAACCATTATCTTTCTTTACATTAAAAAAATCTACTTTATTAAAGATTCAAAGATTCCTTTAGGTAGGACACTACACTTTCTCCAAATAAGTTGGAATTTGACATGCACCCCACTGTTTTATTGCTCAAACCTATTGCTGGCTCATTGACTCCTCAATAATTGAACCTATCTTTATCAATAACTCAAATGACATAAATCACTAAGTCTCAAACTACCCCTTTTCTCTATATTTGTTCTAGTCTCTTGGACTCCTGGTTATGAAATAGGAATTCATGATTTCACTTCTGAGATTTTTCATTGTATGAAATTCAGTGTACTGGAAGACAAGGTTGCATTTTTTATACTCTTCTATCCATATGGATGTATGCCTGAAATAAATTGGCTCAACTACTTTTATTATGCATAATACATACAGTACAAAAAAGCCTTTTTCCCTAAAGAAAATAACAAAGTTGTATAACTATAGCACTGTTGTTCATGCTTCCTTCTGCACTAGACTGACCAGCAGTTCAACCACAATCTTAATCACCACAGTATCACCTTCTCCATTTTTTTTCTTATTTATTCCAGTCTCAGTGGAAGGGATGATCCTTCTCCTTACAAAATGCAAGCCTTCCAATTTGACCTGGATTACACCATTCCTCTGCTTTATTTCTAATTTTCTCTAATCCAATAGTCACTTCCATAATGCTGACATATTTAATATTAATGCCATGTTGCTGGACCCTTCTCCAATAAAGGCTCTTTCTGCAGTATTTCCAAGTACAGTATCTGAAGCACTTGAGGAACCAGCCCTCTAATGAAGTGGGTGAGGAAAAGGACTAGGCTTCATTTCCTGCTAATTATAACCCCTGCTTAGAAACCTAGAGGAAAATCTACTTATTTCTGAGGCTGTGTTTGGCTTATGTCTAAGTCCCTCCTAAGTGGGTGGAATAAAAATGTACTTAATGTACAGTATTGTAGCAGCAAGCACCCCAGCATCCCAAAGGTGGCTGCCAACATAGGTTCTTAGATCTGCTTTTCTAAAGGAAAGCAATTCAAAATGGGTTAACGATCTTGCTTTAATCAAACAGATGTCATTTACCTAGTTCAAGGGAAAAAGTCAGCACCCCAAACTTCAGAGAATACAAACAAGTTACAAGCAGAAGTTACAAGAAGACAGAGAAACATTTCAGTAGACAGGCCTCCAACTATCTGATCATTACATCGATACCTAGTCACTTACCAGAGAGGGAAGCATCAGCATCAATGTTTTCAAAGCTGGAGGCTCAATGGCTGCCCAGAATCTCATCTGGTCAAATCATACAACACTTCTCAAAGTAAGTCCCAAAGCAAAGCCTCACATTAGGGTTTATATAGCCTTCTCCTGGCTCAGAAAAATGCAACAACTCTCTTGACCCACTGCCCAATCAAGAAGCATTCCCAAAAACCAAGCCTCCCTCCACAAGCTCTGGGCTCACTTAAGCCTATCAAAGGGCCTAGGGGCAAGGAAGATCTTAAATTTCCATTCCCATAACAAGTATGGGACAGGTATTTATTTCCTGCCCACAAAATAAATGATAAAATAAACACAACAAACTTTGGTAGAACATTTGAAGATAGGATTCAATAAATAACTTATAAGTATAACTTTCTGGAGGGCTGACAGCTATACCCCAAAAATATATAGAGCAGTATTCACAGTGGCTAATTATGCATTTTCCATTTTTTTTCTTGATGCTGGACTATTCCTTTAAAGACTATAACATATGGTTAGTCAAGGTAGGGTTTGGGCCCATCCATTTTTTATAGTTATCTTCTCCAAGAACAGTATAGTTTCTAGGGGATCCTCCTGGAATGGCAGTAAACTATAACCAAAGAACTAAGGATTTCAGAAACCTCTCAAACTCAAAATGACCTCTAAGCTTGGAAACATCCATCTTAATAATAAAATTAACTCATTTACTCAGTAAAGAAAAAAATAAATCAGGAAAAGCAAGTTGGGGAGAGGAAGTGTCTAGGTGCACTCTGACAATTGAGTCTTAAAATTAAACAAAACAGGAAAAAGTAAAACTTTCACTTGATCTTACTATGTTGTCAAGCTATCTACTTCTATTTTCCCTCCCTTTCAGAGTCAAACTACCAGGAAAAAATCTGCCTTATTCTTGTCTACTTTCTAACTTCTCATTTCCTTCTTAAGTCCTTGTAATTGGCTTCCATATGCATCATCCAACTAAAATTGCTATTAGTTACTTTATTCAGTTGTTGTCTTTAGGACCATAACCTGATAGGTGAACCAATCAATCAAAAGGTATTTTAATAAATGATTATTAGGGACAAGGCACTGTTCAAGGTGCTTGAAATAGAAGTATAAAGAATGAAACAATTCCTAATTACAGGGTACTTACAGTCTACTGAAGGAGAAAAAAAGTAAATTTCTAAGTTCATAGAGCATAAATATAAAATAAGTATATACAAATATATGTGATGTAGTTAAATATAATGCAGTTTAGGAGGGAAAGAACTGTAAAAGAAAGGTGTTTTCTGGGGTTTCAATGCATATTCAAAGTGACAATGGGTCACATTTCAAAGGTAATGAAATGAAGAAGTATTGTATACTAAACAAAATGGAATGGATACATCAAACCAATATTATCAATAAGCATCTGGGTTAATTGAAAAAATGAATCAATTATTGAAAGAACAGTTAAGGAAGTTAAGTTCCAATAATTTGTATCAACATTGAAAGGATAATTTGTTCATGGCTTTACATAATTTGAATAATAGACCATTGGGAGGAAGTATACCTCTAGCCAGAATGATTACCCCAAATCTGCAAATTAGAAACAACAAACACATAAGATCCCAAATATTGAGTATTGGACTTTGAGGCCAGATGTCCCAGCACCATACCAAGGAATACCTGTTTAGGTGGCTTACATTATTTAGAGAACTTTTGGTTGGAAAGAAAAGAAATAAGAAAAATCTCCACTGAAATATGCATAAGAATCCCTAAAAGTCACTTTGGGCCGATTTTACCCAAATCAGGATTAGCAGCTCAAGGAATACATGTTTTGGCTGGAGTAATAGATTCTAATTATCAAGGAGAAATTGTTGTGACGTTCCATAATTTAGGTGAAGGGCCAAAAAGATTTGGAAAAATGATAGGATTGTTCAAGTGATTATCGTTCCTTGTAAAACAATACCACTTGTAAAAACTGGAGAGGACCTGAAGGATTTGGTTCTATCGATAGAATAAATTTGGGAGCTAAAGTATGGGTAAAATGGAAGCCAGATAATGTTCCAAAGGCTGCATAGATTATAGCACATGGGAGGGATAACACTGTAACTATTGTTTATGCCAGAGAAGATGATTACAAAATTGTACCCTTAACTCACATATTCTACCATGAGTGTGTCTACAGTAGTGGGCTCATGGACTCCAGTAGCATGGTTGATCCTATATCTACCTTGTTTCTGGTTATTGTCTCTTTGCTTTTTCTGTTCATCTTGTTTGCTAGATTTGTTTCTGCAGGCTTGGTACCCTCCACTTGTAAATGCCTAATAGCTTAAGCTGGATGTCACCCCCTGTCTGCAACTGTGATGTGTCACCCCTGGACATGGCATCAAGCACATTCCAAATGCTGGCTAAAGAACTGACCTCTCAAATGGGACCCCTTGGTACAGGACAGCTCTATGTCCAACTTCAGCAGCAAGGAGCCATAGAAGAAGAGACCTTTTCCCCTTATCTCAAAATTTTGAGACTCCATTTGTTCGGGGGGAATGATGGGAAGCTTGTGCTCAAGCCCCATGCTAAAATATTGTTTTCTGTGTTTATTGTGTCCTATCCTTGTTACATTGTTGTAAAATTCTGTTGACACCAGTTATTCCTAAAACTCCTATTAACATATGTAATGAAATGTATTTTAATGTATTTTTGCCAAGTAAGGGACATGAAAGATCTTGGGGCTGAATGTAATGGTTATGGGATTTGAAGGTCTTCCATGCCCCTTGAAATGGCTGACTTGGCAGGAAGGGGTGGGACAAGATGAAGTGGGAGTCAAGCTAGAGTGCATGCAGTGACTAGAAGTGTGGCGGCAGCCGTGACTGTGGCACAAAGTCCTTTTGTTTGAGCCAGCCAGAATTTCTGATAAGACTCCTGCTGAGGACTGCCAGGGATGGCAACTGCAGGGGGTTGGAGCTTCTGGGAACAAGCTGCATGGACACTGAGCAGTTGCCATGAGTGAAGAGAGGAGGATCTTTGCCTGAGGTAGCCTGTTCTGTTTTGAAGGCATGAGATGTGAGTGTTTATTACATTAACTATGTGTGTCAACTTTATAACTACTGTGATGACTTTGCCTTTCTGGTTTTGGGTTCAGTTTTCTGGTATTTGAATAAATGTTCTAGCTTTATCCCTCATGTAGAGAGCCTGGTATATTTTGTGATTAATAACCATATCAGCATATTTATAGTTACCATAGGCATTGTGAATATTGCATTGTTGATAAAATTATATGGGAAGTAATCTTCAGTCAATCAACAAATATTTATTCAGTGACTATTATGGAGCAGTTGGGTGGCATAGTGAATAGAGTACCAGGCCTGGAGTCAGAAACACTCATTTTCCTGAGTTCAAATCTGGCTTTAGGTACTTATTAGCTATGTGATCTTGTGCAAGTCATTTAATCCTGTTTGCCTCAGTTTTCTCATTTTTAAAATGAGCTGGAAAAGCAAATGGCAAACCACTCTAGTATCTTTGCTAAGAAAACCCTAAATGAGGTCATGAAGAGTTGGATACAATAGAAACAACTGAACAACAACAAAAACAAGTATGTAACAGGAACTGTGCTAGGCAATCAAGGATATACATGCACAAAGCATCCCTAACTATGAATTTATGGTCTATTGAGTAGGCAAGCATTACGGCATAAGAAAATAAATGCAAATAGATACAAAGTTGTTTAAATACAAAGTGGTATGTGAGTGAGTGTTGCAACACTTGAAGAATCATAAAGAAGGTACTTGAGCTGCATTTTAAGGGAAGAGAAGACTCAATGATCTGTAGTAGAAGTCCTATGTTTCCCCCAGCCATATCCATCATATACATCATTGTTAACCATCTACTCCTCCTAGACACTGTGATTCCTAGGTTTTTATAACATTGTTTCTTCTCCAACCAGTTTGTATGTTCCTTCTTAATCTGCCTTACTTGTTCCAACATTTGTTCTAGACTCTCTTCACTTTTCTCTCCATGTGAGTATTCTACTTTTGTGATCTTATCAGATCTCATGTTTAATTATCACCTACACTGATTGTTGTTTCTACAGTACGTTCCATCTCCTCTTTCCTTGCCTTTCTACATGTTATTCCCCCATTCTTGGAAAGTGTTGACTTCTTACCTCTGCTTCCTGGAAATCCTCACTTCCTTGAAGACTAGGATCAAATACCACCTCACCCCCGCTTACCAGCCATTACTAATACATGTTTTGTATTTGATTTCCCATGTACATATTGTTTCTTCAAATGGATTATAAACTCCGTGAACAAAGGACCAACTTTAGTTTTGGTTTTGTATCCCCTGCACCTACCATTGTAAGTGCTCATTGTAATAAATGCTTAGTAAGTGAACAAAAAGATGTTTGGATGAATGGATGGATAATTGCATTAAAAGGGACAGAGAGATGGATGAATGGGTATAGTAAATCAAGGTAAAAAAAATTAAGAGTCAAGGTAAACATCTATTCACTTCCTATGTTCCTTAACCCCTTTAAACTCTAATCTTCCTGGGCAAATACTTGAATTAAAAATATAATAGATTTTATCTTATTGAACAATAACCAGGATTTTCAAACTTAAATAGAAAGTAGAAAAGTATTCATAACCTGAGACAGTAATTATCCCTGCAATCCTACCCCTGTGATAAATGGATATGTCATTGTTAACCAAGACAATACCTTATCCAACAAACTATACATGAACAAATCATGATAGCAATACAAATAACTTTTTTCATAAATCAACATTTAAAATTATATAGATATATGTGCATATATATGCATAACACACATGTACACAAATATACACATGTGTGACACAAAACACACATATACACATGAATATATGTGTCACACCCATCTATAGTGTGTGTGTATGTGTATGTGTATGTGTATGCGTAGTAGTAGTAGTAGTAGTAGCAGTAACAGCTATATTGCAGATTCATTATTTCCCACAGTCCTATGGTAGATCCTGGCATTTTCTAACTAATAAGCATTCTTTGGTGATTGTCTTTCCTTCTATTTTCCATATATGTAATTTTTCATAACTGTCCTGTTCCAGATATGTGATGTTTGTCATATTTATTAATTATAATAATATCCAGAAATGGCTTCATCTTGAGAATCACTTTATGTTTTCTAATGCATTTGGACCTTACAAGAGCTCTGTGAAGCATGTTCCAATTCACAATATAAGGAAACAGAAAAATTAAATGTCTGAAATGAAATTCTAATTTGAGTTCAAATGCAGCATCTTCTATGTCTCTAATACCTGTTGCTTATGATGTAGAATTCAAGATCCTTGAACACAGCTATTATTTTTTTCTTTTTTATGTGGCAAAATATACGTATTTTGCAAATAGTAGGCACTTGGAAATGTCTGTTGAATGTAGTTAATGAACAAAATAAGAGAAATAAGGTGGACAAAATGAAAAATTACATTTCTGAAAAATTCCTAAAAGTAGCTACTAAAAGACAGGCAAAACAAAATGGGCTCTAGCTATCAAATGCTGACAAACATCATTTAAAAGTTGGAAGCTAAAAGATGATCTCCAAAAACTATTAAAATTGATGGCATTAGCGTTAAAAGAGATTGGATTGATTTGCTAGTAGAAAAAATTTGAAAAGATAAAACAGAACACCTGTGAGTTTGGGAACAGTTAGTCAACAAATTAGATGATGCTGTCTAAACTGGCTTTAATTTCTGCACAATATTCATGTCCATGGTATGTTTTGAAGAAAGATTTTCATTTTCCCAAGATCACAAATTTCTCTTTCCACATGTGCCCATAAATCTTACTTAGATCTAGAATTATATCCTCATCAAAATGAGACTCTGTATCTTTGGCCAACAGGTATTAATACATAAGAATTCAGCAGAGATCCAATTGATGGGCAGATGGTCTTAAATAGAAATAGACAAGAACTTTTCAGTGTTTTAGAGATTTTATCAAATACTGTTCAGCCAAAATGAGATTGCATTAACCCTGGAGTAAGGTTAATAGCATCACATTTTTAGGAATGTGACACTACAGCACAGTTTAGTAAAATAACAATTGCTGAGATTCCATTCTACCATGAGCAGGGAAGGGGAGGGGAAAGAATGGGGAGAGGATGGGGGGGGAGAAAAGAGAAGGGAGGGGAGGGAAGGGGAGGAAAGGGGGGGGGGGGGGGGGGGGGGGGGGGGGGGATTGGGGAGAAGAGGACGAGGAGGGGAGGGGAGGAAAGGGGAGGATAGGAGAGGGAAAGGAGAGGAGAGGAGAGAAGAGAGGAGAGGAGAGGAGGGTTTTTTGGATGGGGGAAGGCAGGACAGTTGGGGTTAAGTGATTTGCCCAAGGCCACATGACTAGTAAGTGTTAAGTGTCTGAGGCTGGATTTGAACTCAGGTCCTACTGACTCCGGGGCTGGTGCTCTATTCACTGCACCATTTAGTTGCACCAAGGAAACTTTTATAAAATAACAAACATGAAATATTATTTAGCAAATTGAGAAATTTTAACTTCATTATTAATATTTGTAAAAAAGTACTAGACTATCCATATATTCTCTTTGAAATATGCTATTTTGGGTAGAAACAGGACTTCTGCAGGGCTCTGGCTTCCACCTCCCCCAGTTCATATAAAAGGTGACTCTGCAGAAATTTTGGATTTACAGAACCCACAAAATGACACAGAGAAGCTAACCTCCCACTGAGGACAGCATGGCAGGCTGGCAGGGAGCAGCCAGCCCAGCACTCTGGGAGCCAACCCTAGCCCCAACAGCCAGAGATTTTAGCCCCAGGGCAGGCCTGAACAACCACTGGCTGGAGGGACTTCAGATCACCAGCAGCTGTCATGGTTTCCAGAATTATCAGCACATAGATGCTAAGGACAAAGTGAGAGTTCCGTGCAGTGTGGACTTTGGGATCCAGTAGCTGGGAGTGCCTCACCTTTTGCCCCCAGGGAAAGAAGCTGCTGAGGCACCATGGCCCTGCATTTGATATTATCATATGATTTTTGATATTCTTAATGATATAATCAATTATTTTAATAGTCTGCCTCATGTCAAATTAATAATCCTAAAACATCGATCTTTTTTTTTTTTTTTTGCAATTGGGGTTAAGTAACTTGCTCAAGGTTACACGGCCAGTTTTTTCTGGGTGTGGTGCTGAGTGTCTGAGCCCGGGATTTGATCTCCAGGTCGTCCCAACACTGGAGCCGGTGCTCTTACTCGCTGAGCCACCTGGCTGCCCCCTAAAACATAGATCTTACCACTTCATTCCCTTTATCGAAAAGGTTCCTTATTGTTTTTAAGCTAAAAGAAAATGCACACTATTTGTCATTTGTCATTCAAAGTCCATTACAACATGCCACAAATGTGCTTGTCCAGATTTTTAAGATCTGGTACTGCTAAATTGCCTCCCTTTACATTTTTCATTTACATTTACATTTAATTTACATTTACATTTCAGAGTGCATCATGCACTCTATGATGTAATCATGCTGGCTTACTACCTGCTATTTCTTCCGAACAACACTGCATCTCTTTTCTCCATGACTTAGTACAAGCTATTCTCCCATGACTGGAATGTTCTTCCTCCTTCAAAAAATCCAGGCTCTGATACTTAGCATCACACCCAGAAATAACTGGCTGTGTAACCTTAAGGAAGTAACCCCAGTTGCTAAAAAAAAAGAATGATATAAAGGTCTTTATGTTTTTCCCACTCTTTGCTCTCCTCTCTTTTGAGCATGCTTATAATTTCTACCAGTAGAAAGTAATGTCTTTGAAAGCAGAAACTATTTTTTTTATTTGTCTTGGTATGTGCAATGATGGACACATAGTATTTTATAGATGTGTGGTGATTTCTTAATTGATTTTCTGAATAGATGATAGTTGTCTTGAACACTGGAATTTTATCTTCAATTTCTTCATGAAAAATGTTGTACTACTTCACAAAGTAAGTCAAATACTTGCATACCTCACTTATCATTACATCAGCTGTGAGACAGAGAAATTCAGGAAGAGAAAGTCATTTATTCTTCCCCTTCCACACCCTATTTACCTTTGCCCAAGAATTATGAAGAATTGAGGCTGCTCAAGAAGGGATCTGAATATTTCATCAAGAGGTAGCTATATTAGATTCCACAATATGTCATGTAGACCTTTCAACAAAATTAGGACTTTGTAAATATTATTTGACCAGCAACCTGATTATACTTGAACTATTAACACTTGGGAGATTAAATATAAACTCACTATATTAAAACATTTTTTCCACAGATAGAGCAGTTCATATTTCCAATAAATGAAAGCATCCAATATATTAATACTTTGAAGGATGATAAAAGTGAATTTTTGCCAAATAAATCATATTAGGTAAGTATCTAAGGAAACAAACTTGGAATTACTTTTACAGAGATGTCTTTTCTCTGAAAGAAACTCAAGTGATGGTATGTGCAGAAGCAGGTAAGAATGTCCATCATCATTATTTAGAAGAACAAAATAGCAAATTGGAACTAATGCCAAGATATCTTAGAACAGGAATATGATATACTTCAACCAGTTTCATGGATAATGTGGGATGAAAGTGTAAAGCCAATCATGCAGCAGCTCTCCTGAGGACTGCTGCTGTGAATAACTTTAAGGATCTGATCACATAGTATAGTGAACTGTCTATTCAGCACAAACTAAAGCAAAACATTCACAACAATATAACATAACAACTTATTACTAAGGTGGCCACATAGCCATAAAAAAACATATCATTCAGCAAGTCACAATTAATATAAACTACCCTTCTTTCATTTTGATTGGAGGCTAACTTCCAATCATCCTTAAGGCAATCTTTTTTTTTTTGCTTTTTGGAGGGCAATTGGGGTTAAGTGACTTGCCCAAAGTCACACAGCTAGTAATTGTGTCAAGTGTCTGAGGACAGATTTGAACTCAGGTCCTCCTGACTCCAGAGCTGGTACTCTATTCACTGACACCTAGCCACCCTAAGGCTATCATTTTAAAGGGGTAATCATCCTTAAGCTGATCATCCCAAGGGATAGTGGAAAGTAAAAAGGCCATCCACCCCTAGGTGACAGTAAATCGTAATCTCATCAGGAAGCACTAAGTAAGGTAGCTGTCCGAGCTCTTGTCTGGATTCACCCAACTCTTGCCTGTATTCACAGGTAGGTAACTCTCCACTCCTCTTCCATATGGAAACTCAAGGGGAATAGTCCACTCCAAGCCCTTCACAGTTTCTGTTTCTGGGAAGACAAAGCTTGACAAAGCCACAACAATATTTACACACATTAAGCTTAGCAAAGTTACAACAATATTCACACACATTGCTGGCACTATCATCTCAATTCACTTTCTGTCAAACAAAACAAAGAGAAAATTTCAGTCAAAGAAATCAAACACATATTAGTAGTAAAATCCCAGGACTTCTGGAAATAGCAGAAAAGTCCTCTTCCAGGGCTTCTTGATCATCAGTGAAGTCATCTTTCAGGATTACTACAAAAAAACAACAGACAAGGCTTTTGTTTGACAGACCAACAGAGAGAGTGCTGAAATCACAAGCATCCTCCCTCTCAGTTCTGCTTGGTCCCAGCTCATGCTCCAGCTTTTCTCTGCTCTACTCCTTCTTGTTCCACCCTTTTAGCATGTTCCTCCCACTGTGGGCTCCCAGGATAACCTTAGGCTTATTAAGTGCAGGGAAGATCTCCAAATTCCCTTAGGCCTCTTAAGGGCAACAAGGTGTATACTGTTTCCAACAAAGACTTGATATAATCAGAGGCGAGGCTCAAAGGCATTGAATAGCTGAAACAACAGCTAAATACTACTTTGATTGCCATTATAATAAACAAAAAAGGAGCAAAGTACCACTTTTCTTGCTACTACAGAAAGTGACAATTTTACGGAGGAAATTATTTACTGCAAATTTAAAAAAAAATTGTATACATTGCTTAACTGAGGTATTGACTCTTAATAAGCAGAACTTTTAGCAAGCAGCCTTCTAAGAGAGGATTTTTCTTGCTCTGAGCTAGAACTGAATAATATTGGTTATTTTCTTCTCATAAACACTTCACTATTTTTTAAGACCTTAAAGTACTTCAAGTATCATAAAAAGAATGGAAACATGTGTCATGCATGCATACTACTTTTAAATTTATATGTAAATCCATTTTCTTATCACCAAAAGAATAGTATGTAGAGTCTTCAATTTCATGTTGTAGTATCATAAAACTGCCTTAGTCCTATAAAAATGTCTTATAATATACCTGAGAACAATTCCAGGAGGTAAGGAGATATTATGGCTCCCATTTTACACATGAACAAACTGAGTTTCAGAAACATAAAGTGACTTGTTTGTGATTCTCTTCAAACTTGAGACAATGTATGAGGTGGAGACAAGAAGCAAAGCAAAGAAAGAAGGGAGAAAGGGAAATGGAGGACTAATGAAATCAAGGAGATTCAGAGAGAGACTTTGTTCTTGCAAACAGTTGTTCTTACAAACAATTTTCCAGAACTGGAAAATACTTTTCAAAGCCAAGGACATAATAAACATTTTACAAAAATTATCTTCCAGGACTTTGAAGCTTTTACATTTTACAAAAATTATCTTCCAGGACTTTGAAGCTTTTTAATTCTTTACCCCTTTCTTTAAGGAACATTTACAAATAGTATTCATGACATTTTTATACACTTCTTGAAAAACTATACTTTGAATATTTTAGTAATACATTACTCTTTCTGTTTCTATTCCTATTTTTGTGTAGAATTATATATACCTATATCACAGAATAACAGAATTTGAGAGTTGGATGGAATTTTAACAATAATTTAGTCCAAATCATATATGAAAGGAATCTCCACTATACCTAATAAGTGTTCATCAAGCTTATATTTGAATATCTCAGGAAGTGGGGACTTACCACCTCTCCAAGACGTGTGTTGGAGAGCTCCAAATGTTAAGAAGTTCTTCCTCATATCAAGCTTCAATTTGAATATTTGAATCTTCCCACTTTTTGCTTTGACTTGCTTCCATGTGAGGCCAAATTAAATAGAATACTGGTGAAACACTTTAAAAAATAACATGTCTTCAGTGATCTTAGGTCTCATGATTTGGTGACATTTTTTCCATTTTTTTTTTTATTAAATTTTACGTTTATTTTTATTAAATTAAATTTTACATTTAGTTTTACTATATTACGTTTATTATATTATTATTATTATATATTATTACATATTACTATATTACATTTAGTTTTACTATATATAGTTTTACTATACATCATTCATTTCCACAAGATTTTGAGTTACATAATTTCTCCCTGTCTCTCCCCCCACCACCACCCGAAAACAGTGATCCTACTGTATACCCCCTCCCCCAATCTGCTCTCTCCTATATTCTCCCCCATCTCCCCTCCAAATTTCAAGTTGGGCAAGATGGATTTACAAACCCCAGTGCCTGTACATCCTATTTCCCAGTTGCGTGTAAAAAAAAAATAATAATATATCTTTAAACATTTAATTTTAAACCGTTGAATTCCACATTCTTTCCCTTCCTTCCTTGTCACACACCCCTACTGGGAAGACAAGCAATTCAACATGTGTAGCTACTCAAAACATTTCCATAGTGATTGTGAAAGATTTACTATATTACCCTCCCTCCTATCCTGCTACTCACTTGTTCTATTCTTTACTTTGACCCTGTCATTTTTCAAAAGTGTGTGCTTCCAACTTCCCTCCCCCCAACCTGCCCTCCCCTCTATAATCCTCCCTCTCATCCCATTCCGCTCTACTCTCCTGGAGGGTGAGATACCCTGTTTAATGTATATGTCATTCCTTCCCTAAGCTGAATTCAATAAGAGAAAGGTTGTCCCATTCCCTTTGGCCTTCCTGTTCTTCCCCGCCATTGTAACAGTTTTCCCTTGCCTCTTCTATCAGGTATAATTTACCCCATTCTGTTTCTTCCCATCTCCTCTCATTATATTCCTCTATCACATCTCAATTTCACCTTTTAAGTATCATCCCTTCCTATTCAATTGGTCCTGTGACCTCTGTCTATGGATACCTTCACATATATGTACACACACTCACATATGTATTCATATGAGCATATACCCTCCTATATAGACATATTTATGTATGTACACACACATACATATATACACACATTTCTATTCCCTTCAACTATTCTCATACTGAAAAAGTTTCATATATTACAATGATCATTTTTCCATGTAAGAATGTAAATATTTCAATTTTTAAAAGTTCCTTATGATTTATTTTCCCTGTTTACCTTCTCATGCTTCTCTTGATTCTTGTATCTGAATGTCAAATTTTCTATTCAACTCTGGTTTTTTTTATCAAGAATGCTTGAAAGTCCTCTATTTCATTGAATTATCATATTTTCCCCTAAAACATGATACTCACTTCTGCTGAGTAGGTGATTCTTGGTTTTAATCCCAGCTCCTTTGACCTACAGAATATTATACTCCAAGACCTTCAATCTCTCCATATAGAAGCTACCAGGTCTGGTGCTATCCTGATTGTATTTCCACATTATTCAAATTGTTTCTTCTTGGACACTTGTAATATTGTCTCCTTGCTCTGGGAACTCTGGAACCTGGATATAATATCCCTAGGAGTTTTCCTTTTGGAATCTTTTTCAAGAGGTGATTGGTGGATTCTTTCAATCTCTATTTTGCCCTCTGGTTCTAAAACATTAGGCAATTTTCCTTAAGAATTTCTTGAAAAATGATTTCTAGGTTCTTTTTTTGATCATGGCTTTCAGGTAGTCAAATTTTTAAATTATGTCTCTTGGATCTATTTCCCAGGTCAGTGCCTTTTCCAATGAGATATTTCACATTGCCTTCTATTTTTTCATTTTTTTGGATCTGTTTAATAGTATCTTGATTTCTCATAAAGTTACTAGCTTCCATTTGCTCCAATCTAATTCTGAAGGAATGATTCTCTTCAGTGAGCTTTTGAGATTCTTTTTCCATCAGTAAAATTCTGCTTTTTAAGGCATTCTTCTCCTCATTGGCTTTTTGGGCCTCTTTTGCCATTTGAGTTAGTCAATTTTTAAGGTGTTATTTTCTTTAGTCAGGTTGTTGACTCACTTTTCATATTTTTCTTTCATCATTCTCATTTCCCTTCCCAATTTTTCCTCCACTTCTCTTATTTGGTTTTCAATATCCTTCTTAAGCTCCTCAATGGCCTATAACCAGTTCACAGTTTTCTTGGAAGCTTTTGGTGCAGGAATTCTGACTTCATTGTCTGCTTCCTGTTCCATATTTTGATCCTTTTTCTCCCCCAAAAAATGAATCCAAAGTTGAATGGCTGTGCTTTCTTTGCTTCCTTTGCTTTCTCATGTCACCACTCAATTACTTGACTTTTGAACTTTATGCCACAATAGAACTCAGCTTCCAGAGAGGAGAGTTTTGTCCCAAATCACTGGGTTTTTCACAGCTGCTGGAGTTATTAATTGGCTGCCCTCTCTGAAGCATCCACTAGCTCTGGAACGTGGTTACCCAGCCCAGGACCTCCACCCTAGACAGCAATCCAGGTCCAAGCAGGTTAAAGCAAGTGTGATTACCCCTCAGGATGGTTGCTTGATCCTTCTATAATCTGTAGGCCAGGAACTCTGAAGTAGCCATGAGGTAGGGGCTGCAGGGCCTCCATGCCTCAGCTGCTTCTCCCTCCAGGGGGGCAGAGACTGGACTTTACTCCTGGACTCCTTATTCCCAAAGTCCATTGACCTTTCACTTTGTCTTTTGCATTTTATGGATTGATAATCCTGGAAACCACCACAGCTCTTGATGATCTACTCTCCCAAAGTCCCTCTAGCTGGTGCTGATCGAGCTGCCCTGAGGCTAAAACCACAGGCCCATGTGGGACTGGGCTCTGCTCCCAGTGAGCTTTGATAAACCCTTTCTCTCTGCCTGCTGGGCTGTCTTCAGAGGGAGGTTTGTTTCTCTCTATCACTTTGTGGGTTCTGTAGCCCTAAAGTTTGTTTGGAGTCATTTTTATAGGTATTTGAGGTGGTTATTGGGGAAGAGCAGGGAGTTTTCCTGCTCCTACGCTGCCAGCTTGGCTCCTACCCCCATTTTTTCCATTCTTAACATCAAGTCATATAGTGACATTATTTTCAACAGATAAAAAAAAACAAATTTTACACAAATCAACAATAACTTTAAAAAGAAATATTTTATGTATTCTATATTCAGATATTCTTGATATACCAATCTGCATTGCTTACGGACTATTAGTACATAACCTTAGATATTTTTTAATAAAGAATGAGTAAAATGTATAAGATGAGATAATTGTATTAATTTAAAAATGCAAGTATATGAGTGATTTTATGAGCATTCATAATTGTCATCATTTTTATACTAATGTAAAATTTCAAATAAACATTTCTCAGGATTAAAATGTAGATCTAGATTTACTTTTCTTAATTGTTATTTAATGCAAACTCTCTGTCTCCGACTGACTTTGTCTCTGTCTCTCTTTCTATCTGTCTGGCTCTATAGATAGATGATAGATAGATAGATAGATGATAGATAGATAGATAGATAGATAGATAGATAGATAGATAGATAGAGTGTACACATATATATGAATCTATACTTTCTATGTATCTAGTTATTGAACATTAATTTTATTGTACTTCAAAATTAATATAGTTGAGCAGGTTTTTTTTAAAAGCTGACCTAAAACTTCTTTGTGGGTATTGGGTTTACTAATCTGCAGTCAAATCCAATCCAGCAAGCATTTATTAAGCTCTTGCAATGTGCAAAGCCCTATTCTAGGATGTGAAGATAAAATGAAAAGTAGTCCTTCCTCTTACAATATATTCTAGAAGTATTTAATTAAAATAACATCAGACTCATCATTCTGAAAGGTCTTGTTCACTTAATGGCATAAGGCAAGTGAGATCTTGACTTAAGATAACGAGACAAACACTTATCATATCTTTTTAGCTTCTTTTCTTCACAAGTATATCTTTGCAAAATAAGAACAATTATCACATATCAATTTAGTTACTATACATTTTATTTAATTACTTCATTTTAAAATGGTATATGTATTTATACATTATTGTATAATATATGTTAACATATGCATTTATATATATATATATATGTTGTTAATATATGCATTTATACATATGTGTATGAGGTATAATGTATGAGGATATTGTTTTTCAATGAGATATACATTTTTCTAGTCAAATTGTGCCCTATCCCGTCTCTCTTGATTTTTCTCTGATTTCTCAGAAGACAAGGGTTAAAGATATGACTCTCAGGGAATAAAGGTTGTCTGCTACAGATGCTCCTAATGTAAACTTTTACTTAAGATTTTTCTCCATTTTCAAAGGTCTGATCTCTATCTTCCTGTCTGTGACTTAAATTTCTTCTTTTTCCCCCTAGGTTCATTCTAGAAAATCTGCTCAGAGAGTTGGACAAGGGTGGCCCAGGAGAATCCTTAGGGGAAATAATAAGATGCCTTTGCAATTTAGTCCCTTCTTCCTCTTTGTTTTATTACTTCTAGTAGCTACCTCTTTTATTCCATACTTATTAAATACCTGTTAAAAAAGAAGCAATTCTTGTGTTTTCCTTCAACCACAATCTTCTCTCCTATTTGTCACTCTCTTATAAAGTATCTTATTTTTCCTTTTTCTAGAACCTGGGGGTAGATTTGATTCCCATAACTATCCCAAATGTTGTGATGTACGGGTTTACATATAACCAATTTCCCATTAATTATGATAACTACTGTAATAGAAACACTAATTAGACTTATGCTTCTTAATATATGCAATCAAACATCATTAATCAAAGCATATAAACAATCATCCCCAATAATACAACACCAACCTGTTTTCCTAGAACTTCCCATGAGTTTCTTTCATACTGAATTCTGACCAGGTTCCCTTTCTGGCCAACCAGAGACTATGGGTCTCCATTCCAGGTGGTCCTCTGACAAGTCTCCTTCAGTCAGCACTACTCTCAAGCCTACATGGGCTGATTGAATCTCCTGCATGGGGAAGTAACCTTAGTCGGACATTAGGAACAAGCTGATGGCCCTGTGGTTCTTTTGGATATTTTGATTTTAATTAAGGATGCTCCTAAATTATTTAGCATGTAATTTGATTGATATTTTACTTCAAAATTACTGATAAGGCTGTTTGTCATGTTTTCTATTAGTGATCTGTCTTATCAGACAATCCACAAATAATATGCACGTGTTATTTACTACATCATATCACAAAGGGGCTTATCTTACTATTTAAAAAAATTATAGGAAAAAACCCTCAAAATAGCTCAGTCACAAAATAAAAGCTTAAAACTAAATGGAATCAGTTATTCTACACTGATAAACTTATTCCTATTATTTTATTGAGATGCTAAAACTTATTTTCCCTGCAAATATGGATCCCCTATGAGACATCATTATAGTGTTAACTCCAAAAGTCATTTTTGATAGCACCTGACAGGGATATTTGTGGGGGTAGGATAGGGCATAAAAGGGAATGTGAGCTGATTTTTTTCTCTGTATTCATCATAAGCACTTCAAGATCAACAAGACAAAAGGTGTATGAAAGTATGCCTCCTTTTGCTTTTTGCTCATGAAGAAAACAACTCTATCCAATTTTTTCTTGGCTTTCCAAGGAAAACCTTTTTTTTTTAATTTTACTGCAACTCACTATGGCCTACTGGTTTGCTTATTGAAAGAATATGAATACTTATATGATGTAGTTCTTTCAGAGCATTTGATTGTATTATTTTTTGAATAAAACTCTAAAATTTAGTATACTAACAGTTAATGTTTCCGGACCATTTTAAAATTGTTTAGTTTTTAGCACACTCTCTTTTTTCTCACTTTGTATTTGGGTACTTATATTCATATATGCATCAGTTGCTGATGTCAACCAAATCAGGATACTGTTAGTTACAAATTATGGTTATGGTGGGAGACTGAGGCCATAGCCTACTAGACCCTTACCTAACTTGCCCGGTTTACCTTTCAGTGGTCTGCAGTTATTTGGATATTAAAATGACCTTCCTTAAATCTGGGATCCAGAATTGAACCCAATTCTCTGGACATACTTTGATCAGAATAGAAGTATGGTTGTATTATAACCTTTCTTTCTCCAAACACTAGTCTTATCAATGATGCCATTGAAGTGTATGTATTTATATACACAAAGAAAATTTATATTTATGTGTATTTATATTTATGTATATTTATATTTATGTGTATTTATGCACACAAAGAAAAGATGCTTATTATTATGTTTTTGGAATGTGGGCAGATTTTTTCCCTCCATATACATGCATATTTATCCACATACTCATGTGTATATGTACATATATATTCACATTATCAAAATTTTTATTCTGTAGAGTCCCTGGCTTGTACTCTAGTTGATACTCTGATTATATCTTGGCTAGAGTATTCAGTAACCTTCTAAACTTTCTCTGCTTTTCTGAGACAATGCTCATTCAGTGATTAAGCCTAGGTAAGAATAAGCAAAGAATTGCTTCTTTTACCTAGTCAAAAATAAAGTTATCTAGAAGGGAAAGACCCTCAGTATTTCTGGCCAAAATAGTAACAATTGCTATTTATGTGCACTCTGAGTCATCAGAGCCCAATTAATGACCAAATGAGGCTTGGGTTGGGGCCTATTATTGACCAATCAATGAGAGCCAGAGAGATTTGGGTTTAAGGAATGATCCTTAAAAAAGAAACCTAACCTGCAAACCTCAAGATATCTTGCAAGGTTTCATTGATCAAAATTTTTATTCCTTTGGGCAGAGCACTGTAGGTAAGGGTATGATTACCTGTGTGGACAGAGGGAGAAGAGAGAGAGACAGAAGGAAGAAAAGAAGGGAAGGGAGAAAGGAAGGAAGGAAGGAAAGGAGGAAGGAAGGAAGGAAGGAAGGAAGGAAGGAAGGAAGGAAGGAAGGAAGGAAGGAAGGAAGGAAGGAAGGAAGGAAGGAAGGAAGGAAGGAAGCTATATGGTTAACTGAAACTGTCCACTTGGTTCCCCAGTGGAGTAGGTGCTGATACTCATCTATTGTTGATTGTTGTTTGTCCTTCATTCTCAAAGAAGAGAAGCTTAAAAAGAAAAACAAATGCAAGGTCTTCCACTGCATACAGGGCTGTCTCCAGTTGTCCTGATCTATATCTTGCCACTGGACCCAGATGACTCTGGAGGAGGGAATGAGGCTGATGTCTTTGCACAGCCCTCCCTCACTTAAATGCAATTCACTTCCAAGTCATGACATCACCTTCATGACATCATGGTTCTTTTCAAGAATGAAGAATAAAGAACAACAAACTCTTTTCTCTGCTATTTCTCTTCTACACTGCTGCCAAAATAATATTTCTAGAACACAGATCTGACAACTTGTTTCTATTCCAAAACTTTCATTGTCTCAGTATCATCCCCAGGATAGAATATAGTTCATACTTCGCCTAGACAGGGGTGGGGAACCTAAGTCCTCAAGGCCACATGTCACCCTCTATATCTTCAAGTGCAGCCCTTTGACTGAATTTAAACACAGAAGAAATCCCCTTAATAAAATGATTTCTTCTGTAAAATTTAGACTCAGTCAAAAGGCCAAACAAGGCCACATGTGGCTTCAAGGATGTAGATTCCCCACTCCTGGCCTAGCATTTAATCACTGGTCGGTAGTTTGATAATATCCCTGTTTCCTTCCTTTTTCCTTCCTTCCTTCCTCCTATCCTTTTTTTTTCTTTTTTTCTCCCTTTTTTGCTTCTCATTCCTGACTTCTTAACTTCCTTGTTCACTTCCTTGGCTCCTTCATTCCTTCTTTCTAGTCTTCTTTACTTCTTCTCTCCCTCTTTCCATTTCTCTCTTTCTCCAATACTTACCTCTTTTCTTCCTTCCTTTTCTCTTTCTTTCTTTTTCTTTCTTTCCTTCTCTCTCTTTCTCTCTCTCTCTCTTTCTTTCTTTCTTTCTTTCTTATCTTTCAATTACATGCATTCACACATAAAGGGCAAGGACTATTTTGATTACTTATTTTAATTCTAGTACACTGCTTTACCCATTCTAAATGCTTAATAAATATTTTGTCAATTGCATTAGTTTTATACAAATAGACCTCTATGGTTACATAGAACACAAATCTATTATGATATTATCTACACCATCTTTAAAGCAAGAGGGATCCTTGGATGATGGTTGTTCTCATTTTAATAACCTGTGACTAATAAAAGTAAACCTTTTCATTGCTTGTGAGTTAACAATGTACCTAATAATAAAAATAATTTAGGAATGTCTTATTTGAGTATTATATCTAATATTTTTAAATCCATCCACCAATATCTGTTACATACCTACTATGTACTAGGCACTGTGCTAAGCACTAGGGATACAGAAAAAGGTGAAAGACAGTCCCTGCCTTGAAGGAGCTTACAATTTAATAGGAGAGAAAACCTGTAAGCAAATATATAAAATGAAGCTATATATAGTATAATTTTTTAAATTAAAAAGTGGAAAATATTAGAATTAAGAAGGGTTTAGGAAATCTTGTAGGAGGCAGAATTTTAGTTGGAATTTAAAGGAAGCCAGGGAGATCAGTAGTTGAGGAGGAAGAATAACATTCTAGACAAGAGATACAGCCACAGGAAATGCCCAGAACAAAGTGATAATCTCTTGCTTGTGGAACAGACAAGAGGACAAAGTCACTAGATAAAAGAGTGCATGTTGGGAAATAAGGTGTAAGAAGACGTGAAAGGCAAGGGGGAGCTAGGATATGAAGGATTTAAAATGCAGGACAAAGTCACTAGATAAAAGAGTGCATGTTGGGAAATAAGGTGTAAGAAGACGTGAAAGGCAAGGGGGAGCTAGGATATGAAGGATTTAAAATGCCAAACAGATAATTTTGCATTTTGTTCCTGGAAGCAACAGGAAGCCACTGGAGCTTTTTGAGTGACATACTCAGAGCTATCCTTAAGGAAAATAATTTTAGTGACTGAATGGAAGATGGATTAGAGTATGGAGAGACTTGAGGCAGGCAGACCTACCAGCAGGCTATTTGCAATAATCAATATTTGTAATGTGATGAGGACCCACACTAGAGTGGTGGTTGTATCAGAGGAGAGAATGAGGCTTATTCTAGAGATGTTATTAAGGTAAAATTTGCAAAGTGTGAAAAAAGCTTGGGTATGAGGAAGGTGAAAGATAGTGAGGAATCTTATATGACTCCTAGGTTACAAGTCTGAAGTATTGGGAATACAGGGCTGTCCTCTACAGTAATAGGCAATGTAGGATTGGGACAGGTTTAGAGAGGGGGAAGATGACTTCTGTTTTGTTTACTTTGATTTGAATGCCTACTGAACATTCAGTTTGAGACGTTTGAAAGCCATTTAGAGATATAAAATTTGAGGTAAGATGAGATATTGGTGAAGAAAATGTAAATTTGAGAACTATTAGTGGTAATTCAATCCATGAGAACTTATGAGATCATGATGTGAAATAGTACATAGAGAGAGAAAATAACAGAACCCAGGACAGAACTCTGAGGACAGCCTATGGTTAGAAATTATGATCTGCAAAAGAATTCAGCATAGGCAGGAGGAAATCTAGGAGAGACTGGTGTCCTGAAAACCTAGAAAGAAGAGGATGTGAAAGAGGAGAGAATAATTGACATAGTCAAAGGCTGCAAAAATGCTGTTGGATTTGGTAACTAGGAGATCAATGTATTTTAAAGTTTACCTGTTTCTTTTTCTTAATGTGTCCTTAATTTGAATGTTCATAAACTTTTGTCTCTTTTTTATTATTTATACTTTGGAATTATTTTGAATATGTATTATGGTAAATAGCTCTAAATAAAAGAATTAAGCTAAAATTAACTTTGCTTCCAATGGCTGTGTAACTACATTTCTTTCTTTTTTTTTTTTTTTTTTGTTTTTTGGAGGGGGGAGGGCAGGGCAGTTGGGGTTAATTGACTTGCCCAAGATCACATGACTAGTAAGTGATTAGTGTCTAAGGACAGATTTGAACTCAGGTCCTCCTGATTCCAGGGCTGATGCTAGATGACTAGAAGTCACTGATCACCTAGCAGTCCCTGTACCTACATTTCTGATATAGCTATAACTACCTGATAAGTTGTTTAAAGAACAATTCAGTACTTCCAGGCATCATTGTTCCCTCCCTCATTTCCAAGCCTTGTTTGTGAATTGATTCTGCCACAAAAACTTGTTTGAACTATCAGTAACTATATTCTGTGAACACAACATTCAAATTTAAAGTTTCTATTTTGCTTTCTGAGGTCATACACTAGTATGTAAATATGTTGTTGGTGAATTCTGCTCATTTCCTTTGTGTTGTGAAAATTCACACATTTGTATTCATTGGGAGCAGGAGAGTTTGAAATACAGAATGGTCTGACTTATAGAATAGATTTAAATGCAGTTTCCTTTCTTTAAAATACATTTTATAATTCAGACTAATCAGTCAGTAAACAAGTATTTAAATGTTTACTATTTGCCAGGATCTGTAAATATGATCTTTGTCTGCAGGGAGCTCAATTCAAGCCAAAACCCTCATACCTGTTTAAATGAATGTATAATATACATCTTAACAGATATTTTACATGAAATATGTATTTAAAAGACTTGAGAGTAGGTCTATATGCAGGGATTTCATATCAAGGAACATAGAAACATATGAGTATCTGGACTAGGGGCTTTCCAGCTGGCTTTGACAGTTATCAAATGGGTTATGCTATCCCAAATGCCACAAGGTTGTTTAAAAAATTGAGAATGCCTTAAAATATTTATCTTCTTTAACTATGCCTTTAACTATTGCACTTCTGTTTTTTATTTTTATATTACAAATGAAGTGAGACTTTATTAGACAAAGGTACATTTATCAGGACTCTGTTATGTTAGAAAGAACAAAATATTTGGAATAAAATGACCCAAGTTCGAATCCCAGTTCCAATACTTGGTACCTTCATAAAGGTAGGCAAGTCACCTAACTTCTCTCTGGGTCTTTACAATGAGCAGTACTGCACCAGATCTCAATTTTTTATCATATTCAGGCTGCTCCTTTCTAGATACAACAAGTAGGATTAATCTAATGTTAATGGTAACCTAGCATTACCAAGATCTTACAGGATCATTTCTTTTTTTTTTCCCCAAGTTGAATATTATTTTGCTGAATCCTGGATACTTTTACAACTCCTTTGAGCCACTTAAAATATACTTTATGTTCTAATTGGTAATTTCAGCACTTTCCAATTTAGTATCCTATGAAAAATGATTTCATATTCTCTCATTAATAAGATTGGCAGTAATATTGCTAGAATCTGTAAATTTGAGTGGATCTTTCATTGATCTATCTATATGTTTCACAGCTTAATATCTCGTCCAACCAGATGGAATGTCTTTTATTGTTATCCTATATTTGTGGACTCAAACATTTTGTTCCATTAGGCCTCACAATGTCCCCTTGAGGCTTGTGTTTTCATATTGAGGAATGCCTTTAGAAGGCTATAAGAGTTGTTTTCTTAATGAAGATTGATACCAACTTCTGAAGGAGTAAGTTACTCTACCAGTTTTTCTACTTCGTGAAAATGAAACATTGGAAGCTTTCCAATTTTAACTATCTCAATTTTAATAGCATACACACTTTTTAACCACAAGGGTATCCTAGGGATATATCATTTACACTAAGATGTTAAATCACCTTATGAACACTTCTCTTGAACAAATTTACCAATGTAAGATATAGATCATTTTAAATCTGTCACTTTTACTTTTAAAAAAATAATGTAAAACTCAGATATTTTGACACACACATAAGCATTTTAAAAATTTCCTTCATTGAAAGCTTTAAAGGTATTTATCCAAAGGACCTGTGATCAAAGTCTCTTAATGGAAGCAAATTTTTTCTGGCACTTTCCCTTGGAAATTTTGAATGCCATAAATAGTGTCTTCACAAAATGTGAACTATGGACTTTTTCTCCAAAGGAACAGACAATTCCATGGCCCATTAGTTTTCTAGGTTCATAAAAGCTTGTTTCTGTAAGAGCCAGAAGCAGAGGGTCTCATTTCTATCCCTGAAGAGACCCAGTGATTTGATGTAATTCCTTTCATCCAGCTGACGACCTTTTATTGCCAAGCTGTGTTTGACCAATTAACAGAAGTCAATTATTAATTTAGACAAACACTTTCTTGACACTAATTCTGATTGCTGCTTCTGTTCGTGAGTGACCACGTCAACGTTTTTATCCTGTAGTTTATATGCTATTTTATAAGAAACATGTTGATGGATTTCTGATGGATGTCATGTGTGCACACTAAGTGTATGCCTTTTATTCCCTTACAATAGTTCACTATAAATTTCTAAGAGCCAGATCTTTACTGAATCAAACATGAATGGGATAGAATAATATTTTTCATCTGGAAGCTCTAGTCTGATACAGAGGAAAATGTCAGGTACATCTGTTGCCCAGGACCAGTAGTAGAGCTGTTTTTCTTTTTAGCTGATGCTTTTTGTTTTTACTTCACTATGTTAATTTTGAAATATATCCCCACCTCTCCACTCCCAAGAGAACCATCCTTTGTAATAATTTTTAATAGACCAACAAAGCCAATGTGCTGGCTATATATCATAATACAATGCAATATTCCACAACCATAGTCCCTGACCTCTACAGTTTTATTTTCTCAATTTGTCTCCAGTGTTTAGTCGTTATTTACATAATTAACCTGCCTTCGTTCATTGCACTATTTCCCCCATGTATATTGTTTTAATCTTCATATACATTATTTTCCTGGTTCTATTTATTGTATCACTTTATATGTCATTTCACATTTCTATATTATTTTCTTATTTGTGGTTTCCGATAGCACAGTAATACTGCTACATTTATCATAACTTGTTTAGCCATTTTCCAATAATCAGGTATCTACTTTATTTCTAGTTCTTTGCTATCACAAAAAATAATGGAGTTCTATGTTCAATGAAATTCCATTCTTTCTGCCTCTGTCCTCATGAATTCATAGCCAGAAATTTCAGTATTCAAGTATGCCTGAGAACTGAATTTTGTTGCACCGTACATACACACTATAACATTTTGCTCCTAAACTTAATACATGTCTTGGTTTCTCCTTCACACTTAATAAAATTAAAAATTAAATGAACTGAGACTGATTTATACTAGTGGTACCTGAATTACTGTTTAATGTTAGTTATTCTCTGCAAAGTCTCCCCAAAGTCCAGCTTTGATGCCTACTGGTGAGCTAGAGATGGTTCTGGCATCTCTAAGATGCCAAAAAAAAAAAAAACCCCAACACAAATTCTCAAATGTCCCATAAGTTTCAAAAGGCTTCAATGGTTGAATAAATTACCCTATGTGAATGTCATGGAATACTATTTACTATAAGAAATACTGGTAGGGAAAGGTTCAGAGAAACCTATAAGAAACAGAGGAATGTGAAGAATGAAATGGGCAGGAGCAAGAAGATAATTTTGTCAACTTTGAAAAATTTTAAAAACTTAACCACAGCAATGATCAGTTATGATTCAGTATGACCAAAGATGAAGCAAGCTGCCTCCATTCTGAAGAGAGAGCTAGACTCAGGATGCAGGTTAAGACATGCTGTTTCAATACGGCTAATGTAGGAACTTGTTTTGCCTCACTATTAGGTAGGTGTTTTTTTTTTCCTAATGGGGGATGTGAGAGTGATAAAAAAAATTAATTGAAAAGAAACAAAAAGACATGGTACTGAAAGCAGACTGATTTTAGTCTGAAGACCTACTAGGGTCAGAGAGGATCCTGACCAGTATGCATCTTTGATGAGTGTAACAGAAGGAAATAGCCACATCATGTATAAAAAGTTCAAGAGACAAACATTTTTTGACCAGCCTTGTTTTTGGTTTTTATATCAAATTATATTCATAATTTATGGAATGAAACAAGCCTTTCCATAACATTATTTCTTGTTAATAACTTTTTTATTAATAATTCTACCATATTATTAATAAAAGGCTGTCCATTTGACTACCTCTTTTAGGCCAAAGACCAATCATTGAACCCACTCAGTGCTTATATGCTTTTGAAAGAGTGGGTGTTCCTGAAGGTAGAAATCAGCTCTGATTGCTTAACAATTAATGAGAGAATGAATATTATAATAGAGATGGACTTATTCTAGTAAGGATTGGGTGGGTGTGACTTTTATTATGTCATTTACTGGTTTGGTCTAGTAGAGAATAAGGCTTCAGAGAGGGATAAATCCTGATTCTCCCCAAAATAAATAATAATTTATTTAATAATCATTTCAGTCAGAACTTCGCACACAATAATGATAGTAGAACATATATTGATAACCACACAAAGGAATGAAATCTAATTGAAACATAATATTCCAATATTTTGGTATATATACACACAATAGGGGTTGGGAGTGGACAGGACATGCATGATCAATATATTTCTACCCACTCCTACCAACCAAATTGAATTAACAAGTAACAGAGGTATGCAGTAGTGGGGAATCTTATAATGGTAAGGGAATTTGAAGATCTCCACCTTACCTTAATAGGCCTATGGAATTTGAAGATCTTCCCTACCCCTTAATGGGCCTCAAGTGGAACCCCATAGGTGGTGCTTGATTAGGGAGAGGCATGTTTTTCAGGAAGGCCCATACCTTTTGTTACTTTGTAATTAGACAGTGGGTCATGAATGCTGTGATATCTTCTGACCCTGAAGAAGGTATATCTATTCTAAGCTGAGGTTTTGCTTTGGGGCTTATTCATGGGAAGAGTGTCTGAGTGATTTAGCCAGAGAGACTCTGAATAGTCATTGAGTAGCACCCTGGCTTTGAAATCCCAGATGTTGGTGCTTCTATCTCTGATAACTGTATGTATAATTTTTGTCAGACAGGTGGAAACCCTGTCTGTTGATTTGTATTATTTTCTGTCTGTTTTTTTCTGCTTGTAATTGGTTTTGTATTTCCTCTGAAGTTCAGAGTGCTGACTTTTTGCCCTGAATTAGGTGAATTACACATATGATATTTCTATCTATATATACATATAATATTTTTGTTTATATGTATACTTATATATGTAATTAAAGTAAGATTGTTGATCCCTTTAAAGTTGCTTTCCTTTAGAAAAGAAGATCAAAGAACCTATGCTAATAGCCATTCTAGAATGCTTGCTGTTACAAAACTGTAGCCTCCAGGCCTCATGTGACCGTCTAGGTCCTCAAAAGCAGCCCTTTGACTGAATCCAAACTTTACAGGGCTGCATTTGAGGGCCTAGAGGGCCACAAGTGCCCCAACACTGCAGGTTCGCCACCCCAACAAATACTTGTAAATGGAATAAAGAGTGTTAGCTTCTCAGTCTATCAATATGTTTACCAAATTTCATTCCCTCAATGAGAACAAGAGCGCCTCACCCACTGGAAGTAAAAAAAATACCCAAAACTTTCTTTGAATGGATGTTTAATAATCTGATGAAAAGGCCTAGATCTTATAGGTTCACTTGGAAGTTCTTCTGGGAAGGTGGTTTGGTATAGACTTGAATGAAAATAGAATTAAAAATTACTGTTGTCCAATATTTGGTACTCCAACCTTTGGGTTATTTTGTCCATAGCATTATTTTCTTCATAGCAATTGTTAGCAGCTTTTTTTCTTTTTCTGTCAACTTTATGAATCCTGTATGATACTTGAGAAGAAAAATAATAACAATGACTCTAAGCTGTTAGATTCCAGATCTTCTGAATGTCTTTGCTTGTTCTCTGAAAATTATATTGTTTATCAGTAGTTGTTTCTTAGTTTTTACTTTTTAATTTTTCAATTTCACACTTACCCTTGACCTTCAATGTGATCTCATCATGGGCTTTAATGATCATTAAAATGTTTAATTTCCCTACATCGACAGCTTCTGCAAGACTTCCAATACTCATTGAATTCTGCTTTTTAAGAGCTACAACTTTTTTTCCTTTGAGTATTAGTCTTTCTTAAATACCACAAAACTAAAAATACAACAAAAGAGTAATTAAAAATATGCACTTGGGGGAGGCTAGATGGCACAGTGAATAGAGCACCGGCCCTGGAATCAGGAAGACCTGAGTTTAAATCCAGCCTCAGACACTTGACATACTAGCTGTGTGACTTTGGGCAAGTCACTTAACCCCAATTGCCCTCCAAAAAAAGCAAAAAAAATGCCCCTGGTATATACTCTATTACTCCACTGAATGAGTGATAGCCAAAATTAGATAAATTAGCTCAATCTGGTTTCATAGGGTGAGGTTCAAACATTCCAAGTCAGCCTAAGAGTAGCATAAGTGATCATGAACTACAGTTGCTCCCATAGAATGAAGCATAAAAATTATTGATTCCTCATTATTTTGCATAATGCTATACCTTTCTTCAACATAGAGTTGTAACTGCTCAAAATCCTAAATACTTTTTTGTCGTTGCAGAAAAACAATATTACAGAATTCATATCCTCCACCACCTGATACCTTGCTACCTTTCCAACATCATTTCATGCTTTTTGTCTCCATATACTCCCCAAACTGACATATTTATTGTCCCATATGCAAACCTCTTGACAATACAGTCCCTGTGCCTCTGTTCATTTATCTGTGTTTTTCTCTTGAATAAGATAAAGATATAAATGTATATATATATATGTATGTGAATCTAGATATGTATCTTATTTGTATGTAGTCATTTACATGATGTCCCTCCATTAATCTGTGAAGTCTTTGAGAACAGGAGTTTCTTTTTTTTCCCGCATTTTTTAACAACAGTGGCTGGAATATGATAATCACTTAATCAGTGTATTTTTTGTTTGTTTTGTTTTTGTTTTGTTTGTTTGTTTTAGGATTGACTAACATTACATGTCAATTCATGCTTATGAAATTTCTCCCTTCAGATTTCACATAGCACTTGGCTAGCATATTTCTTATGCATTTACCATGTTTTATTTTTATTACAATTATTTTGCTTGTATTGTGTCCTTTTATTAGACCAACTTCTATAAAAGCAGGAATCATTTATTATTTAAACTTCATATGTTCCCCAGGGTCTAGCACATTATTTGTTATTATTCAGTTATTTCAGATATGTGTGACTCTTTTTGTCCCCACATATGGGTTTTCTTCGCAAAGATGTAAGAGTGATTTACCATTTCCTTCTCTAGCGTATTTTATAAATAAGGAAATTGAAGCACAGAGAATTAAGTGACTTACTCTGTGTCACACAGATAGTAAATATCTGAGGCTAGATTTGAACACAGGTCTTTGACTCTAGGACTACCACTCTATCCACTGTACCACCCCTAGTTACCCCTACCACATTGGGGGAGAGACTTGATGAATGTTTGCTGAATTGAATCATATTGAAACGAATATGGTCCAATCATTAATATTCCCAGAAATGGTCATCCAGAATCCCCTAACATTCCTTTGGGAATAGGTGTTATGGATGTGAACTAGCACTAGCACTAATTTTATTTTTTAGCTCTGAACCCAGGAGGAAGATAGCAATATACTCTCCTGCATTCTTCTATACGAGATTTACCGAAGACCAGTAAGATTAATTTTCTAATTAAGTGCTGCATGGAATTTGTGACTAAATAATGATTCTCTTTTTCTTGAGTAGGGGTTGGTTCTAGGAGTCAGGGTTCATATTGGCTGAATGAATACTTTTGACAGCACTGTTAATTCTACTGTAATACTTGTTTTGAAATAAAAATTTGTTTCAATGCCGCCAATATATATATGACTGAAGAATTTAAATACAACATACATTTCACAATTGCATATTTGTGATTTTATCCATGAAAAGCAAGGAGAACTTAGAAAATTCCACCAACCCACATATGTATATACAGAAAGCACACACATAGAAACCTCAAACATCTAACTTCTACCCCAGTTCAATGTGTGTGTTATGCTGCAAGGGTGTGTTCTGATATTATATTGTATTTGTGAACTTTTCTATAAACAAACAAGCAAACAAAGCCCTCATTCAACATCCCAAAAAATCTAAATGTCATATCTTCTGATGAATTAGGACCTGGGGTCAGTGAAGGGATGATCTACACCCATGTATTTCATTCCATACCCCTCATCTTTGTCAGTTCATATTGTGTGGAAATGGGTGCTACAACTATTTCTTGTAATATTTATGCATTTCCTAAACAATTAACATGTATAAAACTGTACTACTATTTTATCATATCTTTATCTTCTTTCTTTCTTTTTTTAAATTTGTTTCACTGACATTTTTGAATGTTTTGATCCTAAACCCAATTTTCTCATAAGTTGTGTTTTTTTATTAAATGATATTGCGTAGCACAGTGATTTTTCAGAATGCAAAATTCATATTGAAATTTAATTGACTGTACTCACTCTGACTACTTGAGGACATAACAAGCAGAAAACCAGACTCAATAAATGAATGAAGATTTCTCTAAAACTATTCATTACCACAGAGCTTGTACTTTAAGTACTGAGACCCCACTCCCTTTCTGGAATTATGCACTTAATGTCCACATAAACAGTTGGAACAGTGGAAAGAATACTAGTTTGGAGACAATGTGAAGTGGCTTAAAATTCCCTTGTGTCATTTGATGTCTCTGTAACCTTTTCACCTTGATTTTTGTCAACTATAAATGAAGGGGTTAGAATAGATAACCTGTAAGATCCCTTCCATCTTTGCATTCTTTGGTATTGTTTCTACAATGAAAATCCTCATGTGAGTGCATGCAGAGGGGAAATGAAAAAAGGGAAAAAGAAAGGGAATACTAAAGATGAAGAATCAGCTTTAGATATATTCTTGTTCAATCAAAAGACTTACTGACTTTTCAATTAGTTTTAAAAAATAACCATTTCAGAAACTAATGTAATTCATTAAAATCAATGAAACCTCTTTGGAAAATTGATAAGATTGATTTTCTGAATGACAAATGAAAAATGTAGCAGATGATAGCTAATAGCTTAAACTTCTAATTCAAAACCCAAATCCAAAGTGTTTATTGAAATAGACCCCCAAAAGACAGAAAAGCTTTTGCTTTAGTTGGTGGTTTAAAAAGAATTGTTGATATTTGCTTGCCTAAACTTTGCTTATTGTTATCAGAGTCAAAATATCCCCATCCTAAAAATTGTTTTTAAATCAACAAAACTGTCTGACCAGAGAAAATAATATTTCTTTTCAGAATTAGATATTATCTGAGTTTGGTGGTATTTAATAGAATCATATTCCTGAAACACATGTTCTTACCATCACATATTCATGAAATCATTTTAAAATAAGAGTTGTACCTATCTCTAAACTAGATTTGTTAAGTCTTGTGCCTTGTTTTTTAAGATAATGTTATATATCCCTGTCAAATAGAGTTGCCAGGGAAATGTAGCTAAGAGGATCAAAGAGAAGTTGAGAAGAGTTATTAGACTTTTCTGGGACACAGCAAAGTTAAAGAAATCAGATATGTCAGCAGGACCAATCTTTTGCATTACACAATAAAAAATAAAATGCTATTTAAAGATTCTACCCTACATAGTAGAGCCTCACTAATTCTCACAAAACCCTAGCATTTCAGGGCCCTTTCAGACAAGATTTAGTAACACAGGATTTTAGTAAGTTGTCATTACTTTGGAAACTCCATTTCATGCTATACTACAGTCTTTTCATTAGCATACTGTGAAGTATTGTCATAAATAATTTAAACTGTGCTTGTCAAAATAAATGAAAAAGTGCTCGTTTTATGATGTGCTCCTTTAATTTTTTTTTTATTATATGTGTTTCCTTGCTTACTAATCTACGGAATTCAGTAAATCATGATCCCCATCATCTCAGTGAATTAATGGACATCTACTGCCAACTCTACTGATTGCACCAAAAGAACATTGACATATCTCTAAGCCCATCAATTCAGTTTTGTTTAAAAAAGGATATGTAAAGGCTAAAACATGGTAAATATTATTAGGAATATCTTCAAGAAATATATATTTTAGAATTTAGTCAAAATAGGACTTTTAGTTTGATTTCAATGCTTTCCTGTCATCCAGGCAATCCCAGAACAGTAGATTCAGAGCAGTGCATAGGAAATAGAAAGTCAAATTGACTAGACATTGATTAGGAGCAAAAGTAAACCTGACTACTCCATTTTCACTGTGGAAGCTGAGAAAAATGTAAAAATAGCATAGATGGTGAAAATGTAAATTGGGGTTTTATATTATTTTGGTTTAGTGGTTGGAATGGACTGGAAGAATAAAGAGTTCTGGAATCTCCTTTAACTCTATGACCTACTTGATGTATGACCTTGAGTTAATTCTTAAACTTCTCTTTTGTAGAAATGCCTTTCTTTATTTCCTGATCCTTGTCATACTCTTTTGACACATGAACTTCTGTTGATGTTAATGTTAATTTTGGCAGTCATTTAAGGCTGGCACTGAGTTCTTCAGTTCAGTGTGAATCTTGTCAGGGAATAACTTCCAGACTAAAGGACCTTTTTGGCCAATGATTCTTAGTTATGGAATTCTTTCCCAGAAGTGGTACATGAACATCCTTTATTACTACCTTAGGGCATAAAAATAAAGACTCTCTATTTCAAGGAAACTTTTCCTTGAACTCATTTGGGTCCATTTATTTTAAATGAGAGACAACACGAACTCATGAATAAAGCATTGATTAGATGGTGAGTCATAAGATCTCATAACTGAACTATACTCTGTATATACTATATATGATAAGTTAAAAAATACTTCCACGATATCCATTTCACAGAATTGTATGAATAAAGGACTTCAAGAGATCTAAACCTCTGCCTTCAGCAGGATGACATTTAAACATTTCCAAAATGATTGACTTCTTAGTTATTTACAGAATGCCCTGCAATTTTCATGAGTACTGGCCGTTACCTTGACTTTGGCCCTTGGTTCTTGGGCTGCAGAGGGAAACTGATCCTATCAGAAAGGCTGGGCCCTCCTTGTGTTCTTGGCATGTACCTTTGAAATTCAAGGATTTTGCAATCTTTGTATATTGTATCAATAGTCTTATGGTCAAGTGTGTGTGCATGTGTGTGTGTTTGTGTAAGTGCAATGGAATAGGATAATGAAGATATTTTGTATCTCTGTTTAACCCTATTAAATTACAGTCTGGGGCTTTAATTTTTTTACAATTGTTCTGCTGTCTACATAGGGGAAAGGATACTCTTTATCAGAGACCAGATCTTCAAAATTTACAGGAAGTTAAAACAGTTAGTATTGAATAGGTAACATTAAAAATTGAAAGTATATGAAGCTATTGATTAGAAAAGGAGATAGATATTCAAGAATAAGCTTCTTAGGTCGTTAATTCAGAAAAAAAATTATTATTAGGGAAATGGCTGCCTCACATGAACCAGTTACATAATAACGTTAAGAACTTTCTTTAGGTTCTCTTTCTCTTTTGCCAGACAGTAAGGGAAGAACAGGAAACAGAGACCTACAAAATATGAAAGGGTATACAAAGGTCTTCCTGACTAATACAAGGGGAGTTAAGGCCCATATTTGCATAAAGGTTACAAGAATATTTTATATTAAGCTTCCCTATAGCTCAGGAGCACAGAAAACAATGGTAAAAGATAAATTCACTGGAGAAGGCTTTTCAGGTTTGCTATTACTATTGCATATTATTATGATGATGATGATTATTGATAATAATAGCAATGTTATTTTTATTGCTAAAAGCAATTATGATTTATTATAATTGCTAGTAATAACAGCTGGAATTTACACGAACATTTAGAAGTTTACATACTGCTATCCCATTTAGCATTAAAATAATCCTGTGAGGTAGGTGTTGTTTTTTTTTCTTTTTTTTCCATCTTTATTTTACAGATGAAGAAATTGAAGTTAAGAGGGGTCTTACCAAGGATCATGAATCTAGTAAGTGTCTAAGAAATGATTTGAACTCAGTTCTGGCTGATTCTATCTATTTAACTACCACCAAATAAAACTATTACTACCACTCCTAATCATCATGTCAAGTCAACAACCATTTATTAATTGCCTACTATGTGTCAAGAACTGTGCTAAGATCTCTCTCAGGTCATGGGGGGCAGAGATAAGATGGCAGTGTAGAAGCAGGAAAATTCCTTAAATTCCCCCCATAACCACCTCAAATACCTATAAAATATGACTCTAAACAAATTTTAGAGCTGCAGAACCCACAAAGGAACAGAGAGAAATTAATCTCCCACTGAAGACAGCATGGCAGGCTGGCAGGAAGGGTCCATCACACCATGCTGGGAGCTGAGCTCAGCCCTGCCTGAGTCCATGGTTTTAGACCAAGGGCAGCCCCAAACAGCAGCAGCTGGAGCAGAATTTGGGAGAGTGTATCATCAGCAGCTGTGGTGGTTTCCAGAAATATCAAGCCATAAATGCCAAAGAAACTCTGTTGTGGAACTCTGTTGGAACTGGGGGAGGGGAGAGAGAAGAGAGTCCAGCCTCTGCATACAGAACAAGAAGCAGGGTAGGTGTGGAAGCCATGCAGCCACCCCCTTGTGGCTGCTTCAGAGCTCCCAGCCTGCAGATTGTAGGGGGACCAAGTGACCATTCTGAGGAATAATCACTCTTGCTCTAACCTGCCTGGATCTGGATCATTCTCTTGGGGGGTGGTCCTGAGGTGTGTGACCAGTAAGCCAGAGTTTGTGGGAGTGGTAGAGACTGCACCCTCCTAATAGGTGCAGCAGCTGTGAAAACCCCAGTGATCTGGGACAAAGCCGCTCCTCTGGAAGCAGAGTTCTACTGTGGCAAAGAGCTGAAAAGTCAAGTAACTGAGTGGCAACATGAGCAAGCAAAGCAAGCACAGCAGTCCAACTTTAGATTCTTTTTAGTGGGACAAAAAGGATCAAAGCATGGAATGAGAGGAAGACAACAAAGTCAGAACTCCTGCACCAAAAGCTTCCAAGAAAAATATGAATTGGTTACACGCCATGGAGGAGCTCAAGAAGGATTTTGAAAATCAAGTAAGAGAAGTGGAGGAAAAATTGGGAAGAGAAATGAGAATGATGCTTGAAAATCATGAAAAGTGAGTCATCAACCTGACTGAGGAAAATAATATGTTAAAAATAGATTAACTCAAATGGCAAAAGAGGCCCAAAAAGGTAACGAGGAGAAGAATGCCTTAAAAAAACGAATTTGCCAGATGGGAAAAGAATTTCTTTTTTGCTTTTTGGAGGGCAATTGGGGTTAAGTGACTTGACCAAGGTCATGGCTATTTTTTGTGGTGTATCTGAGGCCGGATTCGAACTAAGGTCCTCCTCACTCCAGGGCCGGTGCTCTGAAAAAAGAATTTCAAAAGCTCACTGAAGAGAATAATTCCTTCAGAATTAAACTGGAACAAATGAAAGCTAATGACTTTATGAGAAATTAAACAGGTCCAAACAAATGAAAAAAATAGAAAGCAATATGAAATATCTCATTAGAAAAACCACTGACCTGGAAATAGATCCAGGAGAGATAATTTAAAAATTATTGGACTACCTGAAAGCCATGATCAAAATAAGAACCTTGAACTCATCCTTCAAGAAATTCTCAAGGAAAACTGCCCTGATGGTTTAGAACCAGAGGGCAAAATAGAAGTTTAAAGAATTTACCAATCCCCTCTTTAAAAAGATCCCAAAAAGAAAACTCCTGGGAACATTATACCCAAGTTCCAGAGTTCCCAGCTCAAGGAGAAAATATTACAAGCAGCCAAGAAGAAACTATTTGAATATTGTGGAAACACAATCAGGATAACACAGGATCTAGCACCTTCTACATTAAGGGATCAAACAGCTTGGAATATGCTATTCTGGAGATAAAAGGAGCTAGGATTAAAACCAAAAATTACCTACCCAAACAAAACTGAATATCATGTTTTAGGGGAAAATATGGTAATTCAATGCCATAGCAGACATTCGAGCATTCCTGATGAAAAACTCAGAGTTGAATAGAAAATTTGACGTTCAGATACAAGAAGCAAGAGATGCATGAGAAGGTAAACATGGGAAAGAAATCAATCATAAGGAACTTATCTAAGTTGAAATATCTACATGCCTACACGGAAAAACAATATTTGTAACTTATGAAACATTTCTCAGTTTGAGAAGAGGTGAAGGGAATATATATACACACACACATACATACATATATATGTGTATATATATATATATATATATATATATATGTTTGTGTCTATATAGGAGGGTACATGGGCATATGAATACATATGTAAGTGTGTGTATGTATATGTACAGGTATACATACACAGAGGGCACAGGATCAATTGAATAGGAAAAGATGATATTTAAAAGGTGAAATTGAGAGGTGAGAGAGGAATATAATGAGAGGAGATGGATAGAAATGGAATAGGGTTAATTATCCCATATAGAAGAGGCAAAACAAAACTGTTACCATGGAGGGGAAGAACAGGAAGGCAAAAGGGAATGGGTCAACCTTACTGTCATTGAATTTGGATTAGGGAGGGAATGACATACACACTAACTTGGGTATATTGACCTACAGGAGAGTAAGAGGGAAAGGGATTAGACGTGGGATGATGGAGGAGACAGCAAGTTGGGAGGGAGGGTAGTTAGAAGCACAGACTTTTGAAAAGGGATGTGGTCACAGTAGAGAACAGAACAAGTGGGGGAAGGGATAGGATGGAGGGAAATATGGCCAGTCTTTCATAACATATCCACTATGGAAATGTTTCACATAACTACACATTTACAACCTATATTGAATTGCTTATCTTCCCAGTAAGAGTGGGTGGTGAGGGAGGAAAAAAAAAGAATCTGGAATTTAAAGTTTCAAAATCAAATTTTAAAAAAATATTATTATTACTAATATTGTTATTATTTACATGCAACTGAAAAATAAGATATACAGGCACTGGGGTATGGAGATCCATCTTGTCCTACCAGAAATTTGGAGGGGGACTGTGGAAGGATATAGGAGAGAGCAGGTTGGGGAAGGGTGTACACAGTGAGATTGCTGTTTTGGGGTGTTGTGTTGGGGAAAGACGGGGAGAAAATTTGTAACAAATCTTGTGGAAATGAATGTTATAAAACTAAAAATAAACATAAAATTTAATTTTAAAAAAGTTCTCACTCAAATCTTTAATCTCTCCTTAAATACGGTTCCTTCCTTGACACCTATATATGTATGCTTATCTCCCTTTTCTAAAAACAAATAAACAACAATGATAACAACAATTCACAGGAGACTAACACTTTTTTTAAGCAATAGGAGTTAAGTAACTTGCTTAAGATTATATGACCAGGTGTTTCTGGGTGTGGTGCTAAGTATCTGAGCCCAGATTTGATCCCCAGGTCATCCCAACACTGAAGCCGATGCTCTTACTCGCTGATCCACCTGGCCACCCCTAAGCAATTGGGGTTAAGTAACTTGCTCAAGGTTACACAGCAAGGTGTTTCTGGGTGGGTAAGAAGTGTCTGAGCCTGGATTCGATCCCCAGGTCATCCCTGCCGGTACTCTTACTCACTGTGCTACCTGGCCGCCCGGACTCTAACACTTCTGCAAGGTATCTATATTACCCTTCCTTTCATAGCCAAAATATTGAAATAACTATATTCATTTCCTCTATTTGTTCTCTATCTTTCTCTAAATCCAACACAATTTAGCTTAGCTTACAACCTCATTGCTAGACTGAAACTTCTCTCTACAAAGTTATCAGGGATCTCTTATCAATTTAGTAGTCTCTTTTCCATCCTCATCCTATTATGGCCTCTCTGCAGAATACTGTGGACTATATTCTCTTTCAGAGTGTTCTATACTCCCTGATTTGGCCAGATTAGAACACAGGTCTTCTTGACTCCAGGTCCAGTGCTTTATCCACTGTGCCATCTATCTACACCATTCACATATATACCATCCCCTCTACTCACACAAACTCCAATCTAGTTCAGTCTCTCATTACTTCTCATCTTGGATATTACAATTCTCCTTGTTTCTTTCTACTCCAATTCTATCTCCACAGAGATACCAGATGTTTTCCCCAAGAAAACAAATGTGACCATATAATATATTCCACTGATTTTTCAATATACCCCACATACCTATCAGTACTCATAGGATCAGATATGAACTCCTCTCTTTGTCATTTAAGGCTTTCTACAACTTGGTTCCACTCAATCTTCCACTATTGTTATTTATCAATCCCCTCCATACACTCTATGTTTTGTTTAGGCACCACAATTCTCTATTTTCCATGTGTTAACACTGGTTAACCCCCATGCCTGGACTGAACTCTTTTTTCTTTCTTTTTAAAAATTAATTAAATTATTTTTAGTTTTCAACATTCATTTCCAAAATATTTTGAGCTCCAAAATTTCTTCCTATCTTTCCCATCTCCCCCACCCCAAGATGGCATGCATTCTGATTACTCCTTCCCCAAGTTTGCCCTTCCTTCTATCAGCACCACCCCCTTATCCACTTCCTCTGGACTTTCTTGTAGGGCAAGATAGATTTCTATAGCACATTGCCTGTATATATCTTATTTCTTAGTTGCATTAAAAACAATTTTTAACATTTGTTTTTAAAACTCTAAGTTCCAAATTCTCTCCCTTCTTTTCTCCCCAATCACCCTCATTGAGAAAGCAAGCAATTCAATATAGGGTAAATACATGTAGTTATTCAATACACTTTCATAATAATCATGCTGTAAAAGACTAACTATATTTCCCTCCATACTATTCTGCCCCCCCCATTTGTTCTGTTTTCTCCTTTGACACTCTCCCCTTTCAAAAATGTCTTCTTCTGACTACTCCCTCACCCAATCTACTCTCCTTTCTATCATTTTCCCCCTTATTCACTTACTCCCTTACTTTCCTGTAGGGTAAGATATCTATTTGAGTATGTATGTTATTCCCTCCTTAAGCCAAACCTTATGAGATTATTCCCTCTCACCTCTCCCCTCTTCCCCTCCATTGTAAAAGCTCTTTTGTTGCCTCTTTTATGTGAGATAATTTGTCCCATTCTATCTTTCCTTCGCTCCTCCCAATATATTCCGATCTCACTCCTTAATTTGATTTTTTGGATATTGTCCTATTATACTGAACTTACCCTGTGCTCTCTGTCTCACTCTCTCTCCATATGTGTGGGTATATGTGTATATATGTATGTATGCATGTGTGTGTATGCACGTAAATACATGGTGTTCCTAAAGTCTGGACACATAGGAAATCTCGTTTATGCATATTTTCAAGAAATGAAATTAATGAAATTTTCAACAAAATTTTAATTAATTAGCTGTGACAATTTGATATAGAATAAAAGCTTTCATTAGCTTTTGGGGACTATTTTCCACATGAATGAGATTAATTTAATTATATTAATTAATGAGATTTCCTATGTGTCTCCTATGCCTTCCTATAAATCTCATTTATGCTAACCATATACTATATATAACTACCCTAATACTGAGAAAGGTCTCATGAGTTACAAATTCATCTTTCCATGCAAGAATGTAAACAGTTCAACTTTAATAAGTCCCCAATTATTTCTCTTTCCTGTTTACCTTTTCATGCTTCTCTTAATTCTTGTATTTGAAAGTCAAATTTTCTATTCAGCTCTGGTATTTTCAGCAAGAATGCTTGAAAGTCCTCTATTTCATTAATTATCCATTTTCCCCCTGGGATATTATATGCAGGTTTGCTGGGTAGGTGACTTTTGGTTTTTAATTCTACTCCTTTCATCTCTGAAAAATCATGTTCCAAGTCCTCCAAAGCCTTAATGTAGAAGCTACTAGATCTTGTGTGGTCCTGATCGTATGTTTCTCTCTGGCTACTTGGAATATTTTCTCATTGACCTGGGAACTCTGGAATTTGGCTAAAATATTCTTAGGAGTTTTCTTTTTGGGATCTCTTTCAAGAGGTGATTGGTGGATTCTTTCAATTTCTATTTTCTCTTCTGGTTCTAGAATATCAGGGCAGTTTTCCTTGATAATTTCTTGAAAGATGATATCTAGGTTATTTTTTAAATTTAATTAATTTAATTTAACTTTTAATTAAGGTAATTTTTAAATTAGTACTCCTGGATCTATTTTCCAGGTTAGTGGCTTTTCCAATGAGTTAGTTCACATTTTCTTCTATGTTTTTATTCTTTTGATTCTATTTTGTAATTTCTTGTTTTCTCATAAAGTTATTAGCTTCCCTTTGCTCCATTCTAATTTTTAAGGAATTATTTTCTTCAATGAGATTTTGGACCTCTTTTTTCCTTTTGATCAATTCTGTTTTTTTAAGACATTCTTCTACTCATTGGCTTTTTAGACCTCTTTGGTCATTTGGTTTAGTCTACTTTTTAATACGTTCTTTTCTTCAGTATTTTGGAGGCTATCCCTCAGCAACCTGTTGACTAGTTTTTCATGATTTTCTTGAACCTCTCTCATTACTCTTCTCAATTTTTCATTTATTTCTCTTATTTGACATTCAAAATCCATTTTGAGCTCTTCCATAGCCTGTGGTCAATTCATATTTTCCTTAGAGGCCTTTGATGTAGGAGCTTTGACTTTGTTGTCTTCTTCCGGTTGCATGTTTTGATCTTCTTTGTGACCAAAGTAAGATTCCTTAATTTTAGTGTTCTTCTATGCTGTTTGCTCATTTTCCCAGCCAAATACCTGACTTTCTAACTCTTTGGCAAGATAGGGCTCTGCCTCCAGTAGTGGCTTCAGGGGGTTTGTGCAGATGTTTCCACAGATATGTCTAGGATTCTGAAAATTCTCAGCTCTTCAAAGGTGGTATGTTCAAAGGAGAATTGTTTGCTCCTTCTATGAGTAACCAAAAGCACTCTTTTCTGCGTTGTAACTATGAGGATTCCCTCTCCACTAAAACTAAAAGTTCTGCCACACAAGAGGTCCTTGTTACCCCAGGCCTCCTGCCCAGCTTTGAAATCCAGATCCAAGCAGGGCAAAAGAAGAGAATCTGCCTCAGTGTGACCAAAAAGATCTCTGCAGTCTTCCTCTGATTAGCTGCTCAATCCCCCACCATCTGTGTGCCCAAATCTCCAGAAGCAACCACTGCTGCTGCTGCTACTTCTGCTGCCACCTCCACTACCCCAGTTCTGGGACCAGACCATACTCGTCTCTCACCCAGGTCCAGCAGCTTTCCCACTGCCATTCTATGGTGTCTTTGTCATTTGTGGACCAAAAAGCCTGGAAACTGCCACAGCCACCAGTACTTCAGTCCTCCAAGGCCTGCTCCAACCTCATCTGTGCCAGCATGGCCCATGCTAGACTGTACTTTGCTGCTAGCCTAGTGTGATAGACCTTTCTTATTGACCTTCCAGGATATCTTGGGCTTGAGATTTGTTTCACTCCATCATTTTTTGGGTTCTGCAGCTCTAGAATTTGTTTAGAGTCATTTTTATAACTATTTGAAAGGGTTTGGGGGAGAGTTCAAATACCTCCCTGCTTTTACTTGGCCATCTTGCCTTTGCTCCCTGCACTTTTTTTCAAACCTGTCTTTGAAAAACCTTAGTTTCTTTGAATACATAGTACAAGTGTCATTACTGAAAGGTTTCCTATTACCCTCAGCTATTAGTTCCTCCTCCCTCTCATAGCTATATTACATTTGGGTTGTATTTGTTTTATACAGAGAGAAAGACAGAGATGTGTGTGTGTGTATGTATGTATGTATATATATGTACACACCCATATGTAACACCTTACATTATATCCATCTATTGATATGTCATTATGATAACATAGTCGATAAATATTTAATAAAATTACACATAATATTAATAAAGAAAATAATGTACATGTTATTGACATATGCAAATGTACATACAGAATGCATATGCATACACACATTTTATATGTGTTACAAAATCATATATATCTATATGTCATTTCCTACAGTAGTACAATGTACATGAGGATTCCTTCAAAGCTGGGAATATTTTGATTGTGTCTTCATATCCTGATTGCCTGCACTATTAGCTACTATTAGCTGCTTGATGAATTCTTATATGCATAGTATCCACTCTGGAGTAACTTTCCCAGCTTACACTTAAATTTCAGGATTAGTTCCCCAAACAGTCTATGATTACCTTGTGTTCTAAGGTTAACTCTAAAACCGCAATTGATAAACCCCCATCAGTTTGCTTAACATTAATTCTATCAAAGAAGATTAGTATTGGAAAAAAAAATAGGAGGCTAAGCGCAGTGACTACAACAATGGAAATAAAACTATTATAGAGAAGCAACAGAACTTTGCTCCAATTTAGTGACTAATATTTGCAACACACTGTCAAAATTAAAGAAATACTTCCTTTCTATTAGCAAAGCAAAAGTCCATCATTCTTTCACTCTTTCAATAAACATTTTAAGTACCTACAATGAATTAAATATTAAAGTAAATGCTGGGTTACCAATCTAGTGAATTGCTTTTGTAAGGCAGCTTATTTTTTGGTTGGGAAGGAAGATTTTTTTAAAAGGAATTAAATGTTAACATGAATCCCTCCTGGATCACTGTTTTGTCATGGCAGAGGGATTTATGCAGGTCAATGACATTATGACCTATGTTGTACAAGATACTGGACTATGCAAAAAGCAAGGGAATTACTGAAAAAAAAAAGTCTACTTCTACTACATTGACTAAAATAAAGCTTTTGATTATATGGATCACAACCAAATTTTACAAGTCCTCAGAGTTGAGCGTACCATATCATCTTACTTGTTTCCTGAAGAACCTGAAGAAGGCAGGTAGGTAGGACTGGATACATAGGAATTTAATTTAATTCATTTAATAAACCCAACAATAAAATTTATTCAAGAAAGAGCTCTTTAGTTATGTAAAAACATAGGGAGAAACTGGGAGGGGGATGAGGGAAAGGAAAATAGCAGATCTAGACCTACATCTTTCATCTTCTATCATAATAAATTCTAAATGTTTAAATGATATGATTACAAAAAGTAGTGTCTCTAAAGGAAAGTGGAAAGGAATATTTACATTTAGAATTTACAATTAACAGATACAAGAAAATTAATTAACCAGACTCAAAATTGAAGAGAAAATATACAACAAACTATCATAATTGTACAAAATTATATATACTTAAAATTCTTTTGTACAAATAAAGTCAATGTGATGTTCAGAGGGGAAAAAAAGGATATTTTGAAAATATCCTTCAATTTAGAAAATATTTTTGTATCAGATATATAGCTGATAAAAAGTCACACCCAAAATCTATTAGTAATTGACCCAAATGTACATGATCAAGTGATATTTATCAATAAGCAATTAGTCTAACTAACCAAAGGCATATTTTTAAAGTAAGAATAAAATCTTTAAATAATCAATTGAAAATGTTTCAAAGTTACAAATAATCAGAAAAATTTAAATAGAAACAATTTTGAAGTATTAATTCATACCTATCAATGAAATAAATTTGGGCAAATAAGGCAAAGTATTTTCAGAGCAGTCAAGGTAAGTAAGTTTACTGATTCATTCCCAATAGGCTTAGGAATTGCTCAGTAAAACAATTTATCATTTATCTCCTAAATTACTAAATTGCATATACCTTTTGACCTAGAGATTCCCATACTGGCACATTTGCTGAAGGAAAGAAGGTTATAGCAGTAAGAAAGTATCCATGTGTAAAAAATGTTAAATACAAAATTATTATAATAAAATATGCAAGGGGGTGGAGCCTAGATGGCAGCATAAAAGAAAAAAACTCCATGCGCTACCCCCATAACCACCTCCAAAACTTATAAAAAATTACTCTTACATACTTTAGGGCTACAGAAACCACAAGGTGACAGAGAGAAACAAATCTCTGGCTGAAGGCAGCCCAGCAGGTAGACAGGAAGGGTCAATTGTAGCATTCTTGGAGCAGAGACAGCCTCTCGTGAGCCCATGGTTTTAGCCTCAGGGTGACCACAGGCAGCACGGCTGGAGGGACTTCAGGAGAGTGGATCACCAGCAGCTGTGGCAGTTTCCAGAATTATCAACCCACAAATGCCAAAGAAAAATGAGAGGTCAGGGTGGACTTTGGGAAGAGGGGGTCTGGGAATGGGGTCCTGTATCTGCCCCTAAAGGGAGAGGTTGCTTAGGCACCAGCAGCCACCACTGGGGTTGTTTCAGAGCTCCTGGCCTGCAGATTGTAGGTCAGATGAAGTAACAATCCTGAGGGGTAATTGTTCTTGCTTTAAACTTTTTGGATCTGGATTGCTGTCCTGGGTGGAGGTCCTGGGGTAGGTTACCAGTGTGCCAGAGAGGATGGAGGCTTCAGAGAGGCCAGCCAAATGATAATTCTGGCAGCTGAGAAAACTGCAATTCAGGACAAAGCTCTGAAAGCAGAATTCTACTGTGCCAAAAAGCTAAAAAGGCAACATGAGCAAGCAAAGCAAGCACAGCAATCTGATTTTAGATTCTTATTTTGGGGACAAAAAGGATCAAAGCATGGAACAGGAGGAAAATAACGTAGTCAGAACTCCTGTATCAAAAGCTTCCAAGAAAAATATGAATTGGTTACAGGCCATAGAGGAGCTTAAGAAGGATTATGAAAACTAAATAAGAGAAGTGGAGGAAAAATTGGGAAGAGAAACGAGAATGATCCAAGAAAATCATGAAAACAGAGTCAACAACCTGACTGAAGAAAATAATATCTTACAAAGAGACTAACTCAAATGCCAAAAGAGGCCCAAAATGTCAATGAGGAGAAGAATGCCATAAAAAGCCAATTTGCCAGATGGAAAAAGAATCTCAAAAGCTCACTGAAGAGAATAATTCCTTCAGAATTAGATTGGAGCAAATGGAAGCTAGTAACTTTATGAGAAATCAAGATAATATTAAACAGATCCAAACAAATGAAAAAAAATAGAAGGCAATGTGAAATATCTCATTGGAAAAACCACCGACCTGGAAAATAGATACAAGAGAAATAATTTAAAAATTATTGGACTACCTGAAAGCCATGATCAAAAAAAGAACCTAGAAATCATCCTTCAAGAAATTCTCAAGGAAAATTGCCCTGATGTTTTAGAACCAGAGGGCAAAATAGAGGTTGATAGAATCTACTGAACACCTCTTGAAAAAGATCCCAAAAAGAAAACCCCCAGCATTGACATTAATTGCTATTTACTTTTCTTTTTTTCCCTGGATCTTGGTTACCACGAAAAGTAATGATACTAATATGCTGGTATATAAATATTGGGAATTTTTTTTCTTAATTACAAATTAATTTCCTGAATAGTTAGACAAATCCATAATTCTATAAAAATCATTTTGGGTGTTTCTTATGCCATAGATCCTACAACATTCCTTCTGTCTTTTATCCTACTTTGACAATAAATGAAGTGAAACTTCAAAGTTGTTTTAATTTGCATTTTCCTTGTCATAAGTGATTAGGATCAGCCATCCAAACAATTGCTGATAGTTCAAAATTCTTTTGAAAACTTCAAGTCCTTTGATGACTTATCTAATTTATCTGGGTAGTTCAATCATTAGTCAATTAATATTTATTCATATTATAATTGGTCAAATAATTAGTCAGTTAATATTAATTAATAAACAACATATCGATAAATTATATTAGTCAATATTTTATTCATTAATGAATCGATACATGTCAATCACTGTTATAGCATTGGTATTATATTTAAGAACTTGAGATTTTGCTGTGAAAAGATATTCATTATATCTAAAAAAAATTTAAAATATGAATTTTTCCTTTGCACTAATCTTATTTTGAGGGATGTGGATATGTGTATATAAGACATACCTATCTCTTACATAGCTAAATATCATCCCCAATAACTAATACTATACTTTTTCCGTAGTGAATACTTATGCATGAAATCCATTAAATGACTACTCACCTGCAATTTGGTCAGTTTCTTTGTGCACTCCAATTTTAGATAACTTAAAAAGTATTAAAAAAAAAGGTATTAAAAAGTATTTTTCTATAAACCTCTAAATTGAAAGCTGAGGAAACTAAAGCCCAGTTACACTGCATAGCTATTTGAAAGTCTTATACTTAGGAAGTAGTAGAAATGGCATTTGGCCCCAGATCTTCTGACTCCAGATCTATTAATCAACTGATCAACATTTGCTAAGTACCAACTCTGTGTCAGGCAGTATGTTAAACACTGATTAGCATTCTAACCATTTCACATTTTGTAACAAAGGAGTTGAGATAAGACCTCACTGGGATTTGGACCCAGAACTTTTTATTTGCAAGGCATTTTCTTTGGCCAGATAAGTAATGAAGTTCTATATATTAGTAGCAGTGAAGGGACAAGTGGCACTCAAAATGTCTGTATTGCATTACTGCTATTCTCAGTTAATTTAAGTTGGGCATCAGTGGAGCATCAATCATAGTTATTTAAAGGGTATATAAGTACTAGAAAGTGAAAGCAAACAATTTAAAATTACCTTGCAATGCATGAAAGATTCCTAACCTAAAACTCTGCCATAGTCTTCTACATGCCAATGTGGGGCTTTCTAGTTTGCTTGGGCCCACTCTAAACTAAATTATTCTGGGTTATCTGATTTAACAGCAGAAATAGATGGCACTTTAATAATGAAAATTATATTAAAGAAAACACTGACTATATTCCTTGCTACAGCAACTGAAGTAACACTGGGCCTTTCCATATGACTTAAAGATGAAAATTCCTATATAGGTAGTTTCCCCCAATAAAATGTGAGCTATTGAGAAAAAGGCTACCTTCTTTTTTCTGTTTGTATCCCTACACTTAGCATATTGCTTTCCACCTAGCAAGTACTGAAGAATTTTTTTAATTCATTTACTTATTTTTAGTTTATAACTTTCAGTTCTACAATCCCCTGAGTTTCAAATTTTCCCCCTCCCTCTCCTCCCCTCCATCACTGTGGCAGCATGCAATCAAATATAGGATCTGCAAATGCCTTCACATTAAGGATTAGTCAGGTTGTAAAGAAGAGTTATAACCAATGGGGTTAACAGTGAGAAAGAGAAAACAAAACAAAGCAAAAAAAGAGAGAGAGAGAGAGAGAGAGAGAGAGAGAGAGAGAGAGAGAGAGCAATTAGTTTGCTACAGTCTGCATTCAGACTTTTAAGTTCTTTCTTTGGGTGTGGATATATCTTTCCATCATGAGTCTTTTGGAGTTCTTATAACCTTGCATTGCTGAGGGGAGTCCAGTCTATCAAAGTTAGTGGTCACACATATGTTGTGTCTGTAATTAGGTACAAATTTCTCCTGGTTTTTCTCTTCTCACTCAGCATCAATTTATATAAGTCTCTCCAGGTTATAATGAAGTCTGTCAGCTCTTCATTTCTTAAAAGACAACAGTATTTCATTACATTCATATACCACAACCTGTTTAGCCATTCCACAATTGATGGGCATCCCCTTAATTTCCAATTGTTTGCCACCACAAAAGGAGCTGCTACAAGTACTCTGGTACATACAGGTCTTTCTTCCACTTCTATGATCTCTTTCAGATATAGGCCTAGAAGGGGTATTGCTGGGTCAAGGGGTATGCATATTATTTTTTAAATTAAATTTTATGTTTACTTTTAGTTTACATCATTCATTTTCACTAGATTTTGAATTACAAATTTTCTCCCCATCTTTCTCCTACGCACCACTCCAAAACAGTGATCACACTATATACTCCTCCCCCAATATGTACCCTCATATATCCTTCCCCATCACTCCTCTGACTTCCTAGTAGGGCAAGATGGATTTCTATACCCCAGTCCTTGTATATTTTATTTTCGAGTTGCATGTAAAAATAATAATAATAACAATGTTTTTAAACATTTGATTTTAAAACTTTGAATTACATATTTTTTCACCTCCTCCCTTGTTATCTACCCTTACTGAGAAGATAAGCAATTAAATATAGGGTGCACATGTGTACCTACACAAAATATTTCCATAGTGGATATATTGTGAAAGACTGACTATATTTCCCTCCATCCTCTCTTGCCCCTCACTTGTTGTATTCTCTACTTTGACTCTGTCCCTATTCAAAAGTATGTGCTTCTAAATACCCTCCCCCCAAACCTGCCCTGCCCTCCATCAACCCCCTCTCATCCCCTTCCTCTCTACTCTCCTGTAGGGTGAAATACCCTGTTTAGTGTGTATGTCATTCTCTCCCTAAGCCAAATTCCATGATAGTAAAGTTGACCCATTCCCTTTTGCCTTCCTGTTCTTCACCTCCATAGTAACAGTTTTCCCTTGCCTCTGCTATATGAGATAATTTACCCCATTCTGTCTCTCCCCATCTCCTCTCGTTATATTACTCTCTCACCTATCAAATTCATCTTTTACGTATCATCCTTTCCTATTCAATTGGTCCTGTGCCTTCTGCCTATGTATGTATACATGTATGTGTGTACATACATATATGCATATGTATACACACATATGTATATATATCCACTCACATATGCATTCATATGCCCATATACCCTACTATATAAACATATATATATATGTATACATAAGCACACACATTTCTATTCCCTTCAACTATTCTCATACTGAGAAAAGTTTCATAAGTTACGTTTATCATTTTTCCATGTAGGAATGTAAATAGTTCAACTCTGGTAAGTTTTTTATGATTTCTTTTCCGTGTTTACCTTCTCATGCTTCTCTTGTTTCTTGTATCTGAATGTCAAATTTTCTATACAATTCTGTTTTTTTTTTATCAAGAATACTTGGAAGTTCTCTATTTCATTGACTAACCATATTTTCCCCTGGAACATGATGCTCAGTTTTGCTGGTAGGTGATTCTTGGTTTTAATCTCAGGTCCTTTGACCTCTGGAATATCATATTCCAAGCCCTTCAATCCCTCAGTGTAGAAGCTGCCACATCCTGTGTTATCCTGATTGTGTTTCCACAATATTAAAATTGTTTCTTCTTCGCTACTTGTAATATTTTCTCCTTGATCTGGGAATTCCAGAACCTGGATATAATATTCCTGGGAGTTTTCTTTTTGAGATCTTTTTCAAGAGGTGATTAGTGAATTCTTTCAAACTCTTTTTGCCCTCTGGTTCTAAAACTTCAGGGCAATTTTCCATGAGAATTTCTTGAAGGATGATTTTTAGGTTCTTTTTTTTTTTTTTGATCATGGCTTTCAGGTAGTCCAATAATTTTTAGTTTATCTCTCTTGGATCTATTTGCTAGGTCAGTGGTTTTTTCAATGAGATATTTCACGTTGTCTTCTATTTTCCTCATTTGTGTGGATCTGTTTAATAGTATCTTGTTTTCTTATAAAGTTGCTAGCTTACATTTGCTCCAATCTCATTATGAAGGAATTATTCTCTTCAGTGAGCTTTTGAGATTCTTTTTCCATCTAGCAAATTTGGCTTTTTAAGGCATTCTTCTCCTCATTGCCTTTTTGAGACTCTTTTGCCATTGAGTTAGTATATTTTTAAGGTGTTATTTTCTTCAGTTAGGTTGTTGACTCTTTTCATGATTTTCTTGCATCATTCTCATTTCTCTTCCCAATTTTCTTCCAATTCTCTTATTTAATTTTCAAAATCCTTCTTAAAATTCTTCATGCCCTCTAAACAGTTCATAATTTTCATGGAAGCTTTTGGTTCAGGAGTTATGACATCATTGTCTTCCTGCCCTTCCATGTTTTGATCCCTTTTGTCCCCAAAATAGGAATCTCAGGTTTGACTGCTGTGCTTGATTTCCTTCCTTTGCTTGCTCATATTGCCAATAAATTACTTGACTTTTGAGCTTTTTGCCACAGCAGAACTCTGCTTCCAGAGAGGAGAGCGTTGTCCCAAATTACTGGGGTTTTTGCAGCTGCCAGAGCTATTAATTGAGTGCCCTCTCTGAAGCCCCTACAAGCTCAGGTACCTGTTAACACACCCCATGACCCCACCCCCCGACAGTGATATAGATCCTCTTCTCAAACAACTACAGATAATAAAAAAAATTTTAATACAGTGAAACCCAGCATAGCTTCAATATAAAACAAAGTGATTCCATAGCAAAGCCTAATAACTTTTGACCAAGGCAAAGAAGTGCGTCAGTTCCAGGAAAAAGAAGCTGTGAAATTTTTCAGATAAGAAGGAGAAGTTAAGTACGTGTCAACAAATCAAGATTAAGGTAAGTAATGTTTGATTAAAAAGCAGAAGCAGGACAAAGTTAATCAGTGCCTCTGAAAAGAAAAATATTTTGATTTGTCCTTACCTGAAAAATAATAATTCTTATTAGCTTTCTCCTGTAGTGTAAATTTATTAATATCTAGTAGTTTAATGAGTGGTTTGATTTATTTGGAAAATAAAATAATGTATTATCTGTAAGGTTTTTTGGCCTATTATTATGTGGTCTGGTAATAGCTATCAAGTCTCTTCTTCCTTTTAATGAGGAAGTGTTGGTCTTTTCATAAATAACTTAGGATAATGGATCCTCTGTTTCACTAATTTTTGTCTCAATATTTTCCAAATCTATTAATGGTCCATTTTACAGTACAGAAACTATTCATTAATAAAAAATACTGCATTGATGTGAATTGTTTTGAACATGTTCTACACATTGAGCATTGATTTCTGGATGCTAGTAAATCTTTTAACATCCACAGTCATAACTTTGTCTTGATTGCTTTATGCTCAATATGATTTACCTGGTGGTAACTGTAATAGTAATGGAATATAAAGATCCCCCTGTATTGGCTTGGTTTCCAAATTGATTGTGTTAAAACCCAGAGCTTGTGAATCCCACTTGTGGGATGGACTTGTTGACATGAAAAGAGAGGGCTGAACTGGGAGGAGCTGGTGATGTAAATTTAGAGACACAAGAAAAGAGAGACGCAGAAGAACTTTTTGGAAGCAGCATCTTGGAGGCAGAGAGAGACTGAGAGGATTGCTGAGGGCCACTTTGAATTGTCCAGGACTTTTGAGAGCTGCCACCCAGAGCTGCCAAGGACTAAGGAGACATGGATGTTATGCTGGTATTTTGTCTGTTTTGATGTTGTTTTGCCAGATCTGTCCACTGGTGAAGGACAGTCCTGTTGTTGCAGAGGTCTGGGAATCTTGCTATTGGTTCAGAAGCCCTGAAGAAGGATTTTCTTGTTGTATGTTTACAGAAATCCTGGAAGGAGGTTTCTAATGTTTTCAGGGGTCCGAGAACTGTTCTGCAGACAGCGAATGAATTAATGAAGAGACTGGCAATGTATCTTGTGGCCTTGATAAGCTTTGTCTCCCCAGGAACAAAGATTGCTGAGAACTTGCCTCATGTCAAGATGAAGAAAAGGCCTCCATTTGGGTATTAAATGCTTTGCTTAAGCTTGTTGTAACTCTGGGGTAGATTCAATTGTAATCCAAGGGTGGGGAACTTTTGACCTTTTTGTGCTCTGTGATTGAACAAATGAATGTATTTTACTTATAATTGGAAACTAATCTCCATTTGAGAACAGGGGCTTTGTGATGGGCTAAATGAATGTACAGCCTAGGGGTGGAGTAGTATTTAGAAGAGGGACTTTGTGATTGATTAAATGAATGTAATGTCCAGGGGTAGGATAGTACTTGATTGAATCACACTTGGTAAATGCTGTATTTTGAATTATGCTATACGTTGATTCTCTCTGTTCTTAATTTGTCACTGAATAAAATGGAGAGCACCTATGCTGGTATTTTGAAACTTGGGAAGTTGCCTTTGCTTGGCATTACAGTAACCAAGGTATTTATAAGTGTTGCCTTCATCTATTCAATTAATTTAGTTTATGGATTAAAGCATGCATTCTTTAATAGCTAAAAAAAAAAGAATGATTCCTTGGTCCTCAACAATCTGCAGGCTCAGAGTTCTAAAGCAGCCACAAGGCAGTGGCTCCTGTGCCTCAGGCACTTCTTCCTCCTGGGGCAGAGGATAGATAGCACTCCAAGATCCCCTGTTTCCAAACTCCACACTGACCTGTCACTTTATCTTTGGCATTTATGAGTTGATAATTCTGGAAACCACCACATTTGCTGGTGATCCACTTTCCCAACCTCCCTCCAGCCAAGGCTCATTGGGGCCTCCCTGAGGCTAAAACCACAGAATAACACAAGGCTGGGCTCTGCTCCCAGCATGCTGCAGTGGACCTTTCCTGTCTTCCTGTTGGGTTGCCTTCAGCAGGAGATTTGTTTTCTCTGTCACCTTGTGGGTTCTGTAGCTCTAAAGTTTGATTAGAGTCATATTTTGTAAGTATTTTACGTAGTTATGGGGGGAGCACATGGACTTTTCCTTCTTCTATGTCACCATCTTTGCCCTGTCCCCCCTGGTATGAACATTTTTATAGTCATTTGGGCATAGTTACAGATTCCTCTCCCGAATGGTTTCATACATTCACAATTCCACCAACAATGCATTAGTGTTTCCATTTTTCCACATTCTGTCTTTCCAACATTTATTATTTTTCTGTTTTATTATCTTAGCCAAGCTGAATACTGAGATATGGTACCTCAGAGTTGTTTTGATTTGCATTTCTCTAATCAATGGTGATTTAAAGCATTTTTTTCATATGCTTAAAGATGTCTTGCATTTCTTCCTCTGAAAACTACCTGTTCATATCCTTTGACCATTTATCTATTGGGGAATGTCTTGTATTCTTATAGTCTCTGTTTATTTTTGAAATGAGGCCTTTATCAGAGACACTTGCTGTAAAATTATTTCACAATTTTCCACTTCCCACTTAATCTTGGCTACTTTTGCTTTATTTGTACAAAAACTTTTCAATTTAATGTAATCAACATTATCTATTTTGCATTTCATAGTGACCTCTAACACAGGTTTAGTCATAAAATCTTCCCTTCTCCATAAATAGGACAGGCAAAATATTCCTTGCTCTACCAGACTGCTTAGAGTATTAGACTTTATACCTAGATTATGTACCCATTTAGACTTGATTTTGGTATATAGTGTAAAATATTGGTTTATACTCAGTTTCTGCCATACTATATTCCAGTTTTCCCAGATGTTTTGTCAAATAGTGAGTTCTTATGCACAAAATTGGGGTCTTTGCATTTATCAAACAGTAGATTACTATAATCATTGACTTCTGTGTCTCATGTACCTAATCTTCTCCACTGATATACTTCTCTATTTCTCAGCCAGAACCAAGTAGTTTTCATAACTACTGCTTTATACTACAGATTAAAATCTGGTATGGCTAGACCACCTTCTCTAGCATTTCTTTTCATTAATTGCCTTGATATTATGGATATTTTGTTAGCAAAAATGAGTTTTATTACTATTTTTTATAGCTCTCTAAAATAATTTTTGGTAGATTGATTGATATGGCACTAACTATGTAATTTAATTTAGGTAAAATTGTAATTTTTATTATATTAGCTCAACCTAGCCACAAGCAACTGGTGTTTTTCCAATTAGTTAGATCTGACTTTATTTGTGTAAAAAGTGTTTTCTAATGTTGTTCATATAGGTCCTGGTTTTATTTTGGCAGGTGGATTCCAAAGTATTTTATTATGTCTACATTAAATTTAAATTGAATTTCTCTTTCTCTCTTGCTGCTGAATTTTGTTAGAAATATATAGGAATGCCAGTGGATGGAGCCAAGATGTTGGAGTAGAAGCACAAACTTGGCGTGGGCTCCCATTCCAATCACTTCCAATATATGTAAAAATGACTCAAAAAAATTTTAGAGCTACAGAACCCACAAATCTCCAGGTGAAAGAAGCCCAGCATACAGCCAGGAAGTTTCTAACACATCAAGCTGGGAGGCGACCATAAGCCCATTATGAGCCATGTGGTTTTACCCCCAGGCTGGCCCTGACCAGCAGCATCCTAAGCAGACTTCAGGAGAGTGAATCATTAGTAGCTGTGGTGGTTTCCAGGCTTCTGAACCCACAAACTCCAAAGATAAAGAAAAAGGTGAGTGAGGAACTCTGTTGGAATGGGGGGACTGAAGAGTGAGGTCCAATGCCTGCCCCTGGGTTGAGAAGCCACAGAGGTGTGGTGGCCATGCAGCCACCACAGCATGGATGCTTCCAGAAATTCTGGCCTTCAGATTGTAGGAAGAACAAATGACCATTCAAAGGGTAATCATTCTTGCTTTATCCTCCTTGGATATGGATCACAGACTTGGGTGGTCACCTTGGGTTATGTGACCAGTTAGCCAGAGCTTGTGGGGGCTGTAGAGAGGGAGCCCTCCTAACAGCTCTATCAGCTGTAAAAACCCCAGTGATTTGGGACATAATTATTTCCCTTCTGGAAGAAGAGTTCTACAATGGCAAAATGCTGAAAAGTCAAGTAATTGGCTGGCTATATATAAGCAAGCAACGGAAGCACAAACAGAATATAGAATCCTTTTGGGGGGGATAAAAAGGCTCAAGGCATGGAGTGGGAGGAAGACAGAAAAGTTCAAACTCCTGCATCAAAAGCCTCCAAGAAATATATGAATTGGTTACAGGCCATGGAAGAGCTCAAGAAGGATTTTGAAAATCAAGTAAGACAAGTGGAGTAAAAATTAGGAAGAGAAAGGAGAAAGATGCAGGAAAATCATGAAAATCAAGTCAACAGCCTACTAAAGGAGACCTAATAATACACTGAAGAGACTAGCACCTTAAAAAATAGACTGACTCAAATGGCAAAAGAGGCCCAAAAGGCCAACGAGGAGAAGAATGCTTTAAAAAGCCCAATTTGCCAGATGGAAAAAGAATTTCAAAAATTCACTGAAGAGAATAACTCCTTCAAAATTAGATTGGAGCAGTTGGAAGCTAATTACATTATGAAAATTCAAGATACTATAAAACACATCCAAACAAATAAAAAAAAAAGAAGGCAACATGAAAAAATCTTATTGGAAAAACCACTAAACTGGAAAAGAGATCCAGGAGAGATAATTAAAAAATTACTGGACTACCTGAAAAGCTTAATCAAAAAAAGGGCCAGACACCATTTTTGTGAAATTATAAAGGGGGTTGGAGTCAAGATGTCAGAGTAGAAACAGGACTTCCACAGGGTTCTGGTTCTCACCTCCTCCAATTCATGAAAAAGGTGACTATGAACAAACTTCGGAGCTACAGAACCCACAAAATGACAAAGAGAAGCTAACCTCTGACTGAGGACAGCTCGGCAGGCTGGCAACAAGCGGCCAGTCCAGCACTCTGGGAGCCGACCTCAGGCCCCCGAGAGCCAAAGGTCTTAGCCCCAGGGTGGCCTGACCGGTCAGCAGCTGGAGGGACTTCATATCACAGGGAGCTGTGGCAGTTTCCAGAATCATCAGCCCATAGATGCCAAGGACAAAGTGAGAGGTCAGAGCAATGTAGACTTTGGGACATGGGCATTCAGAGTGTGTCTGCTTTTGCTGACCAGGAGAGAAGCAGCTGAGGCACAGTAGCTCTTGCAGCCACTGTGCAAGTGGCACTTTGAGCTCCTGGCCTGCAGACTGTAGGGGGACAAAGAGACCAGTCTGAGGGGTAATCACTCTTACTTTAACCTGCTTGGATCTGGATTGCAGTCTAGGGTGGAGTTTCTGGAGTGTGTGACCAGCTAACCAGAGCATATGGAGGCTTCAGAGAGGGCACCCAACTAATACTTTCGCCAGCTGAGAAAACTCCAGCATTTGGGATAAAGCTCCACTGTCTGATAGTGGAGTCCTACTGAGGCAAAAAGCCCAAAAGTCAAGTAATTGAGTGGCAAAATGAGTAAATGAGGTAGCAAAGCAAACAAAGGAATCTAACATTAGACTCCTATTTTGGGGACAAAAAGGATCAAAGTGTGGAACAAGAGGAATACAGTGAAGTCAGAATTCCTGCACCAAAACTTTCCAAAGAAAATATGAGCTTGTTAGAGGCCATAGAGGAGCTTAAAAAGAATTTTGAAAACCAAATAAGAGAAGTGAAGGAAAATTGGGAAAAGAAATGACAATGATGCAAGAAAATTATGAAATGAGAGTCAACAACCTGACTGGAGAAAATAATACCTTAAAAACAGACTAACTCAAATGGCAAAAGAGGCTCAAAAAGACGATGAGGAGAAGAATGCTTTAAAAAGATGAATTAGCCAGATGGAAAAAGAATTTCAAAAGCTCACTGAAGCAAAACATTCTTTCAGAATTAGATTAGAGGAAATGTAAGCTAGTGACTTTATGAGAAATCAAGATACTATTAATAAATCCAAACAAATGAAAAATAGAAGGCAATGTGAAACATATCATTGGAAAAACCACTGACCTGGCAAATAGATCCAAGAGAGATAATTTAAAAATTATTGGACTACCTGATAGACATGATCAAGAACAGAATCTAGAAATCATCCTTCAAGAAATTCTCAAGGAAAATTGCCCTCATGTTTTAGAATCAGAGGGCAAAATAGAGGTTGAAATAATCCACCTGTCACTTCCTGAAAAAGATCCTAAAACATAAAACTCCTAGGAATATTATAGCCAGGTTCTGAAATTCCCAGATCAAGGAGAAAATATTACACAGCAGCCAGGAAGAAACTATTTGAAAATTGTGGAAACACTATCAGGATAACACAGGATCTGGCAACTTCTAGTCTGAGGAATCAAAAGGCTTGGAATTTGGTATTCCAGAGGGCAAAGGAGCTGGGATTAAAACCAAGAATCACCTACACAGCAAAACTGAGTATCGTGTTTTAGGGGAAAATATGGTCATCCATTGGAATAGAGGACTTTCAAGCATTCTTGGTGAAAAAAAAAAACAGAGTTAAATTTAAAAAAAATGACATTCAGATACAAGAAACAAGAGAAACATGAGAAGGTAAACAGGGAAAAGAAATCATAAGGAACTTATCAAAATTGAACTATTTACATTCCTACATGGAAAAATGATAATTGTATCTTATGATACTTTTCTCAGTATGAGAATAATAGAAGGGAATAGAAATGTGTATACACACACAGAAAACATATGTTTCTATATAGGTGGGTATATAGGCATATAAATACATATGTGAATGTGTGGATATAGGTGTACAGGTATACATAGATATAGAGCAAAGGACTAGTTCAATGGGAAGGGATGATACTTAAAAGATGAACCTAAGAGGTGAGATAGGAATACAATGAGAGGAGATAGGGAGAGTTGGATTGGGGTAAAATATCTCTTATAGAACAGGTAAGGAAAAATGGTTACAGTGGAGGGGAAGTCAAGAGGGAATGAGTCCACCTTACTCTCATTGAAATTGGCTTAGGGAGGGAATGACATACACACTAAATAGGGTATCTCACCCTACAGAAGAGTAGGGGGGAAGAGAATGAGAGGCGAGATGATGGAAGGGAGGACAGGCTTAGGGGGACAGAATTTGGAAGCACCTACGTTTGACAAAGGACAGGATCAAAGTAGAAAATAGAACAAGTGGGACGTGGGATAGGAGGGAGGGAAAAATAGTCAGTCTTTTATAATGTATCTACTACGGAAATGTTTTGCATAGCTACTCATGTACGACTGATACTGAATTACTTACCTTCCTAGTAAGGGTGGGTAACAAGGGAGTAAGGGAATGAATCTGGAATTCAAAGGTCTAAAATCAAATGTTTATATATATATATATATATATATATATATATATATATATATATATAT
>NW_027187324.1:3121806-3146712 GCF_028583685.1 Petaurus breviceps papuanus
ATATATATATATATATATATATATATATATATATATATATATATATACACACACACTATTATCAATATTGTTTTACATGTAAGTGGGAAATAGGATATACAGTCACTGGGGCATAGAGATTCACTGTGCCCTACTGGAAAGTTGGAGGGGGTAGGGGATAAGATATGGGAAAGAGCAGATTGGAGGAGGGGATATCCATGGGATTGCTATTTTGGGGTGTTGGGTAGGGGAAAAATGGGAAGAAAATTTGTAACTCAAAATCTTATGGAAATGAATGGTGTAAACTAGAAGGTAATAATGCATTTGATAAAAAAGAAAGAAATTCTCAAAGCAAAATTTCCCTGGTATTTTAGAACCAGAGGGTAAAATAGAAATTGAAAGAATTTATTAATTAAATTATATTTTAATGTAAATTAAAAGAAAGAAGCAAAAATTGGAAGAAAACTACTAGGAATGTTATAGCCAAATTGCAGAGTTCCCCCGTCAAGGAGAAAATACAACAAGCAGTCAGGAAAAACAATTCGAGTATTGTGGAGACACAATCAGGATAAGAGGATAAGACAAAACCTAGCAGGTTCTACATTAAGGGATTGAAGGACTTGGAATATTATATTCTAGAGGTCAAAGGACTTAGGACTAAAACCAAGAATCACCTATCAAGCAAAATTGAGTATAATGCTACAGGAAAAATATGGTCATTCAATTAAATAGAGGATTTTCAAGCATTCTTGATGAAAAAACTGGACATGAACAGAAAATTTGACTTTCTAATACAAGAAGCAAGAGAAGCATGAGAAGGAAAACAGTAAAAATTCATCATACGAAACTTATTAATGTTGAACTATTTCTGTTTCTACATGGAAAAATGGTAATTGTAACTCATAAGACTTGTTTCAGTATGATGATAGGTGAACATAATATATATGTATATATAAATATATGTATATATGTATGTGTATACATACATATGTATGTATGTATAGGAGGGTGTATGTGTATATAAATTTGTATGTGAGTGTAGGCACTTGTATGTTCATGTATACATAGAGGGCACAGGATGAGTGGAATATGAAGAGATGATATATAAAAATAAAATTAAGAGGTGAGATAAGAATTTATTGGGAGAAGAAGAAAGAGAGATAGATTAGGGTAAATTACCTCATATAAAAGAGGTAAGAGAAAACTACTACAATGAAGGGGAAGAGCAGGAAGGTGAAAGGGAATGGGACAACCTGATTCTACAGTAAAATAGTGGAGGAGGGGATAAGAGGGAGTAGGGTAGAAGGGAGGGCAGGTTGGGGCAAAGGGTAGTTAAAAGCAAACATTTTTTAAAAAAGAGATAGGGTCAAAGGAGAAAATAGAACAAGTGGAGTATGGTATAGGAGGAAGGGAAACATAGTTAGTCTTTCACAATATAACTAGTATGGAAATGATGTGGGTAACTACACATATACAATCTATATGGAATTGCTTATCTCCCCAGTGGAGGTGGGTGAGGAGGGAAGAATGGAAAAAAATTTAGAACTAAAAGTTTTAATAAAAAATGTTTTTAAAAATGTGTTTTTACATGCAACCAGGGATTAAGATATATAGGTACTGGGTTATAGAAACCCATCTTGCCCTTCTAAAAAGTTAGGGAGGTGAAGGGAGAGGATATAAGAGAGAACAGATTGGGGGAAGCCGGGTATTCAGTAGGCTTGCTATTTCGGGGTGGGGGTAGGAGAAAGATGGGGAGAAAAAACTGTAACTCAAATTCTTGTAGAAATGAATGTTGAAAACTAAAAATAAATGAATAAATATATTTTTTAATGAAATACATAGGAATGCCGAGGATTTATGTGGGTTTATTTTATACCCTACAACTTTGCCAAATGCATTTATTTCCTCAGGGAGTTTCTTTTACTCACTTCTCTAGGATTCTCTAAGTATACCATCATGTCATCTGCAAGAATGAGAGCTTAATCTCTTCTTTGCCTAATTTGATTCTTTCAATTTATTTTTCTTCCCTTATTGCTACTGCTAACATTTCTAGTACCAAATTGAGTAAGAGGGGTGATAGTGGACATCCTTGTTTCACCCCTGATCTTACTGGAAATGCTTCTAGCTTATCCCCATTATATATAATACTTACTGATGGTTTTAGATACATGCTACTTATTATTTTAAGGAAGCTTCCATTTATTCCTATACTTCTAGTATTTTTAATAGGAATGGTGTCAAAAATTTTTGTCAAAAGCCTTTTCTGCATCTATTGAGATAATCATATAGTTTCTGCTAGTTTTGTTGTTGATATCATTTATACTGATAGTTTTCCTAATATTCAACCATTCTTGCATTCCTGGAATAAATCCTTTCTGATTAAAGTGAATTATTCTCATGGTAAGTTGCTATAGTCTTTTTGCTAATATTTTATTTAACATTTTTCCATCTGTATTCATGAGGGAAATTGGTCTATGATTTTCTTTCTCTATTTTGTCTCTTACTGATTTAGGTATGGGTACCATATTTGTGTCATAAAAAGAATTTGGTAGGAATCCTTCTCCAATTTTCCCAAATACCGTGTTTCCCCCATAATAAGACACTGTCTTATTATTTTTTCAGACAGAAAAACACCAGAGGGCTTATTTTCAGGGGAGGGCTTATTTTAACGAACATTGACAGCAATTTTAATAAACAGGTAAATGTTAACAAAAAAAAATGTACCTTTATTCAATAAGAAAATCATTGGGGAAGAACAGGATGATGCGCTCACTGCTGCAGCTCTGATTGGATGCAGCTCAGAGCGCAGCATGCGTTTCACGGGGGGGGGGGGGTGCGGTGCATACAGACGGTACCGCAATGTAGCGTGTAGCACAGGGGATCGATCACCTTCACTATAGTAGCAATCTCAATAGGGCTTTTTTTCGGGGGAGGGCTTATTTTAGAGGAATCTTACACAGTAAGGGGAGGGCTTATTTTCGGGATAGGTCTTATTATCGGGGAAATACTTGTAAAGTATTGGAATCAATTCTTCTTTACATGTTTGATAAAATTCACTAGTAAACCCATCATTCCCTGAAGTTTTGTTGTTTATTTTTTACCCTAGGGAGTTCATAAATGGCTTGTTTGATTTATTTTTCCAAGATGGGGTTAAGTAATTTTTTTTATTCTTCTGTTAATGTGGGCAACATATATATATATATATATATATATATATATATATATATATATAGTAATTATTCATCCATTTCACTAAGATTGTGAAATTTATGTGCATACAACTGGGTAAAATAATTACCAATTATTGTTTTCATTTCCTTTTCATTATAGGTAGATTCTCCCTTTTCTTTTTTTTTTTTTTAAAGCAATTGGGGTTAAGTAACTTGCTCAAGGTTACACAGCAAGTTATTTCTGGGTGTGGTGCTAAGTATCAGAGCCCAGATTTGATCCCAGGTCATCCCAACTCTGGGGCTGGTGCTCTTACTCACTGAGCTACCTGGTGTAATGTAATGCCAAGCAAAGGCAACTTCCTAAGGTTCAAAATACCAGCATAGGTGCTCTCCATTTTATTCAGTGACAAATTAAGAACCGAGAAGATCAAAATATGACATCATTCAAAATACAGCATCTACTAAGTGCGATTAAATAATCTCCAAGTGCTACCCCACCCCAGGACTTTACATTCATTCAATCAATTACAAAGTCTCTGTTCTAAATACTATTCCACCCCTAGGCTGTACCTTCATTTAGTCCATCACAAAGCCCCTGTTCTCAAATGGAGATTAGTTTCCAATCATAAGTAAAGTACATTCATTTGTTCAATCTCAGCACAAAAAGGTCAATAGTTCCCCACCCTTGCATCACAATTGAATCTACCCCAGAGTTACAACAAGTTTAAGCACAATACTTAATACCCAAATGGAGGTCTTTTCTTCATCTTGACAGGAAGCAAGTTCTCAGCAACCTTTATTCTTCACCAGTGGACAGTATTCACTCTCTGTCTGAAGAACAGTTTCAAGAGCTCTGAACCAACAGAAAGGTTTCCACACTTCTGCAACAACAGCACTGTCTTTCACCAGTGGACAAATCTGGCAAAACGACATCAAAACAGACAAAGTACCAGCAAAACAGCCATGTCTCCTCAGTCCTTGGCAGCTCTGGGGGCAGGTCTTAAAAGTCCAGGGCAATTCAAAGTGGCCCTCAGCAATCCTCTCTTTCTCTCTCTGCCTCCAAAGGTGCTGCTTCCAAAAATTTCTTCTGCCTCTCTCTTGTGTCTCTCCATATCTAAGTCACCAGCTCCTCCCATTTCAGGACTCTCTTTTCACATCAACAAGTCCCTCCCACGGGTGGGATTAACAAGCTCTGGGTTTTAACACAATCAAACCAAAAACCAAGCCAATACAGGGGAATCTTTAAATTACATTACTGTTACACCTGGCCACCCCCCCTTTTCATTTTTAATACTTGCAATTTGTTTTTCATCTTTTTTTATCATATTGACTAAAAGTCTATCAATTTTATTGTTTTTTTTTCCATAAAACCAGCTCTTAGTTTTATTTATTAATTCAATCATTTTCTTAATGTCAATTAATCTCTCCTTTGGTTTTCAGTATTTTTAATTTAGTATTTAATTGGGAATTTTCAGTTTGTGCTTTTTCAATTTCATGCCCAATTTATTGATCTCCATTTTCTCTATTTTATTCATGTATGTATTCAGGGATATAAAACTTCCCCTAAGAATTTCTTTTGCAGTATCCTATTGGTTTTGGTATGTTGTCTCATCGTTGTCATTCTCTTGAATGAAGTTACTGATTGTTTCTATACTTGTTTGACTCACTCATTCTTTAGGATTAAATTATTTAGTTTTCAATTAGTTTTTAGTCTATCTTTCCATGGCCCTTTATTACATATAATTTTATTGAGTCGTGATCTGAGAAGGATGCATTTAATATTTCTGCCTTTCTGCACTGAATTGTGAGGATTTTGTGCCCTAGTACCTGGTCTGTTTTTATGTGCCATGTACTATTGGGAAGAAGGTATATTCCTTTTCATCCCCATTCAATTTTCTTCAGAGGTCTATCATATCTCCCCCCTCTAAAATTCTATTGCCTCCTTAACTTTTTTGGTTATTTTGAGGTTATACTTATCAAGTTGAGAGAGAGGGAGATTGGGATCCCTAAATAGTATAGTTTTACTATCTATTTCTTCCTCTAATTCCCTTAACTCCTCCAGTATGTATTTGGATGCTATACCACTTGGACCATATATGTTTACTAATGACATTGCTTCATTCTTGATGGTGTCTTTTAGAAGGATATCATTTTCTTCTTTATCTCTTTTAATAAGATTTATTTTGGCTTTATCTTAGATATGCATTACTTCTGCTGCTTTTTTTACTTCAGCTGAAGCATAATTTATTCTACTCCATCCTTTTACTGTTACCCTTTGCATATTCCCCTGTTTCAAATGTGTTTCTTATAGACAGCTTATTTTATGATTATGGTTTTTAATACATTCTGTTATCTGCCTCTGTTGTATGGGAGAGTTCATCCCATTCATTCACATTTTTATCACTATCTGTGTCTTTCCCTCCATCCTATTTCCTCCTCTGTTTATCCTTTTATTTCTCCCTTTTCCCTTCCCCTTGTTAAGAGTTTTCCTTTTGACCACCTGAGGAGACCTCAGTATTCCCTCCCAATGCACCCCCTCCCTTTACATGTCCTTCCCCCTTACTACTTCTTCCCTCCCTTCTAACAACCCCCTTTTCCCCCTTTCTTCTCCTACTGCCTGTAGGGTACAATAGAATTTTATACTTAATGAAGTATGTTATTCCTTTCTTGAACCCAAAATGATGAGAGTAAATTTCATACAGTGCTCCTCTCCCTCCCTCCTTTCCCTCTACTATAATGCATTTTTTCATGTTAGAATCCTAAACTTAACTAATTATGTTAATCCCTCCTTGAACCAAAAGTAATGACAGCAAAATTCATATAATGTTCATCTACCTCTTTTCTTTCCTTCTACTATAGTATGCTTTTATGCTTCTTTGTGTGGCATAATTTACCCCTTTCTGCCTCCTCCTTTCCCTTTCTCCTATTGTATTCCCTTTGCACCCCTTAATAATGTTTCTTTTTTTATTGTCAGATTAATTTGTACCCACAGCCATAATCTATGTATTTGTACCCACACCCATAAACAATCCCTTTGGAATGTCATAATAATTATACAATTCTCAATATCGATATGTAACAGCTTCCCATATAGAGATGTTTTCTCTTATTGAATCAAAAGTCATGTGTGTGTGTGTGTGTGTGTGTGTGTGTGTGTTTTCCTTGTTCACCTTTTTATGTTTCTCTTGAGTCCTTTATTTGGAGATCCAATTTTCCATTGAACTCTGGCTTTTTCTTCAGGAAGTTCTGGAAGTCCCTTATTTCACTGAATGACCATCTCCTTGTCTGAAATGTTATGCTCAGTTTTGCTAGATAGTTGATCCTTGGTTGCAGTCCCAGCTCTTTTGCCTCAGGAAATATCATATTCCAATCCCTCCAATCTTTTAATGTAGAAGCTGCTAAGTCCTGTGTGATCCAGGAAAAAAAAAGTTCCACAATGTTTGAATTATTTCTTTCTGAATTCTTGGAGTATTTTCTCCTTGACCTAATAATTGTGGAATTTGGCTACAATATTTCTTGGAGTTTTCAATTTGTAATCTCTTTCAGGAGGTGTCCAGTGAATTTTTTTGATAACTCTTTTATCCTCTGGATCTAGGACCTCAGGACTGTTTTCTTTGATAATTTCTTGGAGGATATTTTCCAGGCTGTTTTTTCATCATGGCTTTCTGGTAGACCAAGAATTCTTAGATTATCTCTCCTGGATCTGTTCTCTAGGTCAGTTGTTTTTCCAATGAGATATTTTACATTTACTTCTAATTTTACAATCTTTATGTTTGGTTTGACCAATTCTTGGTGCATCACAGAGTCATTAGCTTCAACTTGACTGATTCTAATTTTTAATGAATCTTTTTTCTCAATTAGTTTTTGAAGCTCCTTTTCCATATGTTCAAATTTCATTGTTGGGAAGTATTTTCTTCAGTTAAATTTTAAACCTATCATCTCAGTTCACAAATTTTACTTTTTTATGATTTGTTTTCTTCAGTGAGATTTTTTTTTTCATTTTGGCCAATGCAATTTTAAAATAATTGGTCAATTTATCTTCTGCCTCTCTAATCTGGTTTTTAAAATATAGATACTATGAAATAGATCCCAACAAATGAAAGAGTAGAATGCAATGTGGAAAAGCTTATTGGAAAATCCACTGACCTGGACAATAGATCCAGGAGAGTGAATTTAAAAATTATTGATATGCCTGAAAGCCATGATCAAAAAAAGAGTGTACACACCATCTCAAGAAATTATCAAGCAAAATTTCCCTGATATTCTGGAACCAGAGGGCAAAATAGAAATTGAAAGAATTCACTGATCACCTCTTGAAAATGATCCCCAAAAGATTAACTCCTAGGGATATTATAACCAAATTCCAGAGTTCCCATGTCAAGGATAAAATACTGCAAGCAGTCAGGAAGAAACAACTTGAGTATTGTGGAAACACAGTCAGGATAACACAAGACCTAGCAGCTTCAACATTAAGGCATCAGAGGGCATGGAATATGACATTCTGGAGGTCGAAGGAGTTAGGATTAAAACCAAGAATCACCTACCAAGCAAAACTGAGAATAATGCTATAGGAAAAATATGGTCATCCAATGAAATAGAGGGCTTTCAAGCATTCTTGATGAAAAAAAATCTGAGCTGACAGGAAAATTTGACTTTCAAATACAAGAAGGAAAAGAAGCATGAGAAGGTAAGCAGGAAAAAGAAATAATAAAGAACTTATTAAAGTATGTATAGTAGAATGTATTGTATATAAATATATATATATATATGAGTGTGGGCATTTGTATGTTCATGTATACATAGAAAGAGGGCAAGGGATGAGTTGAAAATGAAGGGATGATATCTAAAAAATAAAATTAAGATGTTATAGAGGAATTTATTGGGAGAAGAAGAATGGGAGAGATAGATTAGGGTAAATTGTCTCATATAAAAGAGGCAAGAGAAAACTATCACAATGGAGGGGAAGAGCGAGAAGGTGAAAGAGAATGGGACAACCTGATTCTCATCAAATTTGGCCTAAGGAGGGAATAATGTATACACTCAATTGGTGTCTTACCCTACAGGATAATATGGGGGTAGTGGATAAGAGGGGAGAGGATAAAAGGGAGGACAAATTGGAGGAGAGGGTAGTTAAAATCAAACATTTTTTGTAAAGGGATAGGGTCAAAGGAGAAAATAGAATAAGGGGGCTATGGGATAGGAGGGAGGAAAACATAGTCTTTCACAATATAACAACTATGGAAATGATGTGGGTGACTACACATATAAGATCTATATTGAATTACTTATCTTCCCAGTGGAGGTGGGTGAGGAGGGAAGAAGGGAAAAAATCTGGAACTAAAAGTTTTAATAGCAAATGTTTAAAAAAAAGTTTTTTTTTACATGCAACCAGGAAATAAGGTATACAGGTGCTGGGGTATAGATACCCATTTTGCCCTATTAGAAAGTTAGGTGGGTGAAGGGGGAGTATATAAGAGAGAATAGATTAGGGGAAGGGGTATTCAGTAGGCCTGCTATTTTGGGGTGGGGGTAAGGGAAAGATACTTAGAGACAAATTTTTAACTCAAAATCTTGTGGAAATGAATGTTAAAAACTAAAAATTAATAAGTTAACAATTAAAAAAAAAGAATGCTTTTTGGACTTGAGACTAGTTCATATTTCCTTCTGCGGTGTCAGGTGTGAATATAGAATTGATGGTATCTCCTGAAAGTGATTCTTCTAGTTCACAATAATAGGATTTAATTTTCTTTGGTCTTTCCTTTGCAAGTTGCTTCTGGCCCATTGTGATTGCCTTTTTCCTGACGTTTAAAGTGGATTTCTGCTTTTGGGGTATCGAGGGCTCTGACCCATGCTTCTCAAGCTGGGACTTAGGGGCATGCTTGTTGACTCTGTGTGCTGTACCGTCTGGGTTTCTGGACTAAGGCCAAGGCCAGGATTTCAGTGTTTCCCCTGGGTTATCCTGAGGCTCACAGAGTAAGGTGTGGGGGGAGGGTTTGTCTGGCCACTTCCAGTTTCTGGTTCTGTGCCCCTTGGCTACAGTTCAGGCAGGTTCAGCAGCTGGTGGCCTGCCAGGCTGGTGTCTGCAGATTTCCTTGATTGTACTAAAGTACACCTGGGTTTCTGTTGTTAGTGCTTGCTGGCTCCACACTCCTGGGCTTCAGGATCTCCCACTGGTCAGCTAAAATGGGGTTTGTTGGGACACCTGCCACCCTTCACTTGAGGCTCAGCACAGCTTCAGTCACACCCTTCCTCTAGGACTCCCAAGCCTGCTATTGATTCCACTATTTTAGGATTTTACACTGAAGTAATAAGCTCTGGGTTTTCAGGGTCGGGGAGGGGGATCAGAGCAGCAAGGATTTACTCTGCCATCTTGGCTCCCAGAAGTTCAAGTAGATGATTTTTAAACTTCCAGGCTGTGGTCTGGTCTCTGGTCTGCACTGGTGCAGCCCCTGCATGCTCCATGCTTCCCCTGCCCAGCTCTGTGTGTGCACTTTCCTGGTGAATTCATTCTGTCATTCTAAAATTCATTCAGATTCATTTTTTAAAGGTTGTTTATGGAATTCAAATAAGTTCCTGCTTTTACTCTGCCATGTTGCCAGCCAGAATTTTTTAAATTTTTTAATTGTTTTTATTCATTTATCCCATAAATACAAGGCATCCTAGAATATGAAGTATTTAGTTTTTAAAGGTAACGTGTATGTTAACCTATCCCTATGTTTTAGAACTTAGAGACTGGTTTAGAGGGGTTAAAATTTGATTCTTATGTTCTTTGTATGAACTCATGACCATCTTTGCAGTGAAGATTTCTCAGTGTCCAATCTAGATAATGAAAATTAAGCCCTTTTCTCTATAAAAAATGAACCAAAACTAGTCATAGTGTGTCAGATTTGTGCTCCTGTCTCTTTCTCTCTCCATCAACTAATTAAAATGCTCACATCCCCAAGCACACATATGGAAACACAGGTAACAGATAACTTGTTTCCCCTCTAATTATTATGCAACATCCCAAGAATAAAAGAAAGACAACAAACAAATATCAATAATAGCACTTTTCCAGTAATAGTTGATAGTGAGGAGCTCACTTACAATTTTTTTCCCTCAAGCTTTGAAAATCTCTCTAATTCAATCAGAGGGGCACAAAATGATAATTTTACCAAATAGATTAACCACATCCTAGGGGACACTGATAAGTTAAGTGCCCTACACAAGATCACTTAACCAATATATCAAAAACAGTATTTGAATTAAGAAAGTTGTGACTCTAAAGTGTACTCTATCCAATTATGTGACACTGTCTCTCAAAGCTTAAATCACAAATGGAAATTAAGTTTCAAGTTAACATAACATAAAAGACAATATATACCCCCCCCCAAGAAAAACCCTGGAGTATCTACTAGTGAGTTATATACTCCTAACTTAATGATTGTGTTTAAAATTTAAATATTGGTTTCATACCTACCTAGTTTCAAAGTAAGATCTGCACAAAGGATTATTAATGCTTAGAAATCCAACTATGAGTAAATTATGCTAATAAAAAACTTGTACTTCCATGCTTTTGTTCTGTGCAATATGCTACAGGGGAAAGTATTGCTAAAACTGAACTTTTTCATTTATTAAGTCTGAAAAAAATCCTTACCCTAATACTTTGTACTTTAGCTCAAACCTGACGGTAGATTGTTATCTGGTTATATTGTGTAGCATTTAAAAATCTTTACAGAGTTCCAATAATGGGATATGGATCCATTTATTATGATAATATAACTTGTTGACTCGTGAACGAATTACATTCAGGGAAATTTATGCACCTAAACTTCAACTGATGAATCTACAGTTACAATCCTATAAGCCATTTAGTGAGTTGGATTTTCATTATTGTATTTAGTCATCATCACTGATTATCTATGGTAAAGTCTACTTTTATTTTATTATATTTTTTAAGCAATTGAGGTTAAGTAACTCGCCCAAGGTTACACAGCCAGTTTGTGTGTGTGTGTGTGTGTGTGTGTGTGTGTGTGTGTGTATGTGTGTGTTAAGTATCTGAGGCCAGAACCAATCCCAGGTCCTCCTGATTCCGGGACCAGCACTCTTACTCATTAGCCACCCCAAGTCTACTTTTATTAGTCATCATAAATTACCTTTTTTCAATTGTTTTGACAATGCATTTTTGTATAATTGTAGTAGTAATAAAATTCAACTTGTCTTCCAAGGAATTCACATTCTTTGTTTGATAGAATACATATAGATACAATAGAATTGAAAATGCTAACCTTGCAGTACAGTTGTTTTCTCAGTAATACATTTTCTCAGTTCACATAATGATTTATGGCACTGATAGCATTTAATAGTTAAAACTTATGTATATTATATAATTTCCCTTCAATTCCTTATGGCTTCTTATAAATTGCATAATGGTAATATTCAGGGGTATGCTGGGGCCAGTTTCTACTGGCTCCTGAGAGCCAATTTTCAGTGTGAGCTCAACAAATGGGACAGATAGTGGCAAATTAGGACTTTATTATTTTGCTCATTGTCCATATTTAGGAAAGTGATGGAGAAAATTGTAACAATGCAGATTAAATTTAAAATCTTATTTGTATATATTTCTTTCTTGGGGGATTGAAAGGCAGCAGATTGTTAAAAAATTCACCAGCACACTCCTAGATATTTTAAGTGAGTTATTGCATTAAGTAAGATATTAGCAAAATATATTTTGTTAAGGAAGTGCTCCAGTGAGACTTCAGCAGAAACTAAACGTCAGGAGCAATTAAAAGATAAAGATATGGAAAGGAAAAAGGGAAAACTTACAGATGGAAAATGTACATTCTCTACTTGTATAAAAGGGGGTGGGGTTGGTAAATTGCTTAATTGTATGTAAAAAGACAAGTAAGACAATTAATATCCCCAAATGGTTGTTGAAAGTTGAAGACATACTGCTGGCTCAACACTGAAGAATGGATCAACCTCATTAGCAGAAACACCAAATCTAAGAAGAGTATGGCTGCTTAGTGTCCTTCCCAGATAAGACTAGCAGCAGTGGAGTTTGTTGATATATAGTTGAAGTTAATTGAACAACTGTACTCCCAAAATGATGATCAGCCTATAGGTAGAACTCTACTAACATTGCCCCAAAGTTATGTTCTTGGTCCTGCTCCATTCAGCATTGTAATAAATTACTAAATAAAGACATAATAGATATGCTTATCAAGTCTGACAACTATGCACACCTGGAAAGAGTAGAAAATACTATGAACAACTGAATGAAGACCTATTTGAACCTTACCTTTACCAAGTCTCAGCTAAAGTTCCATCTTCCTCAACAAACCATTCTCTTGTTCTCCTTAATCTTAATATTTTCACTTTGAGACTATGCCCGATTTATCCTGTCTGTATCTCCTTTATACAAATATCTCCTACCTTTGCTATCGAACTACTTTGGCCTATTTACTGATCATCCTAGATGACACCCCATCTTCTACCTCTGGGCCCTGTGACTGGCTGTTTCCCACACCAGGAATGCTCTGTTACGTTACCTCTGCCTCTTGGTTTCCCCAATTTCCTTGAAAACTCCATTAAAGTTCTCCAGGACGGTTTTCCTGATCTAATCACTGATATTATCTTTCTTTCTGAGACTGATTTCCATCTATTCTTTGTCTATCTTATCCATACTTAGTTATTGACATGTTTTCTCAAAAATATTTTGGTAAATTTTTAACACCCAGATCTCTGAAAATTAGGATACATTTTAAAATTTAACTTCAACATTTTCTTCAGTGTAGATAATCATCAAAACAATTAATCAAGCCTGGATTTGTAGTATTTATTGATTGCCAAGGTGTAAATGCTGAATGAAAATTTTACCATCTCTCTAGAGATGATATAAGTTGGTTCCAGCACATTAAAATATATGCTCCTTGAGGGCATGAATGGCCCTTTTTTGCCTTTGTGTCCTCAGTGTTTAGCATAGTACTTAGCCCACAGTAGGTGCTTAATATGTATTAATAATGTACTACTTAATATGTAATAAGTTTATTGCCTGATTGGTTGACTAGAATTAAAAACTTAACTTAGTCTCCCTACAACTTATAATTGCCTTAGATAAAGAAAGGTGATTTATATATACACACAATAAACTGTAAATAATCCATATTACCCTTCCTTTCTATTAAATAAAATGCTCTCCACATAAACCTATCTAGTCCTCTCTACTCATAATGCTACTCTGTGGTTTAGACTTATCTTGAGGAACATTGAAACTAGAGTTGCTGACCAGTCAATGTGTGGGACAGAGACCACTACCAAAAAAAAATCAATACAAAGACTTAGATGCCTTGAAAGCAGACATGAGTTTATTGCTTTCTCGTGAGAAAGGGTACCACACCTTGTTACTTCAATGGCGCCAGCTAGGGAAGTACAAATTGATTCCAGAAAGCAAGGTCCTTTTATGTCCTAATGCAAGCTCCCCCACCCCAATAACCTCCTTCCTCTTATCACATTGGCTGAGTTTCAGAGGGCACAATCTAGCCTTGTGAATCTTCCCTGCAACAAAGAATAAAGGCTGTTACATAAGTCTTCCTGGAGAGAAGAAAAGGCAGGAAATTCTGCAAGAGTTTATAAGAGTACACAGTTTAGGTTGTGGGTAGGGTGTACACTATATTTTTCTTTGCTACATGGTCAGAACCAGGATCTGAGCAGGGGGTGTTTCTGAGAACAGTTCAGGATGTGCTACAACATATGGTTTTACAAGGTCAGTTAACCGCAGATGTTATTCTGTAAGGGAGTAAACTGTATTTCAATGATACAAAAACTATTAACCCCTTTGAGGAGGCTTCACTTCTGAGAAATCATCCCTCACAATCAACATCATCACAAAACAGTTACTCTCATCTATACCCAAGAGACATATATAGGTTCTTATACTCACAGTGTTACCTTAAGGTTTTGGACTTTCCCAGAAGAAAAATAAAACTAGAACTGATTAGAGAAGGAAGCTCTTCCTATTGGAGCTGTACTATACTACTGGGAACAATTGGAAACCTCCTGTTTCTTTTTTTTTTCTTTTTGGAAGGGGGCAAGGCAGGGCAATTGTGGTTAAGTAACTTGCCCAAGATCACACAGCTAGTGTTAAGTGTCTGAGGATGGATTTGAACCCAGGTTCTCCTAACTCTAGGGCCAGTGCTCTATTCACTGCACCACTTAGCAGCCCTGAAACGTCTTGTTTCTTACCTCTCTTTATCATCGCTCAGTTGTTTATGATTCCTCCACTTCTGCCTAGATATATTATGCTTTTATCCTAAAAAAATGTTTCTGTTACTCAGGGCCTGCTACTTGTCTTACATACTCTTCTAAATCTCAAGGAACTTGACATTTTTCAAGAAAATTCTCTTTTTTATCCAAGAAGCTGGGTCATAGAATTCTCCAAGAACTTGGTATTTTCTAAGTAATACCTTCTCCTCTATTTAAGAAGTTTTTGTATGTCTCTTCCTCCCAATAGTATTTCCAAAGAGGTAGCTGTCAAGATTCATAGGTTTTTCCCTCCTCAGAGACTAAGTTCCACTTTTAGATAAGTTATTATTCTCTGCTCAGTATTCTGCTTTTTATATATGTCCAAAATAAAGTCAAATCTGCTGTAAAGGCTTTGTTTTATATACTCACAACAAAAAGTTTCAAGATTCTGAATTGTCAACTGGACCAGAACCAGTCTGGAACTGAACAAAGCAGAATACAAACAGAAGAGTCAGGAATCAAACAGCAGTTTAATTTCAAAGTGAGTAAAACAGCTTGCAAGCAAGGATATAATGTGCCAGAGTCCCACCTCTTGGGGGTAGTGCTGGAGGTAGTGTGGGGAGATCTCAGTACTTGTACCAGCTGTTGCCTTGACAATGAGGGATAAGTGCAACAATGTGACAAGTTTAATTCATAGTAAGGCATCATGACCAGAACACTAGTACTACAGGTACTTGTCCAAGACAACCTGATGCTGATTTGAAACAACTTTGAAATTTTGCTGGGGCTAAGATCATCCAGAATATGAGTACAAGAGATTGTTGTTATGCCAAACTCAGGGCACAGCTTACTTCCTAGGCCTTAAATCTGGAAAATAGTGTCTCCTAATATCTTGACATTTCCCCCTTTTGATTAAAGGGAGGGGGTATGAAGGAAGGCCTTCTCTTATGGCAAATAACGGAGAGACAGGTGCAAGCCAAGACACCATGAGAGGTCAGTTAGGCCAGGACAAGATATTTCCAGGCAGTTAGTTTCTTGAGAGGACCTATGGAGAAGTGTATCCACTATATCATTGCTAGCCATTGCTTGCTTGCCAGCAGAAAAGGGAAGTAATGTAGAGGGAGAAATGATTGGATCAGGATCTTGGTGGTTGGTCACATAATAAAAGCGGAAAGGGAAAAAAAAAACCAGGACAGTATACTCAGCCCTCATCCAGAATCTTGGGACAGTTGTCTCACTTAGACGTTGGTTGCTTCTGGGTCTGTACTAGATGAATTTTGGGGTCCCCAGAGGGTTATGCTATCTGTTCAGGAGCAAGGGTTTTCTTCAGATGATGCAGGAGTACACATCCACAAGTTGGTCATTGTGGGAGTAGATGGACCTCCTAGGGGCCCTTAGATAAAACTCCTTGTATCAAATCTTGAATCTGAGTTTATGGTCAGCATAACATAGGTCCTTAGTTAAGAGTCTTTAAACAACACATAGAGATGATCTAGTTTCTCAACCACACAGGGTTAGGTTCAAATAATGCAATAAAATTTTGTTTACTTTTTTTTGTTTTTGTTTTTTTACAATTCCCATAATTGCATTATTACATTGTTAGGTACAGATCAAATTACTTAGAGTTCTCACAATGGAGTATTTCTGAGAAGGGAGATTTATATGTCACCAAGGTAACCAAGAAAACTTAAACACAAACATCTTGAAACAAAAGACCAAAGCAATATAATAGTTATCACCAATATTAATTAATATCAAGTCTTCTTGTATCCTAGTAACCCATTCTCAACATCTATTTAACCAGCACATTTTGAGTCCCAGATATCTCATATATCCATGTGGTCCCTAGATATCTTTTCTTGGACAATAGATTTTATGCTCAGTACAACCCTAAAGGGGGCTGTGTTTCTCTGGTTTCAAATGTAGAGGTTTCTAGATAATTCTGCTAGTAACAAGATATTACAATTTAGTACAATCACTTAAATTTGATTCTCCATTCTTGAAACATCAGAGAATTTCAGTTTATATACAATTTGCTGTTTCTGTCCTTACCTACACTGATAAGAATCTTTCTTTTAATATGAGCTACTTTTCTATTTCTTAACTAGCACCAGATAGTTTTGATAATTATTGCCTTATGCCATAGTTTAAGATTAAATGGTGATAAAACTCCCTCCTTTACATTTTTTATTAGTTCCTTTGATCCTCTTGACATTTTGTTCTTCATTTTTATTGTACTGGCCCTGACTACTCCTGAATAATTCGTATTTCTCCAATCATTTAAATTTTCTATAGTTCCTGGGTGTGCTTTGGTAGATGAAATTGCAGGGATTCTATACCATCTAGAGTTATTTTAAATGGAGCATCCTTACTATTTCTTGTTGCCCAGTTATGTTTGTTATATATTACCTGTAAAAAGAGATAGTTTTATTACCACATTCCATATTTCGTTTACTTCTATTTCTTTTTCTTCTCTTATCGCTATTGCTAGGATATTCAATATAGTATTGAATAATAGTGGTGACAGTGGACATCCTTGTTTCATAACCAATCATACTAAGAAGGCTAAATTTCTAGAAAAGTAGCAAAATTTTACTAATCACATCTTTCCTGATGTTTCCCTAAAAATTAACATTTCATTTAGCCTTTACTTATAAATAAAAACTACCCATATTCTGGAGTTTCAAACTTATAGCAAATATCTGATAATTGACTCATCCTTAATATGTTGAAGCTACATCTTTAAACTACCCTATACACTTTCATAATGCCAAGAATTTCAAATAAAAATTTGTTATTATACATTATTATTATATGCTTTATAACAACATATACCTCATTAAATATTGAACCATTTTCAATTATCTATTTTTTATTACACCATTTAAAAGTCCAAATCATGTCCAACAGCATCCAGATTAAAAAGTTGTTTTGTCTAACAGCATTTCTATTACAATGTTCTCTCAGATTTCATATTATAAGAAAATTTAGAAATTCAACAATAATAATACAAACAATAAACTTCAGATAATATCAACTGGATTTCCAATTCATCACATATAAAAATCAATTCATCTTATAACCTTTGACATTTTAAAGCCATTTAGAATTATCTGTATGGAACAATTACATTCATAATAATTTAGCATTTAACATATGCCAGTTACTCTGTTAAGCATTACAACCATTATATCATTTTTTATCTTCAAAACAACCTTGGGAGGTAGATAGCATTATATATTTTTTTCTTTATACATCAGGAAACTGTGGCAAAGAGAGAAAAAATAACTTGCCTAAGATATTATATAGCTAATAAGTTTCTGCAATCATAGAAAAGGCAGAGGCTGGCTCCCCACCTCCTCCACCTTGCTATGCTAAGTGCTGCCAAGGCACTAGGACCTTCCCAGGCAGCAGCTGGGTGGGGCCTTCTCAGGGCTGGGCTTGCACTGGAAACACTGACTAGGCTTTGGAGGAGGGGAGTGCAGCAGGGGCCACTGAGTGCAAAATCCTTGGCTCTGGGGTGGATGGTGCCAGAACCTTCTCATGGGATGCAGTTCCTGGAGACAGGGCAAAGCAAATGTTGGCCATGAGGCCTGACCCCTCATCCCTTCCCTGGTTACTGCAGCTTTTGGCTCTGCTAGGCACTGCTAGGGCTGGGGCCACTTGTAACTGCTGGGAAAGGGTGGAAAGGATATATTAATCCTGGGTGATGCTCCCAGTCTTGCCTAGAAAGGTGAGCTACAGGATGACCAGGAATTTAGGACCACTGGGGCCACTACCAGTAGGGGTCCACATTTCAACTGCCACCCCTCCCACCACACCAGTTGGGGCAGAACATAATTCAAATTTCTTTACATTTTCCAGCATTTTTTCTTCAATAACTGTATTTGGGAATCTGATCTGAGATGAGAAGGTTTAACAAAGAGAGAGTGTCTCTGTCCTGGGGGAGTAACACTGGATCTCTGATTTAAAGCATTGTTAAAGGAAAAGTTAATAAGAGATTGCTATAAAGTGCAAAATGTTTACTTATTTTTTTTTCCTTTTCATCATTCTGGAATTACTTCCAATTAACTACCTCTCTTCGTTGTTGTAGAACAATGAAGCTATTAATCTTGCCACTTACTTTCAAAACCTTTATAAACTCTAGCCCTTATTTTTCCTTAAAACAAATTCCACAGAGTAGTACCCCAAATTTTGATAAGTTATTTCAGAAGGGAGTGAGTTCCTGGAATTACCTCCAAAGTTTCAGGAGTTCTCTCCTGTAATCTTAAAATAATAAATCTTCAAACTCCTTAATGATTAATCTCCAAACCTCCAGGATCTTCTAAGATGTTTTTAGTAGTTCCTGCTTTATTTCTGTAATTCTAAATTGGCCAATGGGTAAATGACAGGAAAAAAGAAAAGTATCTCACACATTTCCCCCCTCTTTTGTTATAACTTAATCTCCTGCAGAAAGCCTAAAATGGAAGTTAGTCTTGATTACTGGGACAACTGTTTCAGCTATGAAAATTCATTAATTTTTCCCAGTATTCTAAGCTCTCTGCATGTAGAAAAATAAAGAAAGAAAGAGAACCAGAGACACAGGGTTGCAAATGCACAGAGGCACATAGAGAGGCTAATTTACAAAGGTGTGCACTTAAGAAAGGGTATACTTGCTAGAGCAATCTAAGTCAAGGGTGGCTCCCCGGAGTTTTTGTAAAGAAGAATGGTGAGCTCAACCAAAGCATGATCCCAGGACTGGAGCTAGGAAAGGATGGGAGACTCACCAGATTGGGATTGGGGGAATGTTGGACTTCAGAGGAATCTTTGGTGGTGTCTATTCTGCTTCAGCTGGTAGTAGAAAGTCCACTTGGTCCAGTTCTGTCCAATCTCACTTCTGACTCCATTTTAAATGTCAATTAGACCATAACCAGATGTAATAGTAATGTAGTTTAAAGATTCCCCTGTATTGGCTTGGTTTTTGGTTTGATTGTATTAAAACCCAGAGCTTGTGAATTCCACTTGTGGGATGGACTTGTTGACGTGAAAAGAGAGGGCTGAACTGGGATGAGCTGGTGATGTAAATTTAGAGAGACACAAGAAAAGAGAGAGGAAGGAGAACTTTTTGGAAGCAGCACCTTGGAGACAGAGACTGATAGTATTGCTGAGGGCTACTTTGAATTGCCCAAGATTTTTGAGACCTGTCACCCAGAGCTGCCAAGGACTGAGGAGACTTGGCTGTTATGCTGGTACTTTGCCTGTCTGTTTTGATGCTGTTTGCCAGATTTGTCCACTGGTGAAAGACAGTCCTGTTGTTGCAGAGGCCTTGGAACCTTGCTGTTGGTTCAGAGCTCCTCAGACTGTTCTGCAGACAGAGAGTGAATTCTGTCCTGTAGTGAAGGACAGTGCTGTTGTTGCAGAGGTCTTGGAACCTTGCTGTTGGTTCAGAAGCCCTGAAGAAGGATTTTCTTGTTGTATGTTTACAGAAATCCTGGAAGAGTGTTTTGCTAATGTTTTCAGGGGTCCTAGGACTGTTCTGCAGACAGAGAATGAATTAATAAAGACACTGGCAATGTATCTTGTGTCCTTATTAAGCTTTGTCTCCCCAGGAACAAAGATTTCTGAGAACTTGCCTCCTGTCAAGATGAATAAAAGGCCTCCATTTGGGTATTAAATGATGTGCTTAAGCTTCTTGTAACTCTGGGGTAGATTCAATTGTGATGCAAGGGTGGGGAACTTTTGTTCTTTTTGTGTTGTGATTGAACAAATGAATGTACTTTACTTATGATTGGAAACTAATATCCATTTGAGAACAGGGGCTTTGTGATGCACTAAATGAATGTACAGCCTATGGGTGGAGTAGTATTTAGAAGAGGGACTTTGTGATTGATTAAATGAATGTAATGTCCAGGGGTGGGGTAGCACTTGGAGATTATTGAATCACACTTGGTAAATGCTGTATTTTGACTTATGCTATATTTTGATTCTCTCTGTTCTTAATTTGTCACTGAATAAAATGGAGAGCACCTATGCTGGGAATTTGAACCTTGGGAAGTTACCTTTGCTTGGCATTATACCAGACTCTTTTCTATGAGTGGTCAGAGCCAAATAAAGCAGGCTAGAAACAGGAGAGTCAGGAATCAAACAGAAGTTTAATTTTGAAGTGAGTAAAAGAGTTTGTACATATGCCAGAGCCCCATCTCTAGTGGGGGAGGAGGCAGTGTGGAAAGGTGTCAATATTTATACCAATGGTTGTGCAGTCAGCTATAGCCCTGACAATGGGGTGGGAGGTAACAGCTGCAATATGACAAGTTTCTTTCATAGCAGGACTTTATGACTAGATCATGGGTACTGCAGGTGCTTGTCCAAGTTCATAGACCGCCTGATACTGGTGTGAAACAGTTCTGGGATTTTGCTGAAGTTGAGATCATCCAGACAGTGAGCACAAAGGATCATTGTTATGCGAAGTTCAGGGCACAGCTTGCTAACTGGGTCTAAACTCTAGAATACAGGATATCTCCTAATATCTTGATAAACGCTATCTAATCATTTCTAATTTCAAAGTTTTTATCATTGAGACTTATATCCTATGAGGGATATAAAAATCTACAAATAGGTATCCCCACAATCTCCACAGGAAAACAAAACAACATGAAGTTTTAATTCCTTGTAACTCCAGCAAGTTGATTAAGGAACTCTTCTGGTCAGCTCTTAACAATAGAAAAATAATTATTCTGCATAAACTTGAGTAAGCTAGTATCAGCATCATAGCTTTCAATGTCGCACAGAGAAACCATTCTATCTATAAGCTTACAAAGAGTACAGTGAGGAGGCCACATCAACAATGGATTGAGATTGTTTCAGAGAAAATTACCTGCCAATATTAATAGGATCTCAATCTCACTGATGAAAAATAAGGTGTTCTGTCAGACTATAGCAAAACGTTGAGGGAGAAGCAAGTCTCCACAATTCAGAAGAGTTACTGCTATGAAATTGCTCTGGGCAAATCCTCAATCTGTGATTGAAACACAGAATCATAAAATCTTGGAAGCAGAAGATACCTCAGTATTCGCCTAACACTGGAAAGAGTGTTAGATGTAGAATCAGAAGATAATTTCAAATTCCATAACTTTTACTTGTTAACTATATAACTGCATGTAAATTATTTAATTTCTGTGAGCCTCTGTTTCCCATTCTGTAATGTGAAGAATAATGTGTAATTTTACTGTATTTCTCAGGCTTTTTTATTAGTAACACACTTGTTATATGTTAAACACAATGTAGAAGAATGATAGTTTTATCATTCTTCTTAAATTATAAGTTCCATATAGTTTTCTTAGACTCTAAGTTACTTTGCATAAACTTTGTAGCTAGTTCCTAGCCCTATGCTGTATTAGGTACTAAGCTAATATTTGTTGAACTGAATTGAATACACCAATCACCAATGTTTTGTAGGATGTGCATCTATAGTCCAGTTGTACTCTGCCCTGTTCTGGAGGCTATACCTCGAATAGTAGGTTCAGTTTTTTCTGCCACATTTTAGCAAGGGCATCAATAAGTTGGAAATAGTCTAAAGGAGTGGGGGGGGGGGGTGTAGCAGCTAGGATAATGAAAGGCCTCCAGTTCACAATATGTGACAATCATGTTAATCTTTGCCTCATAGATTTAGTTCTGGAAGGACTTTTTGGTCATCTAATGCAACATCATGACAGTTGACCCTGGAAATTAAATGATCTGCCAAGGATACGTAACTTGTAAGAGACAAGAGGCAGGTACAAACTAAAGTCCTCTGAAGGTAATCCAGTACTCCTCTCCATATACCACCTTGCCTTATCTTGGATGGGGTAGTGAGAAGTCAAGTAGAGTCAACAAGAATTAATTAAACATATTTATGTCAGGCATTGTGATAAAATGGGCTGTCACATGATAAAGATACTAGATTTTAACTGTATGACCACAGAGAGTTGAATTAGGAGAATGGTAAATGTTTCCAAGACACAAATCTAGATTTGATGTCATGAAAAAAAAATAAAACCTCCCTAAAATCAGAGCTTCATAAAACTATAATGAGCTGTCTCAAAACATCACTGCAGATCTTGAACAGAAGTGGGATGACCTATGTTAGGATACCCCATAGAGAGGATTCAGAATTTGGATTGCGTGACATGACTTCTAATATCCCTTACAAACCTAAGAATCTATGATATTGAGAATCAAATGATAATAAAAAGTTTTTAACAATTTCATATATTGAATAATTAAATAAAAGTGTTTTAATTACCTTCTAGGTTCTTAGCACTGGGGATAAAAAGATAAAATGATATATTCCTTGTCCTGAAGGAAATTACATTCTACTCAAAGATAGGGAAGTAATGTACTTAGCATCTAGACAAAAAAAAAAACAACTTTCATTTTAAAGAAATGAGGTTTAAAATTCAAATTACTTATAGTTGTTAGTTTCAAACTCTAATTGCCAATGTATAAGTTAAAGAGTATAATTTATATTTTTATATTGAGATGGAGGGAAGCAGAGGAAAAAAAAAAGATGTAGTTTACAAAATATTTAAGGCAAAATGGTACCAGGTACCACTTCTTCATTTAAGACATTAAAAAAACTGAGGTCCAGAGAGAGGAAGTGATAATTGATCTCTCATCATGTTTGCCATTTTATTGAACTGAAAATCGTTTGCATCTCTAAAATTCTAAGCTTATTTTTTTCAATGGTAAATATTCACCCAGTCAATGCGTAAGCATTGACTTTTTCACATAGGTTCTTCTTGATGAGATAAAAGGAAAATGTGGAATTGTCTGAGGCCTTGGGAAGTGTTTCTATTGTGGAGTTAAGGCAAGCATTGGGCTATAACCTGAATGTAATAGGTTAGGTCTATCTGTGTGCATATGCACACACATATACATTGTCTTATTACTAAAAAGAGTGGCCAAAGGCAGAGACTGGACAATTCTTTGGAATAGGCTGAAGTGAGCAAGAAAATATGGGAAATGGATAATAAGAAGATTTAACTCTCCATTGGAAGTCGATTTCCTCTCCACACCTCCACAACCTTAGAATAAAGTGGAAGTCCTGGAAATTTTATCCTGTTATATTGACATCAGAATACTAAAAGGAAAACCCTTGGTACTCAGGCTATCAGTGAGTCTAACAGGCAAATCAAATAAAATTAAAACTACGAAATTTCATGTAGTATGTAAAAGGAAAAATAAATTTTAATTTCTTTTTTCAGAGATGGTATATGATAATGTGCAGTCTTTCACAGTTTTTAAGAAATTCTTACCAAAAGTTTTTAATTGAATTAGTGATATTGTAATACTACAAAGAATTTGTGCAAGAAATCTGACATAGATTCTTTTTTTTTTTACCTAAATAGGAAAATCCTAATAATGGACACAATAGAACTATACTTTCTAATAAGGTAATGCCTCAATTCTGCAGTGAGTCCTTGAACACATGCTGCCTATGTGCCTAAGGAATTTGTCCTGTACTGAGTGAGTCCTACTAAATTACTGGCTAAATAAAATCTCCAATGGCAAATCTCTTCATAATGCTGATCAGTTATGATTCATTTATTGCTATATAATGAAAAAGTATGTTTATCTTTTTTTGTCCCTTTAATTTTATACAAAGTGTTGTAATGTTATGGGTCACAAATAGGGTGGAACTATGACAAAGATCTCTTATGTGGATACTCATAATTGAGTACCTTTCAGGAAACAAATTGTTGAAATAATTCATCTTATCACTGTGAAACAGTAATGCTTATCTTTCAGGATATCAGGATATTGTTTAACACAGAATACTAAGCTCTCTCTTTCCTTTTATACCCATTCAGGCATGAAAATACAGAAATGGAGAGCTGAAGGGGTATTAGAGATGATCTAGTCCACAATCACATTTTATAGATGCAGAAACCAAGGCATAGAAGATTAAGCAAACTGTACAAGGTAATGGAACTACTGAAATTGGAAAACTGACTCTAGTATCCTTATTGTTTAACTCAGTCCAAGGAGCTTTCCTCTAGAATATATTGCAGTTCACTCACACATCAAAATAATTCCTGAAATGGGAGAGTATGTTCTGTGGTATAATAGACTGTTAATATGGCATAAAGAACAGAGTTTTCAAATATGAAAACTAGGGTCAGTGTCTTAGTTCTGATGCCTTCTACTGTGTGACTTTGAAAAAGAACCTTGAATTATCTAAACCTCACTCTTCTCATGTATAACATGGCAGTGATAATATGCAGACTCCTTAATTCATAGGATTATTTTAAAGAAAATGATATATTGTCATATTTAAATGCTACACGGAAGCAAGGCATTGTTTTAAAGAAAAATACAAGTTCACAAATTTTATATATGATATGGATGTAGGGTGATGTGGAGAGGAAATTGGCTTCCAGTGGAGAGCTAAATCTTCATATTATCTAGTTCCCATCTTCTCTTGTTCACTTCAACCTATACCAGAGCATTCTCTAGTCCCTGTCTTCGGTCACTCTTTTTTTTTGCCTTTTTTTTTTTTTTTTTTTTTTTTTTTTTT
>NW_027187324.1:3146812-3185187 GCF_028583685.1 Petaurus breviceps papuanus
TTTTGCTTTTTGGAGGGCAATTGGGGTTAAGTAACTTGGCCAAGGTTGCACGGCCAGGTTTTGTGTGTGTGTGTGTGTGTGTGTGTGTGTGTGTGTGTGTGTGTGTGTGTGTGTGTGTGTTAAGTGTCTGAGGCCTGATCCTAACCCAGGTCCTCCTGACTCCGGGGCTGGCACTTTACTCACTGCGCCACCTAGACACCCCAGGTGTCTTTTTTAAACAATAAGACAAGATTGGTCATCTATACATAGTTAAGATACCTACCTATATCTACCTAGTTTCATAACTATTTTAAAATAACATGACTGGTATTTTAATAGAATCATTTATGCCTCGAGATGAGTACTTGAGGTAAGAGAACACTAACAATTGGTGAGATCAGGAAGGGTGTTATTTAGGTGTTGGCACATGACTTGAGACTTAAATGAGAGAAGTCCAGAAGTTGAGGTGAAGATGGAGACCATGCCAGGAATGAGGAATGGCCTATGCAGACTTAGAAGCAATACCATGTAAGAGATAAAATATTAAAACTTCAATAAGATAATGCATGTAAATAAATTTGCAAATTAAAAGTGCTATATAAATATCTACTTAATCCCATTAACATCATGGTCCCAATGCCTCTTGCTGAACTTAAAGAAATACATGGTTAAGAAGTCTAAAAGATATACCAGCATGGATGGGTTGTGATTGGTATTGCTGGAGGAAACTCCCAAATCAATGATATCACAAATCCATTTCTATATTTGAAAGAACTGAAGGTCTGCCATGTACAAAAACTATGTGATTTGTTCTGTTAAGCTCCTAAGGACAGAACTGAGTACAGTAGGTAGAGGATCCATAAAGTCATATTTAGATGTGATATAAAGAAAAAAAAAAGTTTTGTTTTGTTTTGTTCTTAACAAGTAGAACTGCTCAAAAATAGAAAGGGTTAGTTGGGAGTCAATGAGTTCCCCCCTTCCCTCCAGGTCTTCAAGTAAAAAAAAATAGATGGCCACTGACCATCACTTGTAGAAGAAATTTTTATTTAATCATGAGTGGGACTAGGTAACTTCTGAATTACCTTTTAATTCTGAGAATCTGTGGAGTATGGTAAAGTGGTATAAATAACAAACAAGCAAACAAACAAACAAAAAGCAGGTGCTGAATGAGTATGCCACTTCTCTACAAGGGACAAGTTAAGTTTTTCTCTATCATCTAATTTTAGAGCCGTTCATCAAGGGCTATACTTAGAAACAACAGCTCAGTACAGTACAATATCAATGACTCCTTGGAGAGAAGATGGGCAAAGGAGGGATTCCATTTTCCTCTCTACTTTTTTGTAAATAAGTAGAAGAATCTTAAGGGTGTTCTGTTATATACCCCCTCCCAAGAACTCCAGGGCACCACCACTATGCCCAAAGGAAAACTATCAGTATTTATTTTTTATAAAACGTAGGTTGAAGAAAATACAACAAAGGCAAAATTCTATATAGTTTATTTTTCCTTTATCTGAATATATTTTATGGATGCATGCTTTTCCATCATGCTTTGCATTTTTATCTATTCTTTTAGTAAAATGACAAAAGAAGTGGCTAGTGGCAGGAACACATAGTGAAGCATAGACTCTGTAGATCTATTTGATACCAAACACAGTTTTTAGAATAATTTATAAGTATTGAAAACTAGAGAACTTACCCTTTTATCCTGGAGCAGACATGACAGTATTCTCAGGTTTCCTGGAAGGCAGCCAGTGATTGAATTTTATGTTAGCTCATACGGTAATAGAAAGGAAAAGAATTTCATTTCACCTTGTGAAATAATTTGATGCCTTTTGATTTTTTCAATCTAAAATATTCTGAGCATTGTATGAATATAATGCTATGATAAGTATATGCATACACATGTACATATAGTCAGAGACAGAGAGAGACACTCTGTCTATATGTATACATATTAGACAGAGACAGAGGGAAGAGGAGGTAGGTACAGACAGACACAGAAATAACATTTGTTGATTTAGGGGTCAATACTGTAGATACTATAATAACTTAACTAATTTTGGTTAGTCAATTTACTGATTAAATATGACACATGGTATTTGTGAGAAACAAAGGCTATCTTTTCAAAAACTCTACAGACAAATTTAGAAGAATGGTATATTCTTGTCTAAACTGAAGACAATTAACGTAAAGAATACACATTTTTGTGAGACATACATATTGTGAGGCAAAACTAAAATTTAGAAGTATGATGTCCAAACTGCTATTTGTATATGAAGAAGCAACACAAAACATCAGTGATGATGGCAATAAAAAGTTAATTTACTACTTATTAAACATTTTAATTTGAAGAACTGTATTTGCATGAAGAACTGTATTTGTATAAACTGTATTATTATGAAGAAACAACACAAAACATCAGTGATGATGGCAATAAAAAGTTAATTTACTACTTATTAAACATTTTAATTTGAAGAACTGTATTTGTAGGCATTTTTATAGAATGATTCATATATATATATATATATACTACAATATCTACAGAGGACCAGTCAAATATAAATAAATAAATAAATCAGCATAATAATTGGTATTTTAGAGCCATGTCTATAAGAAAGCAAATCCATTTTTTTTCCTGTGGGAAATTGAAGTAGTACCTTGATGATTAAATAGACTCCTCTTGGGAAAATTTCATTGTTACTAATTTATAAAAGTTAAAGGGAAATAGAAAGGGACCTGATGATAGCAGCAGGTATGAAGAAAAAAGGTGTTCTAGATCTGATTTGCTTTCTTCCAGTATTGTTAAATGCACCCTTTGAAGATTACCTAAGTTTTAATGTAATGTATAGAGTTCTGCACTAGCCATTAGGGTTAATTCACTCTTCTCAACCTAAATAGGGAAATGTCTTGTTTGGTGAGTTGGCAGGAACAAGTACAGTTGGAAAGAAAAAAACAATATCTTGATCTGAGATTACCTTTTGTGAGACTATCAGCTGAAAAGATATTGATCATCCTTGAGCATCTAGGCCTACCTGTTTTATAAAAGACTGATAGAAATCCATTTTCAGAAGAATAAAAAGCTGAGGACAGCTCTAGCAGATGCAGACTACTTAGTCTGAGCTACCAATGACAATAACTCATCAAACAACTTCAGGAACAGAGAGGAGGGTCAGATGCAAATCTAGGAGTAGCAATGATGAAACTCTGTTTTCTGGGAGACACAAGTCATAGGAGTTTGAGTTTACTGGAGAGTGTTCACTTTCCCACATCAGGACAATCTTTGAGAGATTATTTGCTTTCCTGTTGTGTCTTAATTAAAAGCTTTTCCTATTTGATTTATGCTTTCTCATCTTTTGGTAGAGGATGCACTAGATAGTGGTTTTGCTATATTTGTATAAATATGATTATTAAAAATATCTCAAAGAAAACCTGAGGTAATAAGGGGTTCTAAAATTATATGAAACAAATAGTCCATTTGTGGGATTTATCACATTATGTGGTGACATTATCTTCTTATTTAAGTTCTAATGCTCCTTTGAATATTTTCAGTCTTCTGTGCAAGGGCTTCTTAAACTTTTTCCACTCATGACTCCTTCAGTTCTTCTGAAACAGTGTGTCCTAATCCTACATAGGGTCACTATCACTATTGTGCCTGTTGTTGTGTGGAGTCATTTCAGTTGTGTCTGATTCTTGGTGATCCCATTTGGGGTATTCTTGGCAAACATACAAGAGTGGTTTACCATTTCCTTCTGTAGCTCATTTTACAGATGAAGAACTGAGGGAAATAGAGTTAAGTGACTTGCCCGTGGTCATACTACTAGCACAAGTCTAAGGCCTGATTTTAACTTCAAGTCTTCCTGTCTCTAGGACCTGCATTCTATGCCCTATGCCACTTAGTTTCCCCTACCATCCCTAAGGCAAATGAATACCTAAAAACTGTTATTTAAAGCCTAGTAGTTTACTCCTTCCCATTCTTCTGCATAATTATGGGTTTTCTTAACTAACACTACTTTTAGGTTTTTTCATGTGGTTCTCAATCTCAGATAAAGCCATTTTACAAAACTCTTCTTGAAAGGGCAAGAAATTCTGAGCTGAGTTTTATATGGGTTGTTAGGATATTGCACATCCTGCTCATGTAATGAGAACACAGTGATCTCACCCTGAATTCCTCATTCAAATGATACCTTTCCCTCTCTCAGTCAATGGAGATCTCCAAAGTCAAACTTGTCAGGATACGGTTTCAGGATCCAATGCTTTGTTAATTCACAGTGCCAACACTGGCTTCTATTTTCCTGTAACCTGCCACACAAGAGACAAAGACTGGCAGGATTGAGCTCGAGGTCACTATCTACTGCATTATGTAAACATACTGAAAAGGCTGAACTTGCTCCCCATTGGTGCTAAAATTAGGTATGTTTATTTGTTCTTGACATACAGCAGACCCAGTAACATTTATAATGTCTTAAGGGGACTCGCAAATCAATATGACAGGCATGTAAACCAAGTATGGGTATTCCTCCTCACTCATTTCACCTGAGAATATAAGCTAGAAGGGCAAATATCCTTCATATATCTTTAATCCTAACTATTGTACAGAGCCCTAAAAATGCAAATAGAAAAAAAAGATTAATGGGTCAGAAATTAATAACTTTAGATTTTGGGGGTAGTCTAATCCCACATCTAGTTTCTGAGGTTGATTCAATGGCTTGCAGCTTCCATAAGTGGTGGGAATTTCTTCTTCTTGCTCCAAAACTGAAATTGTTAATTTGACCCCCCAAAAATATAGTGAATAAGTCCCTATATCATAGGTCTATTTCAATTGATACATTGGCTAGTTATATCTATCACCTTTTATTTCATTTTCAAAGGACTAGAATTAGTTTTTCAATTATGAACCATTTCATTCTCACCTTACCCACTTTCAAGAGTGAAGCAGCCAGAGAAGTAGTGGATAGGGCTCTGGATTTCAAATGACAAATCTTGCATTATAATGTAGCTTCAGATGCTTTTTAGGTGAATGAACCTGTGCAAGTCAGTTTGGCTCAGTTTTCTTCACTGTAAAATGGGTTGATATTATCATCTACCTCACAGGGTTGTTATGAAGACCAAATGGCATAATATTTGTGAAAAGAACTTAGCACAGTACCTGGAAGATTATGTCACTAACCTTACCTCCTTAGCACACTGGAAGGTAAGAACCTGGGCACAGAGTTTTGCATTTGCCTATGATACACTAAGAAACACTAATTCGTCTGGGATCTGATGAAATGACTTGTTAAGGTTGTGAAGTGAATTAGAAGCAGGGCTGGAGGTAGAATTTAATTCTTCTAACTATTATTATGTTACTTTTTTCCCATTACACCAGGTTTTAGTTATCAAAAAATAGAGGAACCTGAGAAAGGCTTTAAAAATAGAGAGATTGGACAGAGTCAAGATGGTGGAGTACAGTCAGCAACCCAGCCAATCTCTCCCATTATTCTCCCACAAACAACTTAAAATAACTCTTCAAATCAAATTTCAGAACTTCAGAGTGAACAAAAAGTCAGTAAGAAAGGATTTTCTAATCTAAGACTACTTAAGAGGTTGGCAGAAGAGATCTGTGGCACCAGGGTGGAGCTCAGACCAGAGTGCAAATTGGCAGGCAGAAAGAGTAGCAGTGGGTCTCAGAGATGGCTGTAACAGCAGAAGCAGCAACTTTTGAAGCTTTCAGTCCAGATACAATGGTAAGAGGTAGGACAACTGGTCAGACAGAGATTACAGGGAAACTTTTACTGGCAATAGGTGTAACTGAAAATTATTTGCAACTCTATTGCATATATACAGTTCGATGTCACTGCTCTGGTGTAAAGAAGAGGGTTTGTGGTTGGTCACAAGGGAGTGCAGGACATAGTCCCAGTCATACAAACACACACACACACACACACACACAATTGTTTGTAGAAATCTATCTTGCCCAACAGGGAAATATGAAAAGTTGATAAGAGACATTGGTAGGAGGAATGATAAAAGGGAAGGCAGAATATGGGAAGCAGGAGTCAGAAGCAGAAAAGACTCTTTTTTTTAAAAGCAATCGGGGTTAAGTAACTTGCTCAAGGTTACACAGCCAGGTGTTTCTGGGTGGGTGCTAAGTGCCTGAGCCCAGATTCGATTCCCAGATCATCCCAACACTGGAGCCGGTGCTCTTACTTGCTGTGCTACCTGGCTGTGGTAAAAGACTTTTGTCAAAGGACAAGATAAAAAGAAAAAGAAAGAGAAGGCTAAACAGAGGAAATTAGGACATAGGAGTATACATGACAATCATAACTGTGAATGTAAATGGGATCAACTCATCCATCAAAGAAAATTAGGTAACTAAATGGATTGGAAACCAGAATCCAGCAACATGTTCTTTAGAAGAGACACACTTGAAATAGAAAGACATACAGAGTTAAAATAAAGGGTTGGAGCAGAATCTATTATGCCTCAGCAGGAGTAGAAATCGTGATCTCAGTAAAAGCAAAAGTAGATTTAATTAAGAGATAATCAGGGAAACTACATTTTGCAAAAATATACCATAGACAACAAAGTAATATTTTTTAAAAATTACAGCAAGTTTCTCTGACAAGGGTCTCATTTCTCAAATTCATAGGGAACTGACTAAAATTCATAAAAAGATAAAAGCCATTCCTTAATTAATAAATAGTTAAGTGATATGAAGAGGTAGTTTCCAGAAGAAGAAATCAAAGCTATCTATATTCATAATGAAAAATGTTCTAAATAAATATTGATTAGAGAAATACAAATTAAAGCAACTTAAGGTACCACCTTACACTTATCTGAAATGACACATGGTATAAGGGATATGTAGAAATAGGCATACTAATAAACTTCTGCTGGAGTTATGAACTGTTCAAATCATTCTAGAGAATAATTTGGAACTATGCCCAAAGGGTTATAAAGCTGTGCATATCCTTTGATGCAGCAATAATACTATCAGTCTGTACCCCCAAAGAGATCAAACAAAGGAAAAGGAACCATATATACAAAAATATTTATACCAACTCTTTCTGTGGTGGCAAAGAATTAGAAATTGAAGGTAGACTCATCAATTGAGGAAAGACTGAACAAGTTGTAGCATATGATTGTGATGGAGTAGTACTATGTTATAAAAAAAAATGATGAGGTGGGTGGTTTCAGGAAAAAGAAAAACATGACAAGACTAACTCGAACTGATGAAAAGTATACTGAGAAGACCTACAAGATCATTGTGCTCAGTACCAATGATATTGTCATGATGATAAACTCTGAAAGACTTGGCTTCTCTGATCAAGAAAATTCCTAATTTTATGATTAAAAAATATTATCTACCTTGACAGAGAACTAATGAAGCAATGAACTCTGAGAGCAAATGAAAGTATAATTTTCTTGCTTTATTTTTTTTTTGTTATAGTTAATATGGGAATATGTTTTGCATGATTTCACGTGTATCATTGATATAATTTTGCTTGCTTTCACAGTTCATGGGGGAGAGATTGGAGGAAGGAAGAGAATTTGGATCTCAAAATTTTAAAAATAAATGAATGTTTAAAATAAGTGAATAATAAATATGGGAAGAAAGGGAGGAAAATAGAGAGATGCTGGCTGAATATTTAGCATTGGGAATGGTATTTTCTGAAATAACTTTGACAAGTATAATTCCTCAGTATATTAAGGTACTTCCTTTCTAATTGGGCAATTCTTAGAAGTTGTGAATGTTGAAACCATTATGCTGTCCTTATCAAACCCTATTTTATTTCTTAGTAGTTCAAGATGAGATGGAAACTTTTACTTCTATTTCAGGTACAAGTTATATATAGAATGCTTCAAAGACAGAGAAATTATGGTCCTTAATATGCTATTCAGTAAATAACACAGTTCCTAAGGTTAATATGATATAAAAGACAGAGTTTTTAGTACACACTGAGAACAGAAGCCTAGGCATTTTCTATGATATGCTAAATATTGGAGAAATGGGAAAAGTAAACATATGTTACTTTCAGGAAAACAAGAATCTAACATTAAATTGAGGCAAATATAAATACATACAATTAAATTTTTAAACATTTTTAAGTAATATATAAAGCTAGAATTATACGTACTGGATATTTTGTAATTATTACTATCAACTTGTTTCCCTTTTTTGAGCAGCAATTTACTTAAAATGTTTATTATGTGCAAGGAATAGTGCTAGATGCAAGGGATACAAAGACAAAAATAGAACTATCCATCATCTCAAGGCCCCTGTATTCTCCTATAGAGAACATAAATTCTCCTAGAGGACAGAGTACAAACCATGAATGCAAATAAGTAAATTAATACAGAGTAATTTTAGGAAGGAGAGAATGCTCATAATAGATAGAATCAGAAAGATCTCATGGGGGAGGTAAGTCTTTAACTATGGTTTGAAGGATGGAAACTTGGTTAAGTTCAGAAGAGAGTATATTTTAGATATAGGGGGGTTGTATTTCAAAGTATGGAAGGACAATATGAAATATCAAGAACAAGAAATATCTGTCAGTCTAGTTTGACTATATTGTAGCATCTTTGAATGTGACTTATATGAAATCATATTGGAAATGGAAGTGGGAACTAAGTAGTGAAGGTTTATAAATCGTACACTGAGGAATTTATGTTTTATCCTAGGGGCATTCTTGCCACTAAAGATTTTTAAGTGAAGGGAGGGCAAGTATATGATATGGATGTATTTTTGTTTTAGGAATATTACTTTGGCAATTGAAGAAAGAATGGATTGGAAATGACAGAGAATGGAGGTAGGAAGGCCAAATAGCTATGTCAGTAATACAGCTGAGTTTGATATTCCCAAATACTTTAAGAAGTATTGAAGTAGGAATTTATTATTTGACAAAAATCTGATGGGAACAAAAATGAAAATCAATCTGGCAAACACTATGCATAGAACAACATTTCACATTGTGTATATGTACAATTTCCAAATAGAAGCATAACTTAGACATAAAGGGTGACCTGATAAAGTAGAGGAGTAAGGAAGTAAATACTTTTGATATTTATGGACAGTGGAAAGGTTCATGATGAAGCAACATGCATAAAGAATGACAGAAGAGAAAATGGGCAATTTTTGTTATGCAATTTTTTAAAAAAATTGTTCAAAAGAAACATACAGCTAAAATTAAAAGGGAAATTGCTAACTGGGGGAAAATTGGAGCATGTATCTCTCACAAAAAGTCTCATTTCCAAGATATATAAAGAATGAATTCATATTTAAGAATGAGACAATTCTCCTAATTAATAAATGATTAAAGGTTATGAATTGATAGTTTGCAAAGGAAGAAATCTAAGCTATAAATAATACATGAAAAAATATTCTAAATCACTAATAATTTGAAAAATGGAGATTAAAGAAACTCTGAGTTTTATCTCATACTCATCAGATTGGCAAAGATAACCAAAATGGAAAATGACAAATGCTAGAGGAGCTTTGGGAAAATAGGCATGTTAATGTACCATTGTTGGAACTGTAAATTGGTCCAACAATTGTGCAAAGGAATTGGAACAACCCACACCCCTAACCCATTACCTTGTTGTGCATGTTTTTTGACAAAGTAATACCACTACTAGGTCTAGAGTCCAAAGAGATCAAAGAAGAGGGGGAAAAAGATCTATATGAACAAAAAATGTTTATAGCAACTCTTTTTTTTGTAGAGGCAAAGTATTGGAAACCGAAGGTGTGTCAATCACTTAAATAAAATGCAATAGATGAACGTAATGGATTGTTATGATGCCTTAAGAAATGTTAAAAGGAATAGTTTCAGAGACACTTGGGAAAACTTTTATGAAATGATGGAACATGAAGTGAGTAGAAGGAGGAAAACAATTTATACAATAAGAAAAATATTGCAAAGATAGATAATTTTCAAAGCCTTGAGAACACTGAACAAGGCAATAACTAACCCTGATTTTATAGGATAATTATGAAGAATACTATTTGTGGTACAGAAAGAAGCATATTTTTCCCCTATGTGGCCAGTATAAGACTTTCTTTAGCTTAACTGCACAGTAATTTGTTTTTCTTTTATTATTTTCCTAATGGAAAGTGAAGAAATTCTATATCTTGGTTCAAAGGGAAAAAAAACACTTATAGAAAACTATGTAAATGCAAAGAAAGGCAAATCATAACATTGTAGAGGTAGAAGGAAAATATAAATTTTTATTCCAGTATACTTCTTTGTTTTATAGATGAAGAACAATCTCAGGGAGATTAAGTGATATTACAAGACACATAGATAATGGCACAGCAAAGATTTGAATCCAGGATCTATAACTCTAAGCCTGGTACATTCGCATTTGCACAATTCTTCCTCTCTGTGAGAATTATTTAATTAGGCAGAATTGCTCTGCCTTATTTAAGTTACAGCATTTTAAAACTTAGGTATGAAAACTAAAGACATGTTCTACAAAGCCCTAAATGTGATCTCTTTATTTACTTATTTTTATTTCTTTAGTCTTTTTTTAAATTAAATTTTATGTTTATTTTTAATTTACATCATTCATTTCCACAAGATTTTGAGTTACAAATTTCCTCCCCATCTTTCCCCTACCCATCACCCCAAAACAATGATCCCACTGTATACCCCCTCCTCCAATCTGTTTTCTCTTATATCCTCCCACATCCCTGCTCTGACTTTCCAGAAGGGCAAGAAGTATATCTAAACCGCAGTGCCTATATATCTTATTTCCCAGTTGCATGCTAAAAATAATAATAATAATAATAATGTTTTAAACATTTGATTTTAAAACTTTGAATTCCAGATTCTTTCCCTTCCTCCCTCATCACCCACCCTTACTGGGAAGATAAGCAATTCAATACAGGTTGTATATGTGTAGCTATGCAAAACACTTTCACAGTGGATGTATTGTGAGAGACTAACTATATTTTCCTCCATCCTATCCCAACCCCACCCCCACTTGTTCTATTCTCTACTTTGACCCTGTCCCTTTATAAAAGTGTGCTTCCAACTTCCATCCCCCCTAAACCTGCCCTCCCTTACATCACCTCTCCTCTCATCCCTTGCCCCCCTACTCTCCTGTAGGGTGAGATACCATATTAAGTATGTATGCCATTCCCTCCCTAAGCCAAATTCAATGAGAGTAAGGTTGACTCATTCCCTTTTGCCTTCTTCTTCCCCCAATGTAAGTTTTCCCTTGCCTCTTCTATATTACATAATTTACCCCATTCTGTCTCTCCCCGTTTCCTCTCAGTATATTCCTCTCTCACCTCTCAATTTCACCTTTCAAGTATCATCCCTGCCTATTAAATTGATCCTGCGCCCTCTATATATGTATACATATATAAACACACTTACATATGTATTCATATACCCATATACCCTTCTATATAGAAAAATATATGTATGTATACATATATATGTATATATGATGCATATATATGTGTGTGTATATGTGTGTATATATATATGTATATATATATTTATATTCCCTTCAACTATTCTTATAGTGAGAAAAGTTTCATAATTTACAATAATCAGTTTTCCTTAAGGGAATATAAATATTTTGACTTTGATGAGTTCCTTATGATTTCTTTTCCCTGTTTACATTTTCATGCTTCTCTTGCTTCTTGTATCTGAATGTCAAATTTCCAATTTAACTCAGGTTTTTTCCTCAAGAATGCTTGAAAGTCCTCTATTTCATTGAATGAAAATATTTCCCCCTGAAACATGATACTCAGGTTTGCTGGGTAGGTGGTTCTTCATTTTAATCCCAGCTCCTTTGATTCCCTGAATATCATATTCCAAGCCCTCTGATCCCTCAGTGTAGAAGCTGCTAGCATCTCTGTTATCCTGATTGTGTTTCCACAATATTCAAATTGTTTCTTTTTGGTTGTTTGTAATATTTTCTCCTTTATCTGAGAACTCTGGTACCTAGCTATAATATTCCCAGGAGTTTTCTTTTGGGTATCTTCTTCAAGAGGTGAGTGGTGGATTTGTTCAACTCTATTTTGCCCTCTGGTTCTAAAACATCAGGGAAATTTTCCTTGAGAATTTCTTGAAGGATAATTTCTAGGGTTTTTTTTTTGCCTTTTTTTGGAGGGCAATTGGGGTTAAGTAACTCGGCCAAGGTTACATGGCTATTATGTGTGTGTGTGTGTGTTTGAGTGAGTGTTAAGTGTCTGAGGCCAGAAGTGAACTCGGGTCCTCCTGATTCCAGGGCCAGCACTCTTACTCACTGCACCACTTAGCCACCCTAGGTTCTTTTTTTGATTGTGGCTTTCAGGTAGTCCAATAATTTTTAAATTGTCTCTCCTGGATTTATTTTCCAGGTCAGTGGTTTTTCCAATGTAATATTTCTTATTGACTTCTTTCTTTTCATTTGTTTGGATCTGATTAATAGTGTCTTGATTTCTCATAGTCACTAGCTTCCATTTGCTCCAATCTAATTGTGGAGGAATGAATTTCTTCAGTGAGCTTTTGAGATTCTTTTTCCATCTAGCAAATTCAGCTTTTTAAGGCATTCTTCCCTTCTTTAGCTTTTTGAGCCTCTTTTGCCATTTGAGTTAGTCTATGTTTTAAGGTGTTATTTTCTGCAGTCAGCTTGTTGACTCTCATTTTATAATTTTCTTGCATCATTCCAATTTCTCTTTCCATTTTTTCCTCCACTTCTCTTATTTGGTTTTCAAAATCCTTCTTAAGCTCCTCTATGGCCTTTAACCAATTCATATTTTTCTTGGAAGCATTTGATGCAGGAGTTCTGACTTTGTTGTATTCCTTCTGCTCATGCTTTGATCCTTTTTGTCCCTAAAAAAGGAATCCAAAGTTGGATTGCTGTGCTTGCTTTGCTTCCTTTGCTTGCTCAAGTTGCCACTCAATTATTTGAACTTTGAGCTTTTTGCCACAGTAGAACTGTTTCCCGAGAGGAGAGCTTTGTCCCAATCGCTGGGGTTTTCACAGCTGCCAGAGGTATTATTTAGCTGCCCTATCAGAAGCCTTCACTGGCTCTGGCACAGTGGCCATGCACCCCAGAACCTCCACCCTAGATAGCAATACAGATCCAAGCAGGTTAAAGCAATAGCAATCACCCCTCAGAATGACTGTTTGGTCCCCCAACAATCTGCAGTCCTGAAGCAGCCTCATGGCAGTGTCTGCTGTGCCTCAGTTGCTACTGCCTGTGGGGACAGAGGCCAGACCACACTACTGGATGTCCTGTTCCCACAAAGTCCACACTGAGTTCTCACCTTTTCTTTGGCATTTATGGGTTGAAAATTCTGGAAACTGCCACAGCTTCTGGTGATCCACCCTCCTGAAATCCCTACAGCTGGGGCTGGTTGGACCACCCTGAGGGTAAAACTGCATGTGCTCAACTGGGGCTGGGCTTGGCTCCCAGCCCACTGTGATGGATTCTTGCTGTCATCCTACTGGGCTGTCTTCAGTGGTAGGTTTGTTTCTCTCTGTCACTTTGTGGGTTCTATAGTCCTAAAGTTTGTTTAGAGACATTTTTATAGGTATTTGACATGGTCAAGGAGGGGTAATACAGAATTTTCCTTTTTCTACACTGCCATATTAGCTCCACCCCCTATGTCTTTAGTCTTAAAAATGTATTGATAGTCTTGGTCATTCTTTTTTTTGTTTGTTTGCTTTTTGATTTTTGGAGGGGGGAAAGGCAGGGCAATTGGTGTTAAATGAATTGCCCAAGGTCATATGGCTAGTAAGTGTTAAGTGTCTGAGGTCACATTTGAACTTAGATCCTCCCGATGCCAGGGCTGGTGTTTTATTCACTGTGCCACCTAGTTGCCCCTTTGGTCATCCTTTTAAGCGCTATACTTAGTTCTTCAACTGCCTATAGAACATCTCCACTTGCATAGTACACCACTACCTCAAACTCAACATATTACAAATTGAGTTTATCTTTATCTTCTGATTTTCCTTATCTACACAAGGCACCACCATTTCCCTGATTTCATGTTCATAATCTTCAACTCTATTTCATATTAACCCCCTTCAAACACTCTGGATGCCAACCAGTCCAAATATTCTTTGTCCTTCTGAAATACACTCTGTTCTCCTACATTAGTGACTTCACTCATGATTCCCTTTATCTCTGAGAAGTCTCCTCTTTTATTTTTTGATGGTAAATTCTTGCCGTCTCTTTAAATCCCAACTCAAAAGTCATCTCCTCTAAAAAGTGTTTTCTTATTTTCCCAGGTGAAAGTGGTCTCCCACTAATCTCCATTATGTTCATGTTATTTTGGTTCCACAACTAAATTGTTTATATTATTGTATGCTATTGATAATGTTATGTGCTTTTGATATTATCTTCCTGAAGAAGTTTCATGAGAGCAGTAACCATGTACTATCTAAACTTCTTCCTCACCATTGACATATCATCTGTTGTAATGAAGGTTTGAGGGTACAGTATACATTGATATATACCCTTTCCTTGGATTAGAATAAGAAAGAGCCCAGGAATTTGGATGCAGAAAATTTGCTCTTTAAATTTATTTTGAGAAGGTATTACCATGGAGTGCTTTCTAACAAAAGGCATATTGTATCCTTACAACATCATCACTGTAGATTCAGTTATTTGGTAAAAGTATAGCGAAAGTTAGAGACTGAATCTAATTTTTAGGAATTGTCTTAGGGGTGCACATTCATTAGAAGATAAGAAGTTCAAAGGTCTTAGCTAGAAAGGATCACAAAAGTCTCCGGTATGTGTTGGAGTTCTCAAGTCTTCTGTAAAGGTGGTACTCAGAGTCAAACATGATTTCCTGAATATGTCCTAATACACCCTTAGAAATTCAGACATCAAAGTAAAGGAAATATACATTAATTGGAGAATGGCTAAACAAATTATACTACGTTGATGCACTATTATACTAATGAATTGACTACAAAAAAATGATGACTATAAAGGATACAAAGAATCATGGGAAGTTAAAAAGTTAGAGTGAAGTAAATAGAATCAAGAATAATATATGGGGGGGGGGGGTCAAGATGACAGAGTAGAAACAGGACTTCTGCGAAGCTCCCGCTTCCAACTTCTCTATTTCATATAAAAAATGACTCTAAACAAACTTTGGAGTTACAGAACCCACAAAATGACTGAGAGAATTTAACCTCCCACTGAAGACAGCCCAGCAGGCCAGCAGGAAGGGGCCAACACAGTGTTCTGGGAGCCAAGCCCAGCCCCGTGTGAACCAGAGGTTTTATCCTCAAGGTGGTGACAACCAGCTGCCAGCTGGATGGACTTTAAATCACCAGCAGCTGTGGTGGTTTCCACAATTATCAACCCATAGATGCTAAGGACAAAGTGAGAGGTCTGTGCCGTGAGGACTTTGAGAACCAGGAGTTAGGGAGTGAGGTCTGGCTTTTACCTCCTGGAGGGAGAAGTCAGTTGGCTGCTTCAGAGCTCCTGGCCTCCATATTGTAGGGGGACAAAGTGACCAATCTCAAGCGTAATCACTCTTGCTTTAACCTGCTTGGATCTGGATTGTTGTCTAGGGTGGAAGTTCTGAGGTACATGACCAGTTTGCCAGAGCATGTGGAGGCTTCAGAGAGGGCACACAACTGACAGCTCTGGTAGCTGAGAAAAGTCCAGAAATTAGCACAAAAACCCCCTCTCTGGAAGCAGAGTTTTACTGTGGACAAAAGCTCAGAAACAAGTAACTAAGTGGCAACATAAGCAAGCAAAGGAAGTGAAGCAAGCACAGCAATCCAACATTAGATGCCTATTTTGGGGACAAAAATAATCAAAGCATTGGACAGGAGGAAGACAGAGAAGTCAAAACTCCTGCACCAAAAGCTTCCAAGAAAAATATGAGTTGGTTACAGGACATAGAGAAGCTTAAGAAGGATTTTGAAAACCAAATAAGAGAAGTGGAGGAAAAATTGGGAAGAGAAATGAGAACATTGCAAGAAAATTATGAAATGAGAGTCAACAACCTGACTAAAGAAAATAACACCTTAAAAATAGACTAACTCAAAAAAAAGATGAAGGGATATATTTTAGGGGCAGTTATATGGTGCAATGAGTAGAGTGTCTGCAATGAGTAGAGAGTCAGGAGGACCCAAGTTCGGTTCTGGCCTCAGACACTTAACACCCACACCAAAATACGAGCCGTGTAACCTTGGGCAAGTTACTTAATCCCAATTTCCCTCCAAAAAGCAAAAAAAAAAAATAGACTAACTCAAATGGCAAAGGAGGCTCAAAAAGGCAATGAGGACAAGAATGCCTTAAAAAGCTAAATTTGCCAGATGGAAAAAGAATCTCAAAAGCTCACTGAAGGGAATCATTCCTTCAGAATTAGATTGGAGCAAATGGAAATTAGTGACTTTATGAGAAACCAAGACACTATTAAACAGATACAAACAAATGGAAACAATAGAAGGCAATATGAATTATCTCATTGGAAAAAAACAGAAAATAGATCCAGGAGAGATAAATTAAAAATTATTGTACTATCTGAATGCCATGTTCCAAAAAAGAACCTAGAAATCATCCCTCAAGAAATTCTCAAGGAAAATTGCCCTTATGGTTTAAAACCAGAGGGCAAAATAGAGGTTCAAAGAATGCACCAATCATCTCCTTAACAAGATCCCAAAAAGAAAACTCCAAGGAATATTATATCCAGGTTCCAGCGTACCCAGATCAAGGAAAAAAATATTACAAGCATCCAGGAAGAAAAAAATTGAATATTGTGGAAACACAATCTGGACAACACAGGATCTGACAGCTTCTAAATAGAAGGACTGATATTCCAGGGGTCAACGGAGCTGGTATTAAAACCAAGAATCACCTACCCAGAAAAACTGAGTATCATGTTTCAGCCAAAAATATGGCCATTCAATGAAATAGAGGATTTTCAAGGATTCTTGATGAAAAAAAAATCAGAGTTAAATAGGAAATTTGACATTCAGATACAAAAAGCAAGAGAAGCATGAGAAGGTAAACAGGGAAAAGAAATCATAAGGAACTTACCAAAGTTGAACTACTTACATTCCAACATGGTAAAATGATATTTGTAATTTATTAAACTTTTCTCAGTATGAGAATAGTTGAACGGAAGAGAAATGTGTGCGTGTATACACACACACACACACACACACACACATATATATATATATATATTCATCATATCTTCTATTTTTTTATCATTTGTTTGGATCTGTTTAATAGTATCTTGATTTCTCCTAAAATCACTAGCTTCCATTTGCTGCAATCTATTCTGAAGGAATGATTCTCTTCAGTGAGATTTTGAGATTCTTTTCCCATCTGGCAATTTGCCTTTGTGAGCCTCTTTTGCCATTTGAGTTAGTCTATTTTTAAGATGTTATTTTCTCTAGTCAGGTTTTTGAATTGCTTTTCATGATTTGCTTGCATCACTCTCATTTCTTTCCCCAATTTTTCCTCCACTTCTCTTATTTGCTTTTCAAAGTACTTCTTAAGGTCCTCTATGGCCTGTAACCAGGTTATATTTTTCTTGGACGGTTTTGATGCTGGAGTTCTGACTACCCTGTCTTCCTCCTGTTCCATGCTTTGATCCTTTTTGTCCCCAAAATAGGAGTGTAAAGTTGGATTGCTCTGTTTACTTTGCTTCCCTTGTTTGCTCATGTTGCCAGTCAATTACTTGACTTTTGTGCTTTTTGCCATAGTAGGACTCTGCTGCCAGACAGGGGAGCTTTGTACCAAATGCTGAGATTTTCTCAGATGCCAAAGGTATTAGTTGTTTGCCCTCTCTGAAGCCTCCACACACTCTGGCAAGCTGGTCACACACCCCAGGATCTCTATCCTAGACCACAATCCAGATCCCAGCAGGTCAAAGCAAGAGTGATTACTCCTCAGACTGGTCACTTGATTCGCCTCTAGTCTCCAGGCCAGAAACTGAAGCACCCATGTGGCTATGGCTGCATGGCTGCAGTGCCTCATCAGCTTCTCGCCCCAAGGGCAAAGTTTGACTGCACTCCCAACTATTAGATCCCAAAGTCCACACTGCACTGACATCTGACTGTGCCCTTAGCATCCATGTGTTGATAATTCTGGAAACTGCCCCAGCTGCTGGTGATCTGAAGTACCTCCAGCCAGTAGCTACTCAGGCCATCCTGGGACTAAAATCTCTGGCTCATGTGGGCCTGGGCTCAGCTCGCAGAGCTCTTTGCTGGTCACTGCCTGCTGACCTGCTGGGCTGTCCTCAGTGGAAGGTTAGCTTCTCTATGTCATTTTTTTGGGTTCTGTAGCTCCAAAGTTTCTTCACAGTCACCTTTTACATGAATTTTTGGAGGTGAGGGAGGAAGCACCCACTTTTGAAAAGGGACAGGATCAAAGTAGAGAATAGAAGAAGTGGGGGGTGGGATAGGAGGGAAGAAAATATAGTCTGTCTTTCACAATATATCCACTATGGAAATGTTTTGCATAGCCACACATGTACAACTTATATTGACTTGCTTATCTTCCCTGTAAGGGTGGGTGAAGAGGGAGGAAGGGAAAGAATCTCGAAATTCAAAGTTCTAAAATTAAATGTTTAAATATATATACATATAAAATCATTATTTTATATGTAACAGTGAAATAAGATATACAGGCACTGGGGCATAGAGATCCACTGAGCCCTACTGGAAAGTCAGAGGGGGTATGGGGAAAGATATGGGAAAGAACAGATTCAGGGAGTGGATATTCAGTGGGATCACTGTTTTGGGGTGGTGGGTAGGTGGAAAATGGGGAGAAAATTTGTAACTCAAAATCTTTTAGAAATCAATGATGCAAACTAAAAAATAAAAAAGAGAGGAAAAAAGAATATATGCTCACCTACATATATATATATATATTTCCTAAATGAAAAATGGTAAGAAAAATTTAATTAAAAACAATGATGCATAATTACAAAGAATAAAATTAGTCTGCAAAAAGAGATGAGAAAATACACGTCTCCTTTCTTTGCAGGTGAGGAGAGGCTTGTGACTGCAAAACATTGCACATATTCACTCTCTCACCTCCACCTCATATCCCAATATCTTGCATATATGCCCACATCTCTCTTGTGATACTGTTACTACCCTTAGTAGACCCTCATCTCCTCAGACCTGGACTATTGAACTAGTTTGCTGCTTTCTCTTCACTCCTGTCCATCCTCCACTCTGATATAAAAATTATCTTCCTAAAGCATAGGTGTGACCTTGTCATACCCATAGTCAATAAACTCTGTCACTTCCCTATTACTTATAGAATCAAATATAAAACCATCATTGTTCCCATGACTGGAATTCTTTTCTTGCCCTTCCTGCCCCCCTCCATCTCCTACCATCCCTGGCTTCCTTCAAGTCTTACAGGCATTCTTAGTTAGATTCCTACATTCTGCAACAAGCCTTTCTTCCTTCATATCAGTGCCTGACTTCAGATTATCTGCAATTCATCCTGCATATATCTGGTCTATATAAATCTGTCTATATGTTTTTGTTTTCCCCATCAGACAATAAGCTACTTGAGACCAAAGATTGTTTTTGCTTTTCTTTTTTTATTTCCAGCACTTAGCACTGAGACAGATGAGTATTAGATACTTAAGAATAGCTGGTTGGCATAATCTCAGACTCCTTTGATATGTAGTTTTGTTTTGCTGCATGGCTTATCTGTACCATTTTTAAAGTGCTGTCTAAGGTAAGAGGAGGGAGAAGCATATTTGGAAACAAAGGGGACACAATGAGGGAGGAAAGTGATTAAACAATTATATTACAACTATTGCATGTCTAGAACTGTGCTAAGCATTATTTCACAACTATTATTTCATGTGATATACACAATAACCCTCCAGGGTAGGTATTAAGCTATCCACATTTATAGTTTAGGAAATGTAGGCAAACAGTGCAAGTCACTTGGCCTGGATAAGAGTATGAGGTCATATTTGAACTCAGTTCTTTTGGACTTCAAGTCTAGCACTGTATTTCACAGTATGTCTTTAAATCTTCATTTTTTGATCATTTTGTTTTTAATGTGAGTAGGAATAGTAGTAGTAGTAGAAGGAAGAGGAGGCAGAAGAGAGGAAGATAACCACTGCTCTTTTAAAATTTTAGGAACTGACCAGAGCTGGGAAAACTAAACTAGACTTTAACACCTTTGAAGAGGGATCTGAAGCCATGGTAATATGAAATTCCCTTCAAAATTATCTTAGTAATACAAATAATGAATCTTCAGTTTGCATTTCCTGTGGCAATATAGAAATATAGTTGGCAATATATTTCTGCAAGTTAATGATTGATTGAAATTTTAAAGAGAAATCCCATCATATTTTGTTTTTTAGGAAGTTCAGAGTAACCTCAAGCATTTTTTAAAATAAGTATGGAAAGTCAAAAAGACTTCTAATTTCTTTTTCTAGAGAGAAATTCTGTAGTAATATTTCAGTATTCATTTCAATTTCCCCTCCTTTAACATGAGGTTGTAGCTGCTTAAAGGAAACTAAAAAAAGATTAAGGCCTAAAAGTTGAATCCCACTTCCAGTGCCTCTTTCTAGAGATGACATTGCTGAGGGAATTTTTAATTATCATTGCTTCGTCTCCCAAGTGCCTCTATACAGTAACTTATCTGTTATGCAGCCTCAAACCTTTAATGAACACTCAGTGGAATCAGCTCCCTAGTAGTTGCCATTTAAAAGGTGACCTTGCTCCCTGTAGGTGCTAAGAATAAATAGACATCATGGACCCTCCTGCAAGAAATCTTTTGTAGAAGACCTTAACTGTTAGGACAGAAGTGGAGCAGAGAAAGTTTTTGTTTTTTTAAGTCATTACATAAGTATGAAGTTTAAAAACAATTGAAGTAAAAAAAAATTATCAGAGGCAAAATATATGTGCAAAGACTTAAATTAAAAGTTTGGTTCAAGGGGTGGCTAGCTGGTACAATGAATAGAGCACCAGCCCTGAAGTCAGGAGGACCTGAGTTCATATCTGGCCTCAGACAATTAACACACTTAACAGCTGTGTGACTTTGGGCAAGTCACTTAACCCCAATTGCCCTGCCCAAAAAATATAATTAATTAATTAAAATTTTAAAAAAGCGATCTCCAAGAGCATTATGGGGCAGCCAGGTGGTGCAGTGAGTAAGAGCACCAGCCCCAGAGTCAGGATGACCTGGGATCGAATCCGGGCTGAGATACTTAGCACCACACCCAGAAATAACTGGCCGTATAACCTTGAGCAAGTTACTTAACCCCAATTGCTTTAAAAAAAAAAATTTAAAAAGTTTGGTTCAAGAACTTGCATTTATAAACTTTCTCAGTATTGTTTTTTGCTAGATATTAACTATTCCATACACCCCATGACTTTGTTTCAGCTTTCCTACACATCATTTGAACACAGAGACATAACATGTGCATGTACACATATAAAAACTTAAAACATGAACAATATAGAACACTAGACACATGCCACTTCAATTACATTGTAATGTTCATCAGATTTTTTTTTCCTGTTTCTATCCTTATTTTTTTTTGTAAAAAAAGATTAGAATGGAAAGGAGAAAAACATCTGAGAGGATGGGATTTAATGAAATATGTGACTGACAATAATAATGGGTATGAATGGGATTGGCTCAGTCATAAAATGGAGAGTAGCAAAATGGATTGGAAAGCAGTATTTGTCAACATGTTATTTTCAAAAAGCACATAAAATAAAGAATTATGGAGAGTTAATGTAAGGGGCTGGAATGAAAGTTATTATGTTTTAGGCAATTAAAAAAGTCCAGTGTATCAGTCATGATCTCAGAGAACTCAATAGTGACAATTGATATGGTTAAAGTGGATAAGCAGGAAAACTATATTATGCATAAATACATCATAGATAATGTTGTCATTGTTGTTTAGTCATGTCCAACTCTCTGTGACCCCATTTTTGGGTTTTCTTAGCAAATATACTAGGGTAATTTGTCATTTCTCTAGCTCATTTTACAGATGAGGAACTTCCACAAACAGGGTTAAATGATTTGCCAAAGGTCTCACAGCTGGTGAGTGCTTGAGGCTGATTTTGAATTCAAGTCTTCAAAGCTTATTCGAGCATGAGTCTTCCTGATTCTATGCCCAGTGTGTCACCTAGCTGCCCTCACTTATAAGGACATAAAATCAATACTACATAAAATAGCACCCAGGTAATAGAAGGAAAAGTTAATTAAATTACAGAGAGAAACAGAAAGCAAAATTGTATAGTTATGGACCTAAATGTATTCCCTTCAGATCTAGATAAATCTAAGAAAAGCAAACTATAAATAAGAAAGAAATTAAGGATATAAATACAATTTTAGAAATATTTAGACAAGTTATATCTGGGGGTTTACTGGAGCCAACTTGAATCAGCTCATATGAGTTAATTGTTGTTTTCATTGTGAGCATTTATAACTCAGAAATGTATAATTACTACAAATCTTGCCTTAATAGAGTTATGTTCATTGCCTAAACTTAAGAAAATGAAGAAAATGTTTATAGTGCTGATTAGAATTAAAAGTATGTTCTTATATTGAAAACTGATTGTTAAATATTTATCAGCACATTCTTGGTTATGTCTGTGTTAATACTGTGAACCAACAGCACTATGCATATTTCTAAGGTATGCATAAAACCTTAACAGAATTGATCATGATACAAAAACTAATAAAATAGATACACCATTTGTTTATTTTATAATAAAAGGAAAACTAAATTGTCAAAATAATAAAAAAACATAAAAAAGAAGAAATAAATATAGTATTAGAAACTATTTTGTCCAATTATATGCCAAGAAAAAATATGACTTTGTATTATAATTCAAAGATTCCAAAGTATGAATTTGTAATTATGTAGTCTATGACTGCTGACCACAACAAAGGTATGGAGCTGCTTTGGTAACCCTTTATTTTTCTGCTTCAGGATTTATGAAAGATTTGGTATGTCATAGTGGATGAAGCCCAAGTTTTGGAGACAAGAAGACTGGGATTCAAATCATAACTTTGTATGTGCTTTGATAGAATAGAGCTCCTTTGGGATTCTAGCTACCCTTAAAAGGGCAGTGCAGCTTGTTCTTAACAGGATGACATTTTCTTTTGCGTTAAAATCAATTGTTCTAAAGCACTATTTTTTTTTTTCAATTTTCATGTGACTTGTTGCATTGAAGCCTATAAGCTAAATATAAAGTGAATACATCAGAGTACCTTTGACTTATCTTGCATGTTTCAACTAGAGCTTCATTCATCCAAATCTTGACCTTGTTATTTCTCCACACTATATGAATTCTCAAGCCTTCTCACTTTAGCTATATAGTGATTTCTTCCTTCTACTACTCTGATCAACTTAGAAAACTACATCTGAGTTGTTGGTTTTTTTAATAGTTGGTGTCAAGCATTGCTTTAAAACAAGCATAGAAAGTACTAAAAAGGCCAAATTTTCCTTTTCTAGAGAAAAATGCTGTAGTAATAGATAAACATTCTTTTAATTTTCCCCTCCTTTAATTTGAGGTTGGAATTGGCCTTCTTATTATTTCCCTAAAGTATATGGATTCTCAAATCTTCTCACTATAGCAACATGCTGATTTCCTTCTTTTGTCTGCTACTCTGATCAACTTTGAAAAAGTACCCCTGATATTTTTTAATAGTTGGTTTCAAATGTATTTTATACAGTAACACTTATAAACCTGTCTACTCCTACTGTACTTCAACATGATTTTTGGTATGTAACTAGTTCTCCAATCCTACAGCCAGCTTGCTTATGGGCTTCCCTTAACTTAGTTTTGTTAGTCTGGGGACAGCAGAGATACATATATCCCTCACCATCCCCCACCTTTACTTCAGGCCCATATTCAAAGCCTTAGTATTTCTTTATATCACAATGGAACATCGGAGTAGGATTGTTTAGAGCTCTATCAAGTGTAAAGAATACACACAATAGGCTGATGTGATTGTTCCATTTCACCTTCAATTGTGCTTACCTGTTAGTTCAAATGTTCCATAGAATTAAACATTTTAATTGCATGTTCAAGTAGACCATGTTTCCTTTCCCATCTCCTCTTATTTAATTTTAGTAAGAATTATAGCTTGATACTTATGTGTTATATATGCATATATGTGTATATGTGTATGCATATATATATATATGTAGTAGAGAACAATTTATGTCACTATGTCAATCCTCTTTAACAATTTGACTTAGTTACTCATGCCTCATAAGCAAGCCTAGAATACCTTTTGTTTGATTATTTTGACGTACAAATCTTCCAAGGCTTTTTCTAGCTTCTTCTTGTTCCAAACATCCTATAAAACATTTTTGGACAGAATATATCCACCTTGGGGTGGCCAGGTGGCACAGTGAGTAAGAGCACTGGCCCTGGAATTGGGAGACCAGGGATCGGTTCTGGCCGCAGATACGTGGCACCCACACAAAAATAACTGACTGTGTAATCTTGAGCAAGTTACTTAACCCCAATTGCTTAAAAAAAGAATATATCCACCTTAAATTTTCACAGATGGTACCTCCAATTATTCATTATGTTTCAGCAGATTGAATATCTGGATTACATGCCATCTTTCCTTTCTAATTAGTCTCTCCTTGCTGTATAGGCCACACATTCTTCTACTTTTGGCTGATGCTTTTCATTTTCTTAGTATTAAAAGCAAGTATGTTGAAGGAAAAAAATACAGAAAGATAAAGAAAAGAAGAAGAAAATTTCCGTAGGCAATTATAACACTAATATTAACATGATAAATAGGTAACTCACAAGAAGTCAATTTAACAAATGTTTGTTAAGTGCCTACTTACTGCTATGAGAAAAATATAACATATATGTCAAACATAGCCCATGCCTTTGTAGTGTTTGTTATATAATATCTTTTAAAATCAGAAGTATAGGTCCATTTGTGTAAGGCCCTCTGGAGTGAGGAAACTACCTTTGCCAATATAGAAGAACAAATTGGAAAAATTTCTGCACTTTATAGGTTCAGTGACTTTAGAGAATCTTCAGGGAGCACTGATTGGTTATATATGTATGCATGCATGTATGTATACCAAATGAATAATTGGAGAAGAGATGATGCCCTGAATATGTAAAAATAAATGATACTATAAAATTTATGTTGATTATATATTTTAAACTTTTTTTATATCACTAAAATTTCTTCCAGTATCTCTTACTTTCCTTATATATTTTAATAGATATTTTATAGAAATTTATAAAACAATATTTCATAGAAAAAAAAGAAAAAGAGGAAGAGGGAAAATAATAAATAAAACCAGCAAAATATCATGTTCAGATTCATGCCTTAGATAGATTATTTTGTTAAGATATGAAGTGGATGGATAGAGAGAAGAATGGAATAAGGAAGCCTATAAAGATTTTGTATTATTTTCTTCCTTTAAAAAAAAGTTTAATTGTCACCTTTTGTTTATATATCACCTAAATTTCTCCAAGTATTTCTTTTCCTTTCCCCAAGAGAGAAATGCTTTAATTTAAAAAAGTAAAAAAAGAAAATTTAAAAAAAGAAAAAGAAAAAATCAGTTAAATAATCAATATATCAGAAACATCTTAAAATCAATGTTTTGTTCCAAACCCTTGGACCTCCTAACTCTGCAAAGGAATTGGGGAAATTGTCTTCTCACATGCCTTCTTTGTGACTATGCTTGTTCTTTGGATCGTTATCCATTTATATTATTGTAGTTACAATGTATGTGTGTGTGTGTATGCATGTATGCATGGGGTATGCAGGGAAGACTGGAACCTCTTGTGTGAGGACATGTTGAGCCCTTTTCAGGGCTGCTTATCCACCTTTAGCATCGACCTTTCACCCAACTCTTACTTATGGCTCTAAGAAGCTATAGCATGCACAGTGACTATTCCCACATAAAAACCATCTTGGCAGATGGGCTCAATCAGGATGAGGGTAACAGACAACCTTAAACACATCAGTGAGTTAGGGGGATGTCTACGCAAGTATGTGAAGATTTCCCCTGGAGGAATGAGTGGATGAGAACAATTTGTTCCAATGTCTATGAAGCAGTTGAAGCAGATGTGGTAGAATGCTTAGTTTGGTCATATATCAAAGATACCAAGGTAATCCTGCATCCTGGACCATCACTAGTTGTCTTGACTTTTGTCTTGCCATTGGACTTCAATAACTTTCAAAGAGTGAGAGTGAAAATTTGTGCAGCTCCATCTCACTTAAATCCAATTCACACCTGGTCAAGACTTTACACTTGTGAAGTCATTAGATCTCATGAAACAACAAAATACACACTTATATACATATAATAAAATGCATCTTTATGTGCATGTATGTGTGTGTGTATATATATATATTTATATATATATATATATATATATATATACATATATACACATACATGTTGCTCTTGGTTATGTTTGTCCTTCATTTTCAAAGAGAACCATGGCATCAGGGAAATGATAACATGACTTTCAATTGACTTTGATTTGAGTGACAGAGGGCTGTGCAAAGTCACCAGCCTCACTTACTCCTCCAGAGCCCTCTAGGTCCAATGACCAGATATTCATCAGGATGACTGGAGATGATCCAGGATGCAATAGGAAACCCTGGTCCTTTTAGGCTAAGGCCTTTGTCACATATTCACTTAGATAATTGCAACCACCACCACCACAATAACAACTCTTCAGGATCCATGGATGCTACTGTCCATGGAGTTTTCTTGGCAAAATTACTGGAGTAGATTGCCATTTCTTTCTCCAGTGGATTAAGGCAATCAGAGGTTAAGAGCCTCACCCAAGATGCTATAACTAGTAAGAGTCAGAGGCAAATTTGAACTCAGGTATTCCTGGCTCCAAGTTCAACAGTCTATCCACTGAGCTACCTATCTGATTCATAAGCAAACAGAGGTTAGGTGACTTGCCCTAGGTCATAAGTATCTTAGGTCACATTTGAACACAAGTCTTCCAGACTCTAGGCCCAGCACTCTTTTCAGTGAGTCATTTAGCTGCCTTGTGTTCCAAAGTGTACTCATTATAAATTACTACTAATTATATGTGTGTGTGTGTGTGTATACACACACACATACAGATCAAAACAATTAAGTGGTTTCACCTTATCCCCAGTAAATTTGCAAAAAATGATAAAAGAATAAAATGGGCAATATATTATGGGCAGTGAAATATAAGTATACTATTATATTGTTGGTAGAACTATGATTCATGTTACTAATTTGGAAAACAAATTGAAATTATTCAAGTAGAGTGATGATAATGTCTGTATCCTTTGTCCCAGAGATTCCATTGTTAGCTATAAGTCTCAGAGAGGTCATGGATTAAAAGTTTCCATTTATACTAAAATATTTATAGTATCATTTTTCTGGTAATAAAGAACTGAAAACAAAACAGATGCTAATTGGGTAATAATTAAGCAAACTATGGTACATTAGTGCAATGCAATATAACTGTGATGTAAGAATTGAAAAAAATAATAAATACAGAGAGGCATAGAAAGGTATACATCATCTGATGCAAAACAAAGTAAGCAGAGACTGTGAACACAGGCACATGCATGATTAAGAAAGCTCTAATGTGACATATTTAAATAAATTACTGAATTTGAAAATGGAACTGAAGAAAACAAAAGATATTAACATAGATATTAACATATAACCATTTTTCAATATTCAGAAAAATTAATAATATCATGGGATTTGTTTGTGTTTAGTAATTTGTGGAAGATTTTTATTATCTCAGTTTTTCCCCCCAATAATTATACCAGGATCATAAAAGAGTCATTTTGAAATCATTTAGTCCAACCTCATTTTAGAAAGTTATAGAGTTTTTGTTTATATAACTAGTTTTGTCACGTATTTTGCATTTTTGTGAAAATCTATACATTTCAATTAAACATTCAGGTTTCTTGGATTCTAATTTTATAAAATAGTTCCTGATAATTTTCTCAATTTTTCTAGTTGACGTGAATAAACCCTTCTCACTGTTAATTAAAGTAATGTAGCTTTCTTTTCTTTAAAAAAATTAATTTAGGTAAAATATTTTGGGTTTTTTTTTAAATACCTCAGTTGTATTTTATCATTTAGGTTTTTATATTTGATTTTGAAAATTGTTACTTCTATGCTCATTTTAGAATGATTAATTTGTTGATTTTCTAAACTTTTTTTTTATTAAAGTCATTGAATTAATTGATTTTCCTTTTGTTAAAGTAAGTAGTATAAGATAATAATGTGTCCCAAAGAATTGCTTTAGTTATATCCCATACAATTCAAATAAATTAAATTAGCACTTATAAAGTACTCTATATGTGCCAGGTGATGTGCTCAGAAAAATAAAATTCAAAGGTAAAAATTAAAATAGACCCAACCCTCAAGGGGCTTACATTCTACCAGAGGGAAGCAACATATACACAGACAAGTAAACATAACATACATTCAAAATAAATGCAAAGTCATTTTAAAGGAGGAATGACTGTGGTACAAAAGTGACACAGAGATAGGAATTTAAAAGAGGTAGAGTTGAAGATTAAAATAACTCCAGGTATGGGGGACAGCCTGAGCAAAGGCATGGAGGCAGAAGATATAGTAATGTGTATATATACATGAACAGCAGGGGGCACTCTTTCAACTTCCCCCTCCACCTTTTCCTAGGGTGAAAGGGAAGGGCACATGGGAACTCCAGTTCTGGTATACATGGTCCACAACCCATGCATGTGTTGAATGCAATTAACTAGGCTTTATCCCAGAGTTATGAATTGCCTGAAGGTGACCAAAACCAATTTGAAAAAAAAAAAACGTTGAATTGTTGAATGCAGACATCAGAAGGGGCTACCTGACTTACTGACCCCAATACTGGAGCAAATCCAAAGCAGTTTCCCTTTGTTGCACCAGGAGCCAGAACCTAGTACCTGATGTCACTTCTCCCCCCAATCCCTATACCCACCCACCCTGGCCTTCTCTATAGATTTTCATTGTTATACAAAATTTTCTCCAGGTTAAAATGTATTTAACTCTGTCCCTTTGGGCACTCCTTTACCCTAGAGCTATGTGGTGACCCCAAAATGCAATTCCCTTTCCTTCAGAAAAGATCCTAGTTTTTGCTATTTTGGTAGTATTCTTTATTTCAGGTTGATGCATGCATATGGTGATATATGGAATCCAGCAATCAGGATAGATTGCATATAGTGTTACTGCTGTAATTGGGCAGGAAACCTAAGTATTTTACCCCTTTGACACTGCCAAAAAAGTCAAACACTGCCCACTTTAGGCAGTAACAAAGATGAACCAATTCTACAGAGCCAATGGGGGGGAAAAGCTACCCCTAACTCTTTATAAGCTAAGAGTAGAATTTCCATGCATGCCTGTCAGTTGTCCAGCATCTCAGAAGCAGATCCCTACACCTCCCATGTTGTTGCCTCCATGATAGGTAGTCTGAGGATGCTCTAAACACCTGTTTCCACTAGCATATGACAGAGAGATTTTTCTTTCTAAGCCAATCTGTAAATTTTGTCTCTTTTAAGTGTGAGAACATATAATTTCCCATCATAGTTATGTTGGTTAAAGTATTTTTTTTTTATTTCTTGAAATTCTGCTATAGTATTTTCTCCTTCACCCTTTTCTTTAAAAATTGATATTAACTTTAAAAATTTGTATTGGTTGAAGGAATTCCATAGTTTATTTTTCCTTTTTCCCTCTTCTTCCATGCCAGACCCTTATCTTTATGTATTTCTATTTTTTCTTTTAGTTTTTTTATTTTTAATAATTAAGTTTCACTCAGTTATTTATTTTGTTTGAAACAATTCCTTCCCATAATCTACCTTCCCTCTTAAATAACCTTCCCTTCCATGTCTTTATAAACACAATTTCTTTTTACTGTATTATAATTCTTCTATATTATTTTTCTATAAACTTTCTAACTCAAATCAGAATGAGATTCAAGAAATTATCTTCTCTATATTTGGCTGAATACTTCTGTGGCCACCCATTTGTAAATAATTATAATGTTTCCCACCTCATTTATTCTCTTGGAGGTTATTTCATAATTCTTTTTTGTTGTTTTTTCCTTGCCATTTGAAGCCTATAGTTCATCTGTTTTTCTTTTTCAACCAATATTTAAGAAAGGTGGCTCTTTTTTTTCCTTTAAAGATGTAAGCAGTGGATTATCAATGAGGCTGTATTCTTGAAACTCACTTACTTTCTTGAGTTATTACTGCATTTACCTTTTGATGTCTCATACTTCTAGTTTTGTACACAATGCTGTTTAAAAATCTTCAATTTTATTAAAATTTAGCTCTAGAAATGTAGTATTATAATAGTTCAACTTTGTAGGATGCTATTCATTGGGACAAATAATTTCTTTTTTTTTTCCTAGTATATCACATTCAAATATTTTCTTTCTTTTTCATTTTTAATTCACAATTCTCTGTAATTATGCTTGTGGTTCCTTCTTGCACAATCTATTTCTTACTAGTCATCGGCAGAATTTTTTTAAAGGAAGAAGCTTTGGGTTTTAGTAATCATATGTCTGGATTGGCGGTTTCACTCTAGCAGTGATTTGTGTCTTCTGTCTACTTCTAAATTACCATCTGGCTCCAATATTTCTGGGTAATTTGCTTTTATTAGTTCTTTAAAAATGGTATTCAGGCTTTTTTTGTTTGTTTGTTTTATCCTGCTCTTTTGCCATCCTGCTGATTCTTAGAATTTTTCTCTGTGCCCTCTTTTTCAGGCCAACTTTTTTTTGATAGTAGATAGATAACTCACTCATTCTTTGAATTTCCTTTAATATTTTGCTATTTTCATTGCCATTATTTTGTTGAATTTCTGAGTTTGTTTACTTCTAAATTTAGCTTCTACTTCAAAATAGTCACTACTTTGCTTCCACATTTTAGCCTGAACTGTCTTTTTTACTTTCAAGTTTTCATTACAAACTCTAATTCCACTGTACAAATCTTTTATTCCCGTTATTTTATTAGATCATTCATGTGTTCTTAGGATCTTCTGACCATTTCTTTCAATACTGGATGATTCCAGTTAGCATTATTACAAAAATAGAATTTTTTAAGGTTTTATTCTTAGATGGTAATTTCTTCAGAGGTGTTCTTTGGTAGATCATTTCCTACAACTCTCTTTACACATCCCCTCCCCCCCACACACACATACCCCTGGATATTTAATTCCTGTTCATTGGCAAAGGGATCTAATATGTGAAGTCTGGCTACCAGTAAAGGTCTTTAGTGTAGATAGGTTTTACCTGCTGTTATTTCCAGATGTTTTCTGTCTTTGTAGGTTCTGTTGTCCCCAACACATAGAACAATTTCCTGGCAACTGCAATGGGTTGAGAATTGTGTGTGGTTTGTCCTTCATTCTCAAAAAGGACCATGACATCTGGGGGATGATGACATAACATGCAATTGATTTTTATTAGTTAGATTTTTATTAGTGTGCAGAGTCACCAGCCTCACTTTCTCCTCCAGAGTCATCTGGGTCCAGTGGCCAGATATCAATCAGGACAACTAGAGATGATCCAGAAGGCAGTGGAAGACCTTAGCCATTTTAAGCTAAGGTGTTTTCAGGTTCTCACTTTGAGTGAGGCAACACCCATTCAGTGAATAGGCCTCTTTAATAAGTGAGTCAAAGGATGGCCCCTTTAATAAAAAAAAAAATCACACTTGGAGGAGAAGACACTCAGAATTGCTGTCCAAAAGAGAAACAGTTACAATTTACATTCACTCTGAGCCAGGAGTGTCCAAAAACTAAACATTAAGTGGTGCTTGGGCAGAGAGGACCTATTGTTGTCTAGTCTGTGAATTCCAGAGTGAACTGGGTTTAAAAGTTGATCTTTGAGAAGGAAATCTAACCAGTAAACCCCAGAGAACTAGGTAGAATACCACCCTGAATGCACATGATCTTGGAAACTAGGGAGGGTTGGGCTTACTTAGTACTTAGATAGGGGACTACTTGGGAATACAGGTTCTGGGCATAAGAATAGAGCACAAATGAAGAACTATGAGTATAGAACTCTTCTCTTCTCTGATACTATTTCTCTCCAGCCCTTCCCTCCTGGAATTGTCTTCCTAGAATTTCTTTCTCTTTTTTTTTTCCTTTCCTTTTGGAATTATTTTTATTATAATGCCTTTAGGCACATTTCTTACTGTTTTGAGATGGAAAGGATGAGCTGGCTCAGGGATCACTTTTCTCTTGGCCATCTTGTCAGAAATCCAAGGGCACATAACCTATTTCTGATTAACCCATTCTGCTTCTTAGAGAGTAAATACTGTTTCCCTTTTCTAAGAGTTTGTAGTGTTGATTGTAAATTGCAATGGACCAGATAATGGGAATATTTTCTATGTAACTCTTTGAATAGAGTCTACATGGATGCTTTAAGGAAATAGATAATACAAAAATGCTTCTAAACTTGCTGATTGTGGCAATGATGACATTGTAAGTAACATAACAAAACATTGATATAATTTACAAAGTAGAACATAGGAATTTCAGCAACAAAATAAATATCAGCATAACAAACAAAAGCTAAAGGATATAACAATATACATTTTAAATGTTTTGACAAAAAGAAATTTATATAATATTTGAGACATTAAAGGGTCTAAAGTCATTATACTTGCAGAATGAAACATGTCAGTGAACATATTTTATGTCAAAAGTATTTGTAGTAGAGAAGCATAAAAATAAAATTGATTTAGAAAATCAGTTTCTACACTAATAGAATAATGGAACATTATTCAAATTTTAATTAGTTCATAACACATTTATAATAAATGTAGATTTGTTAATGAACCAAATTGCATCAAGAATTCTCTATGACAGCAAGAAGGTGTATTTATGGCCTAAATCCTATATTGATCTCAATAGTCAATAATGGGTTAACATTATGAGAGTTTCTGGTCTCATAATCACTGTCACATCGAATAATAGCGTGCCATTTTCTGTTCAAGCTAAAATCTTTGTCACAGGACAGCAACATCAGAATTTTATTGCCTCACATATTCTCAGAATTGTAATAGAGTGCTACTACATTGACCTTTACAATATTCTGTTACTTGATTGCTCAGATGTCTAACTTATCTTTTTGTTTATATACACAAGAACCCAATCATGTGACTGTGTAGATTTAGATACCATAGGAATAGATACAAAGACAACATTCATTTCAAAGGAATGAAAACCAGAAGTAAAGTGAATGACATATGTGTCTAGTCTACATGTCAGTTTATTTCAAGATGTAACAATTATTTTCTATCAATTTTGTTTCTGTTATTTTCTAGTCAAAACTGTATGTGTCCATTTTTCAAACTTTCAAGTGAAAGGCCATAGTAAATGAAATTATGTAATACTTGTAGACAGTAATATGAAAAATAATAGAAATATACATTTTAAAAATTCTCTCCTTAATCAAAACAAGCCAGGAATGACTTTTTTTTTAAATAATGACTTGATTGGAAAACAGATAACAAATTATCTTTGTACATATGACATTTGGAGCAAAAATGTTTTTTTTTTCCTTCTCATACTTAAATAAAGACTTGCTGAATAGCATGTCTCCCAATCAGAGTTGAAAATTGGCAGTAAGATTTGTGGAGGAAAAGGAAGAGGAGGAGGAGGAGGAGAAGGAGTGGGGTCAGGAAATGGCTAAGAGCATATGTTGTGATTTTCCAGAGACAAGAAAGGGAATAAGTTCCTTCTGTTTTCTCCTCCTCCAATCAAATTCGACAAATTTCAACTATTATAACAACTAAAAGTTCTGACTCTTGTTAAAATGTCTCATCTCCATCAAAAGAAATATCTTATTCAATTCTTTACACTGAAGTTTAAGTGAGTTTATGACCTTTCATCAACAACTTTTGAAAAGGAAGTTTGGAGAGAAGCTGGTGGGTGACAGTGGCAGATTGGTACTGCAGACAAGCTTCAGTTCAATGCAATTTAACAGACATTTCTTACATATTTTCATAAGGTATTATGAATATTGGTAATACAAAAGTGGAAGGACATGCAGACCCTTCAGGATGCTTAAAATATAAGAAAATACATATACACAAAGTAGACTTGTAAGAGAATAAATTGAGAACTGAAAATGAGCTTGGATCATTTGCCCAAACCCAAAAAGTAAGCTTTTGCAGATAAAGAAAACGAGGCCTGTGGAGGATATGAGACTCACATAAATTACTATCTAAAAAAGTCAAAGAGCTAGCATTCAAAGCAAGATCCTTTAACTCTAAATGCAGTGCTCATACTTTTTCACTATAGATGGCTAAAACATTGTCCACATCAGGTGAAGTATATATAGTACCTGCACTCAGATTACTTTAAAAATATGAAATTTCTGATAATCTTGTGGAGAGAGAACTTTCAGCTCTGTGGTTATGCAAAAGTTTCATAGACAATATGAGACTTGAAGGAAAAGAAAAATGTCAACATATGAAGTTGAGATGATACTTAGGCACTGGACAGCTTCAGCAAAGGTACAGAAAAAGAGAGGGAAAGCTGTGAAGAGAGAATAATTAGTGGTACAGTTTGTTCTTCCTATAGTGTGTAGGAATGGATGAAGTGTGGAATAAGTTTGGAAATTTAATTTGTAGACAGATTGTGGAGGTTATGCAATAATTGGATGAGTAATTCCTATTTAGTTTAGTAGCAATGGGGAATTTAAAAATTTTGAGTTAAGGAGTTGCAGATTCATAAGTAAAAAAAAATACATTGGCTGCAGTATGAAGGATGAATTTCAGAGTTGAAAGATTAGAGATATTCACAACATTCATGAGTTTTTTTTGCAATTGTTCAAGTAAGAAGTCAAAAAGGTCCTGATCTATAATGGTGATAAAAGGAGGGGCAAGGAGATGAATGGATGTCAATTTTATATGAATTTATATGGATATATATATATATATATATATATGCACTTTTTTCAAAAAGTCTATCAAATTCAGTCATAGCATACTATGGTTGTTGCTCTGTACAGTGTTCTCTTGGTTCTGCTCCCCTCACTCAGCATCAGTTCATATAAAGTCTTTCCAGGTTTCTCTGAAGTCTGCCTGTTGAACATTTCTTATAGCACAATAGTATTCCATTATATTCATATGCCACAACATGTTCAGTCATGCCCCAGTTGATGGACATCCCAATTTCCAGTTCTTGGCCACCACAAAAAGAGTTGCTATAAATATTTTTGTACATGTGGGTCTTTTTCCCACTTTGTATGACCTCTTTGGGATACAGCCCTAGGAGTGGTATTGCTGGCTCAAAGGGTATGTACATTTTTATAGCCCTTTGGGCCTAGTTGCAAATTGCTCTCCAGAATGGTTGGATCAGCTCACAACTCCACCAACAATGAATGTGTTCCAACTTTCCTACATCCTCTCCAATGTTTATCATTTTCTTGTTTTGTCACATTAGCCAATCTGATAGGCGTGATGTGGTACCTCAGAGCTGTTTTGATTTGAATTTCTCTAATCAATAGTGATTTAATGCATTTTTTCATATGACTATAGATAGCTTTAATTTCTCCTTTTGAAAACTGCTTGTTAATATGCTTTGACAATTTATCAATTGGGGAATGACTTGCAAATTTGACACAATTCTCTAGGCCTTTATCAGAGACATTTTTTGTAAAGATTTTTTTGCCTATTTTATGAATTAAAAAGTTCTATTTTGAGGAGTCCATCAGCTTCACTAGACTGTCGAAGGGGATGGGTCCATGACACACAAAAGGTAAAAAAAACCCTGCTCTGTGAGAGCATTTGCTTACTATTTCTCGTCATCAACGATGCATTTTGTGTATGTGTAGATTATTGTAACAAAGATTTTGAAAGTTTAGGAAAATTGGTTTATAGGTGTTTGTTCAGTTATTTTCAGTCATGTCCAACTCCCCACGACCCCATCTGGGGCCCTCCTATCAGAGACACTGGACCAGTCCACCACTTCCCTCTCCAGCTCATTCTACAGATGAGGAAACTGAGGCAAATGGTATTTAGTGACTTGCCCAGGTCCATGCAGCCAGTGAGCGCCTGAGGCCAGATTTGAACCCAGGAAGATGAGTCTGCCTGACTCCAGGCCTGTACTCTATCTGGTGTGCGACCGGTCATTTCTCTTGATATAGTTCTATTCCGTTACATTCATACACTATAGTTTGTCCAGTCATTCCATAATTGAGGGGGATCCTTTTGGTCTTTAGGTCTTTGTTATTACAAAAAAATGTGATGATAAATATTTTATACATCTGGGACCTTTCCTTCCATCTTTCATTTTCTCATAGTATATGTCTAATAGTGCTATCACTGACCACTTGTTTTTAAATTATTCAGAGTTCTAATTCTTTTTAGTAATCTCTTCATTTACATTGCTTTTTTTTTGGGAGTAGCAGTGGATAGAACAATTGTCCTGAAGTGAGGCAGATTCACTTTCCCGAGTTCAAATCCGGCCCCTGACACCCAAAAGCTGCATGACCCCGGGCAAGTCACCCAACCCTGCCTGCCTCAGTTCCCTATCTGCCAAACGAGCTAGAGAAGAAAATAGCAAACCACTCTAGCATCCCTGCCAAGAAAACCCCCAACGGAGTCATGAAAAATTGGACACATCCAAATAACAACAGAGTCGGCGTGCTCTTTCTCTGGGTTTTTACAAGGCAAGGTAAAACGTCCTTCTTTTAGTGTAATGCATTACATTACACTTGTATAGGTTATTGTATAGGTTATCGTCAGGGTTATGCTGGAGACAGCTTGAACCAGCCAGTCAGAGTGAGAACTGATTGTGCAGTTTTCACTGGGAGCATTCACAACTTGGACATTGGCAAGCACTCCAAGTCAGGTGTTGATTTATTGTTTTGCTGATTGTTTAGAGTTAAGAAAGAAGGAGAGAAAGTTAAAAATGCAGATTAAACACAAGAATATGTCCTGTGTACATTTCTTTTTGACCCTTGAGATATCTGATTGCTAAACATTTACTACCTGAATATATTTATTTTTTTCAATTGCTTTTCAAATGCTTTATTTACTTTATTTACTTCTGATTTACATCATTAATTTTCACCACATTTTGAATTACAAATTTTCTCCCCGTTTTTCCCCTAACCACCACCCCAAAATAGCAATCCCAAAGGATATCCCCTCCTCCAATCTGCTCTTTCCCATATCTTCTCCCATACCCCCTTAAACTGTTCCAGTAGGGCATGGTGGATCCCTAGGCTCCAGTGGCTGTATATCGTATTTCCCAATTGCATGTAAAATAGTATTAATAATAGTATTTATATATAATTTTAAACATTTGATTTTAAATTTGAATTCCAGATCCTTTCCCTTCCTCCCTTGTCACCAACACCTCCTGGGAAGATAAGCAGTTCAGTATAGATTGTACTTGTGTAGCTAATGCAAAACATTACCATAGTAGATATATTATAAAAAACTGACTTATATTTCGCTCCCTCCTACCCCACCTCCCACTTGTTCTATTCTCTACTTTAACTCTGTCCCTTTTCAAAAGTGAGCGCTTCCAACTTCCCTTTCCCCACCCACCCAAGCCTGCTCTACCTTCCATCATCCCCCCTCTCATCCCCTTTCCCCCTACTATCCTGTAGGGTGAGATACATTATTAAGTGTGTATGTCATTCTCTCCCAGAGCCAGATTCAATGAAAATAAGGTTGACCCATTCCCTTTTGCCTTCCTATTCTTCCCCTCCATTGTAACCATTTTCCCTTGCCTCTTCTATATGAGATAGTTCACCCCATTTTGTCTCTCCCCATCTCCTCTCATTATATTCCTCTCGCACCTCTTAATTTCACCTTTTAAATATAATCCCTTACTATTAAATTGGTCCTGTACCCTCTATTTATGTATACCTGTAAACATATATACACACATTCACATATGTATTCATATGCCCATATGCCCTCATATATTGTGAGAGTTATGGGATTTAAAGACCTTCCATGCCCCACTGGACTTGCTGACAAAGAAGGAAGGGGCGGAGCAAGAGGAATTGGAAGCCAAGCTAGAGTTCCTGCGGTGGCTAGCAGTGGCATCGATGGTGGCAGCAGCAGCAGCAGAGGCAGTGGCAGTGGAAGCGCGAACCCCTTTTTGAGTCAGCCAGAATTTCTGCTAAGGACTGCCAGGGGCCGGAGCTGCTGGGAGTGAGCTTCCTGGATGTTGCATGGTTGCTGTGAGTGGGGAGAGGAGGACCTTTGCCTGAGGTAGCCTGTTCTGTTTTAAAGGCTTGAGAATGTGGGTGCTTTCTAATTTATCTGCCTGTGCCAATTTCATAACTACTCTGATGGCTTTGACTTTCTGGTTTTGGGACTCAATCTTTTGGTATATTAATAAATGTTCTAGCTTATTCGCCCATATAGAAAGCCTGATATATTTTGTGATAGATAACCACATCAGCATATTTACAATTTCCGTAGGCATTGTGAATATTGCATTGCTGATACAA
>NW_027187324.1:3185287-3313497 GCF_028583685.1 Petaurus breviceps papuanus
ATATATATATATATATATATATATATATATATATATAATTTCTATTCGCTTCAACTATTTTCATACTGAGAAATGTTTCATCAGTTACAATTATCATTTTTCCATGTAGGAATGTTAATAGTTCAACTTTGATCAGTGGCTTATGATTTCTTTTCCCTGTTTACCTTCTCAAGTTTCTCTTGCTTCTTGTATCTCAATGTCAATTTTACTATTCAACTATGATTTTTTCATTAAGAATGCTTGAAAGTCCTCTATTCCACTGAATGACCATATTTTCCCTTGAAACATAATACTCAGTTTTGCTGGGTAGCTGATTCTTGGTTTTAGTCCCAGCTCCTTTGCCCTGCGGAATATCATATTCCAGGGCCTTCAACCCCTCAGTGTAGAAGTTGCCAGATCCTGTGTAATCCTGATTGTATTTCCACAATATTCAAATTGTTTCTTCCTGGCTGCTCATAATATTCTCTCTTTGATCTGGGAATTTCAGAAACTGGCTATAATATTCCTTAGGAGTTTTCTTTTTGGGATCTTTTTCAGGAGGTGATCGGTGGATTCTTTCAACTTCTATTTTGCCTTCTGGTTCTATAACATCAGGACAATTTTCCTTGAGAATTTGTTGGAGGATGATTTCTAGGTTCTTTCTTTGATCATGGCTTTCAGGTAGTCCAATAATTTTTAAATTATCTCTCCTGGATCTATTTTCCAGGTCAGTGGTTTTTTCAATGAGATATTTCACTTTGCCTTCTATTCTTTCATTTGTTTGGATCTCTTTAACATCATCTTGATTTCTCAAAAAGTCACTAACTTCCCTTTGGTCCATTCTAAATCTGAGGGGATGATTCTCCTCATTGAGCTTTTGAGATTCTTTCTCCATCTGGCAAATTCAGCTTTTTAAGGCATTCTTCTCCTCATTGCCTTTTTTGAGCCTCTTTTGCTAATTGAGTTATTCTGTTTTTTAAGGTATGATTTTCCTCAGTCAGGCTGTTTACTCTCATTTCATAATTTTCTTGCATCATTCTCATTTCACTTCCCAATTTTTCCTCCACTTCTCTTATCTGCTTCTTAAGGTCCTCTATGGCCCACAACCAGCTCATATTTTCCTTTGAAGCTTTTGGTGCAGAAGTTCTGACTTCATTGTCTCCCTCCTGTTTCATGCTTTGATCCTTTTTTGTCCCCAAAATAGCAGTCTCATTTTGGATTCTTCTTTTTGTTTTGTTTCCTTTGCCTTGTCATGTCAGCCCTCAGTCACTTGACCCCTGGGCTTTTTGCCACAGTAGGATTCTGCCACCAGACAGGGGAGCTTTCATCCCAAACTCTGGGGTTTTCTCAGATGCTGGAGGTATTAGATGGGTGACCTCTCTGAGGTCTCCACACTCTCTGGCAAGCTGGTCACACACTCCAGGACCTCCACCCTAGACTGCAATCCAGATCTAAGCATGTTACAGCAAGAGTGATTACTCCTCAGACTGATCGCTTGTTCCCCCTACTGTCTGCAGTCCAGGAGCGGAAGCTGTAATGTGACGCCGGCTGAGCCAAGGTGTCTCAGTGGCTTCTTGCCTTGGGGGTAAAAGCCGACACTCTCCTAACTACCGGTCCCAAAATCCACACTGCACTCACCTCTCTCTTTGTCCTTTGAATCTATATGTTGATAAATCTGGAAACAGCCACAGCTGCTGGTGATCTGGAGTCCCTCTGGCCAGCGGCTGGTCAGACCTGCCCTGGGGCTAAAACCTCCGGCTCACAAGGGCCTGGGCTCAGCTCCCAGAGCGTTGCACTGGCCATTTGCTGGGCTGTCCTCAGTGGGAGGTTAGCTTCTCTGTGTCATTTTGTGGGTTCTGCAGCTCCAAAGTTTGTTCAAATCCCCTTTTACATGGATTGGGAAAGGTGGAAGCAGAAGGGGAAGGGGAACGGGAAGTAGAAGTAGGACCTCCAAGCAACTCCAGCTTTCACTCCACCATCTTGACTCCACCCCCTCAGAACTTGACAAATTATAAAACATAAGAGATATGGGAGAGAAAAGATTCAAAAATAATTGAAAAATATTAATAACCGAGGAAAGGATGATGCTATCAATGAGAACTGAGAAGTTGTGGGAACAAAATATTTAAGAAGAATATTGACAAGTGAAATTTAAGATATATGGAGTTTAATATGGTATCAGGATAGCCATGTAAGGATGTCCAACAAAGAGATGGAAGTTTAATGAAAGACTAACTTTGAGGTATCAATATAGATTTTAATATGATAATACATAGAGGCAATAATTGCTGTCAGAAAACCAATGAAGCTAAGGATTACCATAGTTTTCTGCCATATGTGTAAAAAAGTGATAGAATCAATACATCGATTTGCATACTTGTATATTGCAGAGACCAAATAAAATATAATTAATATATGGTGACATCTAAAGTTGATTTGACACATGGAGAAATATGGATCAGAAACATCCTTTGAGAATTCAAAGGACTAAGTGACAACCTGAAATGTGTAGCTGATAGTCATAGATGTTTTCCTGGGAAAGAAGATGGTAAGGTTTAGTAAAATGAAGTATATTCTTTCTTCTACACAACTTAGAAGGCACAACGCAGTTTACTCTGAACCCCTAAGGAGAGAAAAGAATAGATTATGCTTTTCATTGATATATTTGACAGGATGGTCACTAGATCATTCTCAAATGTATTTTAATACCCCATAAATATTATGGGTAGGAAATATTCAGAATTGTTTGTAATACTGGGAAGTGCAGCATGTAGGTTTTATTATTTTTTAAATTTAATTCCATTCTTAGCCTACACAATTGAATATAAGATGAAAAGGTGAGTATTTCATAAATAGTATAGAAAGATATTAGTTTCAAAATTCCAGCTGAAAACTCTAACACTGAGGTGAATAAGATAACAATAGTTTAGTTCACATTAAGGGAGTCTGGTCAATATAATTTTGATTATAGAAGTCTAGAACAGAAGCCCACTGTTCTTTCTTCATGCTTTCTCATATAAAATAAAATGGGCAGAATACCATCTCTAGAGTAAAGTACATGAATTAAAATCATTGCTATTGTTCACCACTTTTGCCACATTGGGAAAACTGCATAATTTAAAGGTCTCACTTTTCTCATGTATAAATAAAAGAGTTGGTCTAGATGGCTAAAAAGTATTCCATTTCTAGATCTCTAAATTTATGGTCCTAATAGGAGCTGACATGCTTAGGTATTATACCAGCTACAATGTGAAGGATATATTGCAAAGATGACAGAAAGATTAAAGACAGAAACATTATTTACATGCCAAAGTGATATTTATAAAGTATAGGTCAGAATATACTATATCTCTACTCAAGAAATTTTAATCATTCCTTACTACTTCTAACATCATATCCCAAACCCTCTTTTTGTCATTTAAAATCCTCCCTGTTCTGGCTCCAACCCATCTTTCTGAACTAATTCACATTACTTACCTTCATACAACCACTGTGTGTCCCTGTCACCATGCACAATATTGTCTATCTTTGCACAAACTTTTCCTTATGCCTGGAATATCCTCTTTTACCAAGTATTCTTCTTGTTATCTCTACCTACTTTCCAATTGTATCATTTATACAAAGCTGCTATTGATTTCTTGGTACTTAAAAGTGTCCTTCTCTTACCTGTAAACACACACACACACACACACCAGCACACATGCCAGAATTGTTTGAACATGGAATGTCATATGTGCAAAATGACAAGGTTGCTAGTTTGCCTGGGAAAAGCAAATGCATGATAATTTCAGTAACAATCAATCAACAAAATCTTGTTTAGTAGCTTCTATGCTTCAGGCACTGTGTTAGGTGCTGGGGATGTAAAGGCAAAAAATCAAATAGTGATAAAAATTTACGTTATGGCCTGAATAAAATCCTTATCATAACCTTTGCTTTTTGGGATAGCAAGGATAATAAATTTTGCTCAACTTCTCATTTCAACTACACACATGTTCACATAAATAAAACATTTCTTCATTTATTTTCTTTCCTTTTCTACTCTCATGTCACCCTTTTTATTGAAGAGTTTAATCCATTCACATTTGTGTTTTCTCCCATTAAATTATTGTGTTATTTTCCCTCTTCAGAATGATTGGACCCATTCATTGTTTCTCTAAATTTTCTATTAGTGTGCCTATACTTACTTGCCAACAATGATTATCCCTATCTTTTTGCCTTCTTTGAACATTTTCTGGGTATAAGGTGAAACATTACAATTCTTTTTATTTTTATGTATTGTATTGTTAGCTATTTGGAAAAATCTTTAATAAAATTGATAATAGATTACAATTATTTTGATAAAGGTCCATATAAATTTCATCACTTATTCTTTGGGTTGGTGAGGAATTATAATCAATCATCAAAAAAAAGATATTCATGAGTCTGAACTCCCACCCTATGGATTCTCTGTCAGTATTTGATATTTAGAAAGTCAAAAATACTTTCCATAAAAACATTTTATGACCAACTGGAGAGAGGACTAAGAATGCTGCAGGCCTTCAAAATTGCTTTGAATTTGTAATGATGATGTGGCTTTGCCCCAGATTGGGATTATGTGCTGATTCCAAAAATGAATTTCCTGATTTCCCTTTTTGTACTGGAAAAGTACTATCTCTGATATGTGTTAGAGGTGACTCTAGGATAGAAATTGATGAGAAGTTACAAATTTTCTGCTATTTTCACTTCTAGATGTATGGTATCATTAAGAAATTTTTTTTCCCAATTTACCCAAAGTTAGCTCAACAAGGGAGCTGTGTAGGGACTTATCTATGATAACAGATCCTATATTATTCAATGATCCTTGATGGGCACCTTATGACAGAAAAAGAGGAGCAAGTGTTTTTCATTGGTTTTAGGAGGTGAAAGCAAGAAAGAAAATATAATCCTCACTTACAATTTATAGACCAGTAGATACAGGCATTAATCTTCCAAAGGAATTCTGCCTCTTAAATTATTTGGCAAAGCCTGGAGTCTGACTTTGGGCTACTCTATCAAAGTAAGAAAGAAAAAAACACCTAAGGGATATGCTTATGGAAAAAATCTCTTGAGATTCTAAATCTGAAATACTGACAAACTACATGAAGTACAGACAGGAGGAGATGGAGAATAAACTTACATTAACAATGATTCTAACAAGATGGTAAAGGTTTTATTAATATAGTAATGTATTCATGTGCACAGAAAGGAAATATGGCATAATGGATAGCAAGTAGATCTTGGATTAAGGAAGAATTGAATTTAAATTTCAACTCTGACATCCTGTGTAGCCTTGTGAAATCTACTTAACTACAAAGTGTTCTGGTCTAAATAGCTATCTAAGATTAAAAATTTCAGAGAATAGACCGGCATCTGTAGAGGGAGTTTTCTAATGTAAGAGTTTGCTATATCGATGGAAAAAACAGGCATAGTGTCATCTCTATGTCTATAAATGTATATATCCTTTAGAAAATATTATTTCACAGAATTATAAAGGATAACATTTGCAATTTAAGAAATTCTAAAAAGTGAAAACATATCTTTACATATATAATAAAAAAGATGCAGAACTACAGCTGCCAAATAATAGGGAAGACATTGATGCAGTTACAGTTTTATTGTCCTTGCTACAGTCATCTAATTTTGACATAAAGAAAACATAGAGGTACACAGAAAATGAAGTATCCTCTCCTTACTTTATCATGCCTGTACCAGACTTGTGATCTGTTTCCCAAATTCCTCATCTAACTGCATTTCTTCTTTCTGTCCATGTGTCCTCTTTTGACACAAATTTCCTCCTTTGATATTTACCCACATATTCTCTATCATACTCCCCCTTTCTGTTTCCTGGATTTCCTTATGTGAGTATATTTTATTAATCTTAACATACAATGTTATTCTGTACTTGTATTTAGTTACTCTATTTCTTTTGAATAAGTTATACCATTCAGAGTCATATTTCAGTCATGTGCCACACCCCACCATGTCTCATTGCAGCCTGTGAAGTCAAATTTTCATCCATATGTAAGTAAAGACCTCTGTTTCCTCATTTATTGATCATCTTTAGGGCATTTGCATATAGATATATGTGACCAAAAGTTCTACAACTGTCTCCTTTCATGGATTGTATCTTTTGTGACTTTATGGATGTCTTAGCTGCTATTCTTTTCCAAACATTATAATTATTTTCTGTAGTACCCAGATTGGAGTCAGAAAAAAAAAAAACAGAAATTATGAAGAGAAAATTTAGACTTAATGAGGAGGGAAAAAACCCACAACTTCTTAACAATTATCCAAACGTGGAATGGGTTGCCCAGGAAGTAGATGACATGTATAGCAAGTATTTTATGGAGCCAGCTCACAAGAGTTGATTATTAAATTTTCAGCTCAAGTATTCATATCTAAGAAAATAATGAATGCTACAAATAAATGCTTAATTTATTGTTGTGTTGACTTCCTAGAATTAAGAATGTTATGGAGAAAATGATAACAACACAGATTATAAAGTGTGTCATACATATTGGTGGGAGGAGGGGAGGGCAGCCAATTGCTAAACATTTACCACAACAGTCCCTGAGGTAACATCATTGGAGGTCTTCAAGCAAACGTTAAACAACTGCATATTAGGTAACTTGTAAAAGAGATACTAGTTCTGGACAAGAAGGCTTCTAAAGTTCCTTGAAATTTTAATATTTAGAGATTGCCAGTACCACTGGCCTCAGAAATTGTAGTAACAGGGGGCTAGGTTGCCCAGTGAGTAGAGCACTAGCCCTGGAGTCAGGAGGACCTGAGTTCAAATCATTAACACTTAATAATGACACTTAACACAAAAACTAGCCGTGTGACCTTGGTAAGTCACTTAACCCCAACTCCCCTCCAACCCCCCCCCCCAAAAAAAATAAATTGTAGTAACTACATGTCTGAAAGTCTGGAAAGAATTATTATCACAATAAAAAGTGATAGCTGTTGGTTTTCATCAACTGAGGCAGAATACAAATTTATTTGACCATTTGAGTTGGTTTTCTGCCTATTGACTACTATTACACATAATGATTATAGGGAACAATCTGTGGTCTATAGGATTATCACAAGTTCAAAGAATCAAACTACATATAAAGCATATTGCTGTAAAATATAACCTTTTAAGATGCATGCAACAACTGGTAATTATCAGAATCTCTTATTGGCCATTAGATGAAATTATTAGAGCTATATTCTCTAAGCCAGTGCCTGGAAGAGACTATAGGAATTTCTGACAGAGATAAACAGTATCTAGGAGAATACATGTTGAGAAAACCTGATCAAGAAGCAATAATTCAGATATAGTCTATAGAAAGGCTTCATTATTGAAGCCTTGGTCAATACAAAAATTCCTCCAGGCAGTAGGTGGAGCTGCAACATATCATTGTTACCCAGTTGAGTGGCTTGTTAATTTTTTGGTTCACTTTTGCTATAGTATCATAATTTTCTGTTTCTCCTATGCAATACTGCATCTCCCCCAAAAAAATGAGAAGTCCTGTGTGAGCAACTTAAATGTTAAAATCACTGACATATCAAGAAATGTTAAAATTTGACCATCTTGTTTTCATCTTTTTGAAACAAAGAAACCGGAATTAGTGACATTTTGATCTTTCTGAAATCACTGTAAGGCAGAAACTTAAGTGATGCTGGACTCACTAGAGGGAGCTATGTGATACAGTGGCTAAAGTGCTTGACTTGGAGCCAGAAAGAACTGAGTTTAAATGTGTCCTCAGATATCTATTATTTGTGCAACCCTGGGCAAGTCACTTAACCTCTCCCTGCTTCAGTTTGTCATGAGGATCAAATGAGTTAATATTTGTAAAGTGCTACACAAACTTTAAGCTACTATATGAATACTAGCTTTTGTTATTATTTTTAAACCTGGAAATTTGCTCTTAGTTTGCTGAATAAATGAAAAAGAGTCATGAATTGTAGAATCTCAAATTTCTTAGTGGGAAAGGACTTCTTAAATAATCTAGTTCAATCTTTGCCTTAATGGAAATATATCCCATATCATCCCTAAGAATGATTATCTAGACCCCCCTTAAACACTTCCAGTGCTTAGGGATTTAGTAACTCTTGAGTCCCATCTTGCCAAGAGTACTATTGATTCCACCTTTCTTAGCTTCTACTTGTAGTTCCCAGTTGTGTCTTCTGGTTCAAATAAAAGAAGTTTAAAACCTCTTTCACATGATGGAAGTAGAATTTTCTAATGATAGAATATACGCTGAAATCAGAGTCATAGAAAGAACCAAGATTGCATCTTGGCTCTGACACACAGTAGACATATTGTCTTAGACAAATTAGGGCAGGTAGGTGGCACAATTGTATAGAATGTGGGGCCTACAGTAAGGAATATTCATCTACCTGAGTTCAAATTTGGCCTCAGATTCTTACTAGCTATGCAACCCTTGGAAAGTCATTGCCTCAGTTTCCTCATCCATAAAATGATTTGGAGAAGGAAATGACGAACCACTCCAGCATCTCTGCCAAGAAACTTCCAAATAAAGTCATGAAGAGTCAGACACGACTGAAAAATGACTAAACAACAAATTGGTCAAATCACTGAATGTTTCAGAAACCTGTGTCCTTAACTACAGAAAGAGCATAACACATGCAGAGGCATATAGTGAATACGTAATAGGCCTCAATGCCAAGAGGGCCTACATTCAAGTGCTGCCTCTGGCACATCCTGGTTGTGTGACCCTGAGTGTCATGGAACCTCAAAGTTCTGTGGGTACTTTATGAGACTACAAGTTACAGAAAAGGTATGACCTGCATTGGTTAAAAAAATAAAATATAAATAAAAAAAGATTCCTCACATGGAAGTTCTCAGTAGCAAAACAACAAAAGCAACAAGCCCTTCTATTTGAACCTGTTATCTGAAATATTTGATACCCATGAAGTTCCAGGGAAATGGGAATATTTACATTGTATCTGACTTTACAGACCATCCAGGTCCTTAAAATGATCCTCATAAGGATATCATTTGCCATCTTATTTACCTTTCTTTGTATGTCATAAGTTTTCTCCATGTTCCTCCTAACATATGACACTTAGAACTGAATATCATATCAGATATAGTCTGATGACATAAACTAATATGGTAGTATCCAGAATTTGACTGTAAGAGTCATACAGGTATCTTGAGAAATATGTGCTATAACTCCTTTGTTTTGTGTCCCTATTCTCATGAATATATAAGGGCAAGTATCACTATGTAATTGAGGTATCTAGGTGGCACAGTGGATAAAGCACTAGGGTAGGAGTCAGGAAGATTGAGTTCAAATCCATATTTAGGTGGTTACTAGCCATCTGACCCTGGTAAAGTCACTTATCCCTGTTTGCCTCAGTTTGTTCATCTATAGATTAAGCTAGAGAAGGAAATGGCAAACCACTCCAGTATTTTTTTTCTCATTTTTGGAGGGCAATTGGGTTAAGTGACTTGCCTAAGGTCACATGCCTTGTAAGTGTTTAAGTGTCTGAGTTTGGATTTGAATTCAGGTCCTCCTGACTCCAGGGCCGATGCTCTGGAAGCATTGTGCCACCTAGCCACCCCACATTCCAGTATCTTTGACAAGAAAACCCCAAATGGAGTCACAAAGTTGAACTTGACAGAACAACAACAAAAACAGCATCACTATAAATTAAGTTTATTGTCACTGAGGTTGGAGAGTCGAAAAAATTGGGAAGTAAGGAACCTTATTCAGAAAATTAGAGACTTCATAGACTAGTTGTATTGACACTGCAAGGAGGAGGAAGTTGATAGATTAAATTATAGAATTATATACATTTAAAAGTTGAAGAAGGATGGTCATGGTGTTACATTCTGTTATTTATGCCACTGGAGAGACCGAGACTGGTGGACTATTTGAACTCAGGAGTTTTGAGCTGGAGTGAGCTAAAGCCAATCAGATAATCAGATGACTGAACTAAGTCTGGCATCAATGCTGCAAAACCTTGGGAGCAGGTCAAAACTTCTGTGCCAGTCAATAGTGTAACTGGCCCTGTGAGCGAACACTTTACTTTCAGTCTGCTCTAGAGAAGGACACACGGTCTCAAGACAAAGAAAGGAAGATGAGGAGGAGGAAGAGGAGGTGAAAGAAGAAGGAGGAGGAGGAGCAGAAGGAAGAGGAAGAATGAGGAGGAGGAGGATGAGAAGGAAGAAGAAAAAGGAGGAGGAGGAGGAAGAAGATCAGGAGAAGGAGAAGGAAGAAGAGGAGGAGGAGGTTTAAATACCATGTGCTTCAATATTTTTTTTAATACATAAGGAAATTGAAGTCTACAGTGATTAAGTAAATTGTCCAAGCACAAACAACTATTAAGGAGCAGAGTCATTACTTGAACGCAGATCTTCCAATTCCTTGCCCTGGTTTCTTTCCATTATATCACACGATTTACTGATTAATGGATAAGCACATCATTTGAGATATGGCAGAGACAACAGAGGGTCACAAGTAACAAAGTGTCAAGGCAGGAATAATTTAAAGAAAAAAAGTGCCATAATCATTCGATGAAGGATATCTTTCATGAGGATGAAACCTGATTTTGTGTGTACTTTTTCTTCAACCTCATTTCAGAAAGGAGTAATTCATGTGTACCTTCTTTTATGCTGCAAGTATGGAATCTTTTACATCAAATCTCTAGTTAGTGTTTTGTTTTAAAGATAGACACCTTTAGCAGTTCCCATTAAATTTTATTTGACTACCTCCTTCCCTACAGAAAACTCCATGAAAACCCTCTAAAGCATCCCATACTGTAAACCAAAATAAGTCTGATGGAAAAACTTTTGATCTTAACTTTCCAACATAATTAGCCAATCAAACAGCAGCAGGAAACAGATAAATTTTATTATCTTTATACTTGGTACAGCGAAAGGTTCACTACACCCCGATCCCTAGTATAATTTGACAATGTTAGGAGATGCAGTATTTTATTTCCTCATTCAATAAAGCTGGATTCTAGAGACACATGGCAAACATTAATAATACTGAAATGTAACACAAAAATTTACAGCATGTCCTTCAAGCACTACAGCTCATTTAAGAAATAGCACACCTCAAGCATATATTACATTTTCATAAATAATGTTCGGTAAAGGATGCAAACATAGAAGTAGGTGTTCTAGAGTAAAAACAAAATACATAAAATGTAGAAAATGCTAGTAAAAGGAAATACCAGTGCTGCAGTGAGGGACAGAGAACATCTTTAGGCCTATTTATTGCTAACTGAGGATGGACATGATCAGTTCAAATATTGACCATGAAAAATAAATTTTTCCCTCCTAAGGACAATAGAATTGATTCTTATTTAACAAGGAAGTTGCTCTTATTATAACCATTGCAGCAGTTGCCAGTTGTAAACTTAAAAAAAATCCTTTCTTCCACACAGGGTCGGGACAAATAATAATTCACCTTTCTGTAGCACCCTAAAATGTTAAAACATATTTCTCACACCTCTGTGAGGTAGATAGCACTATGCATGGCAATCTTCATTTTTACAGAACATGTAACTGATGGTAAGGAAAGAGGGGGTTGTGTTTAAGTGGAAAGAAAGCTGGATTTGGAGTTAGTAGTTTAGGGTGCAGTCCCCAGGTCTGTCAGTGTGTATGTAGTCTTATATAAATAACTTTACTTAGCATTTATGGTTTTCATATACCTTAACAATAAATTGAAATTATTCAATTCTATGATGCAGGAATTCTTAACATGAGGCCTAGGAATGATTTTTTTTCATTTTTCAAATGCTTTATTAAATTCTGATTTACATCATTCATTTCCACCAGATTTTGAGTAACACATTTTCTCCCTGTTTTCCCCCTAAACACTGCCCCAAAATAGCAGTCCCACAGGATATCCCCTCCTCCAATCTGCTCTCTGTCATATCTTCTCCCACACCACCTTCAACTTTTCCAGTAGGGCATGGTAGATCTCTAGGCCCCAGTGCCTCTATATCTTATTGCCCAATTACATGTAAAATAGCATTAATAATACTACATATATATGTATATATATATATATATATATATATTTTTTTTAAACATAATATTTTAAAACTTTGAATTGAATATTAATTTCCTTCCTCCCTTTTCACCCACCCTTACTGGAAAGATAAGCAATTCAGTATAAGTTGTACATGTGTAGCTAATGCAAAACATTACCATAGTAGATATATTGTAAAAGACTGACTATATTCCCTCCCTCCTATACCACCTCCCACTTGTTCTATTCTCTACTTTGATCCCGTCCCTTTTCACTTCACGAATTTGCGTGTCATCCTTGTGCAGGGGCCATGCTAATCTCTGTATCATTCCAATTTTAGCATATGTGCTGCCAAAGTGACCACTTGTCCCTTTTCAAAAGTAGGTGCTTCCAACTTCCCTCCGCCCCAGCCTGCCCTCCCTTCCATCATTGCCCCCTTTCATCTCTTTCCCGCCTACTATGCTCTATGGAGAGATATCCTTTTTAGTGTGTATATCATTCCCTCCCAGAGCCAAATGCAATGAGAATAAGATTGACCCATTCCTTTTTGCCTTCCTATTCTTCCCCTCCATTGTAACCATTTTCCCTTGCCTGTTCTATATGAGATAGTTTACCCCATTCTGTCTCTCCCCATCTTGTCTCATTATATTCCTCTCACCTCTTAATTTCACCTTTTCAGTATCATACCTTCCTATTAAATTGATCCTGTGCCCTCTATATATGTATACATGTATACATATACACACACATTCACATATGTATTCATATGCCCATATACCCTCTGATATAGACATATATATGTATATATGTATGTGTGTATATATATATATGCATGTGTGTGTATATATGTGTGTGTTTGTGCGTGTGTGTATTTCTATTCCCTTCAACTGTTTTCATACTGAGAAAAGTTTCATCAGTGACAATTATCGTTTTTCCATGTAGGAATGTTAATAGTTCAACTTTGATAAGTTCCTTATGATTTCTTTTCCCTGTTAACCTTCTCATACTTCTCTTGCTTCTTGTATCTGAATGTCAAATTTTCTATTCAACTCTGGTTTTTTTCAACAAGAATGCTTGAAAGTCCTCTATGCCACTGAATGACCATATTTTCCCCTGAAACATGATACTCAGTTTTGCTGGGTAGGTGATTTTTGTTTTTAACCCCAGCTCCTTTGCCCTCTGGAATATCATATTCCAGGGCCTTTGACCCCTCAGTGTATAAGCTACCAGATCCTGTGTTATGCTGATTGTGTTTCCACAATATTCAAATTGTTTCTTCCTGGCTGCTTGTAATATTCTTTACCTGATCTGGGAATTTCAGAACCTGGATGTAATATTCCTAGGAATATTCTTTTTGGGATCTTTTTCAGGAGGTGATTGGTGGATTCTTTCAACCTCTATTTTGCCCTCAGGTTCTAAAACATCAGGGCAGTTTTCCTTGAGAATTTCTTGGAAGATGATTTTTAGGTTCTTTCTTTGATCATGGCTTTCAGGAAGACCAATAATTTTTAAGTTATCTCTCCTGGATCTATTTTCCAGGTCAGTGGCTTTTCCCATGAGATATTTCACATTGCCTTCTATTCTTTCATTTGTTTGGATCTGTTAAACAGCATCTTGATTTCTCATAAAGTCATTAGCTTCCATTTGCTCCATTCTAATTCTGAAGCAATGATTCTCCTCAGTGACCTTTTGAAATTCATTTTCCATCTGGCAAATTCAGCTTTTTAAGGCATTCCTATCCTCATTGCCTTTTTGAGTCTCTTTTTCCATTTGAGTTAGTCTGTTTTTTAAGGTGTTATTTTCCTCAGTGAAGCTGTTGACTCTCATTTAATAATTTTCTTCCATCGTTCTCATTTCTCTTCCCAATTTTTCCTCCATTTCTCTTATTTGCTTCTTAAGGTCTTCTATGGCTTGTAACCAGCTTGTATTTTCCTTTGAAGCTTTTGGTCCAGGAGTTCTGACTTCACTATCTTCCTCCTGTTCCATGCATTGATCCTTTTTCTCCCCAAAATAGGAGTCTAATATTGTATTCTTCTGTTTGCTTTGCTTCCTTTGCCTGGTCATGTTGCCACTCAATTACTTGACTTTTGGGCTTTTTGCCACAGCTGGACTCTACTATGAGACAGGGGAGCTTCTTACCAAATGCTGGTGTTTTCTCAGCTGCCAGAGGTGTTAGTTAGGTGCCCTCTCTGAAGCCTCCACATGCTCTGGCAAGCTGGTTGCACACCCCAGGACCTCCACCATAGACTGCAACCCAGATTGCAGGTTAAAGCAAGAGCTATTACCCCTCACACAGGTTGCTTGGTCCCCCTATAGTCTGTAGGCCTGGAGCTGAAGCTGCCATGTGGAGGTCCTCAGTGGCTTCTTTCCCGAGGGGCAAAATCCTACGGACTCCCAACTACTGGCTCTCAAAATTTACATTGCACTGATCTCTCACTTTGTCTTTAGCATCTATGTGTTAATAATTCTGAATAGCCACAGCTGCTGGTGATCTGGAGTCTCTCTAGCCAGCTGCTGGTCAGGCCCGCCCTGCGGCTAAAACCTTGGGGTGGAGCTGGCCTCAGCTCCAAGAGGGCTGAGCTGGCTGATTCCTGCCAGCCTGCCAGGATGTCTTCAGCAGGAGGTTAGCTTCTCTGTGTCATTTGGTGGGTTCTGTAGCTCCAAAGTTTGTTCAGAGTCCGCTTTTATATGGATTGGAGGTGGTGAGAGTCGGAGCTGCTCTACTCTGCCATTTTTCAGGAATTATTTTTTAAAATGTTTTCATAACTATTTCAACATAATGTTTCTTTTGCAATCCTACATAGTTTATTTTATTCATTTAAAATATCTCTCTGAAAAAAGATCCAGAGTTTTCACAAGATTGTCAAAGGAATCTGTGACAGAGACAAAAGGTTAAGAAAATGTGCTCTAATGTTTCTCTTAGCTCTAAGTATTTGCACACATTCAAATAACTTATAAGGTGCTGAAGAAATGGTTCAAACCAGGTTTCCAGATACAGCCATGGTTAGAACAGTGGATAAGAAGTCAGGAAGACCTGAGTTCAAATATAACCTCAGAAACTTACTAGCTGTGTGATTCAGGATCAGGCACTTAGGTTATTTGCCTCATTTTTCTCAATTGTAATAGCATTACCTACCTTGAAGGGCTATTGTGGGGATCCAATGAAATAACATTTGTAAAGCATTTAGCAGAGTGCACTGCACATAGTGGACACTAAATTTCCTTTCCTTTCCCTTTTCTTTCCTGATTCCAGGCCTTTTATCATGCCCTATACAAAAGTCTTCCTCTCAAGGAAAACAGTATGTTACATATTAGGAGTGTAAATAAAATGTATGATGAATCAAAGCTGATTTAAAAATATGCATTATGGTGACCAAATAATTCAAAGAAGGATTGGACTAATTAAACAATTAACAAATATTTACTTAGTGCCTGCTATTTACTAGGCACTTAGAATACGTAGAACAAAATTAGCATTTCTTGTTTTCAAGGAACATGTGTTTAGAATTCAGAAAATATTTGATATTTGGATGATACTAATAAATTAGACCATTCTTTCTCAGAGAAGAGGAAGAAGAGTTAAGATTTTTGTTTAGCACCATCACCTGACCCTACTTGAGTTCATTTCAGGTTTCATTCATTCTCAAATATCCTATCCAAGGAAGGTCTCCATCATATCTTTAGATAGTGGCAATTTTCCTGAAAGCAAAAACTTTGCCAAGAGTATTATAGTGAAGCCAAAAATGATGGTTAATGAAGACCTAATTCATTTTTAACCATGTCACCTTTTTATGCTAACAATTCTTCCAGTAAATATGTATATGTTTGATCGTGGATTGGGTTGTCAGAAAGGCAAATCATCTTTACCTACCTTCATCCTCTCCAGACTGAGGACACCCTATAGGGTCCTGGCAAGCTCAATGTCAATGTGGTTTAGCGGTGATTCCAAAGACATCTTTGTGTATTAATGAGGAGGAAATTTAGGGATACCTGATAGTCACCCTGGATTTAGTAATGTGTTCAGAAAAAATTATAGGTAGGAACCTATAGATTAAAATTGTGCAGGAGAGAGCCGCCAGCCAGAGGGACTCCAGATCAGCAGCAGCTGTAACCGTTTCCAGATTTATCAATACATAGATGCGAAGGACAAGGTCAGAGGCCAGTGCATTCTGGACTTTGGGACCCAGTAAGTGGGAGTGCGTGGCTTTTACCCCCGGGGCGAGAAACCGCTGAGACGCTGGCACAGCCTGCCAGCGCCACGTGGCGGCTTCAGCTCCTGGCTTGCAGAGTGTACGGGGACCAAGCACCAGTCTGAGGGGTAATCGCTCTTGCTTTAACCTGCTTGGATCTGGATTGCAGTCTAGGGTGGAGGTCCTGGGGTGTGTGTCCAGCTTGCCAGAGCGTGTGAAGACCTCAGAGAGGGCACCCATCTAATACCTCTGGCAGCTGAGAAAACCCCAGCGTTTGGGCCGAAAACTCCCCTGTCTGGTGGCAGAGTCCTACTGTGGCAAAAAGCCCAAAAGTCAAATCATTGAGTGGCAAAATGAGCAGGCAAAGGAAACAAAGCAGACAGAAGATTCCAACATTACACTCCTATTTTGGGGATAAGAAGGAGCAAGGCATGGAACAGGAGGAAATCAGTGAAGTCAGAACTCCTGCACCAAAAGCTTCAAAGGAAAATACAAGCTGGTTACAGGCCATAGAGGACCTTAAGAAGCAGATAAGAGAAGTGGAGGAAAAATTGGGAAGAGAAATGAGAACAATGCAAGAAAATTATGAAATGAGAGTCAACAGCCTGATTGAAGAAAATAATACCTTAAAAAACAGACTGACTGAAATGGCAAAGGAGGCTCAAAAAGGCAATGAGGAGAAGAATGCCTTAAAAAGTCGAATTTGCCAGATGGAAAAAGAATCTCAAAAGCTCACTGAGGAGAATCATTGCTTCAGAATTAGATTGGAGCAAATGGAAGCTAATGACTTTATGAGAAATCAAGATGCTGTTAAACAGATCCAAACAAATGAAAGAATAGAAGGCAATGTGAAATATCTCATGGGAAAAACCACTGACCTGGAAAATAGATCCAGGAGAGATAATTTAAAAATTATTGGACTGCCTGAGAGCCATGACCAAAGTAAGAGCCTGGAAAGCATCCTCCAGGAAGTTCTCAAAGAAAACTGCCCTGATGTTTTAGAACCAGAGGGCAAAATAGAGGTTGAAAGAATCCACCGATCACCTGCTGAAAAAGATCCCAAAAAGAAAACTCCTAAGGAATATTATAGCCAGGTTCCAGAATTCCCAGATTCAGGAGAGAATATTACAAGCAGCCAGGAAGAAACAATTTGAACATTGTGGAAACACAATCAGGATAACCCATGATCTGGCAGCTTCTACACTGAGGGATCGAAGGGCCTGGAATGTGATATTCCGGAGGTCAAGGGAGCTGGGATTAAAACCAAGAGTCACCTACCCAGCAAAACTGAGTATCATGTTTCAGGGGAAAATATGGTCATTCAGTGGAATACAGGACTTTCAAGCATTCTTGCTGAAAAAACCAGAGTTGAACAGAAAATTTGACATTCGGATACAAGAAGCAAGAGAAGCATGAGAAGGTAAACAGGGAAAAGAAATCATAAGGAACTTATCAAAGTTGAACTATTTTTTTTTTTTGGAGCAATCAGGGTTGAGTGGCTTGCTTGGGGTTGCACAGCCAGTTGTTGTTTCTGGGTTGTGGTGCTGGGTGTCTGGGCCTGGATTTGAAGCTCTTGCTTGCTGAGCCACCTGGCCAAAGTTGAACTATTAACATTCCTACATTGAAAAAGAATAATTGTAACTTATGAAACTTTTCTCAGTAGTTGAAGGGTTTAGATATATATATATATATATATATATATATATATATTATATATCTCTTTATATGAGGGTATGCGGGCATATGAATACATATGTGAATGTGTGTATATATGTCTACAGGTATACATAGATAGAGGGCACGGGACCAATTTAACAGAAAGAGATGATACTTAAAAGGTGAAATTAAGAGGTGAGAGGAATATAATGACAGGAGATGGGGAGAGACAGAGTGGGGCAACTATCTAATACAGAAGAGGCAAGAGAAAATGGTTACAATGGAGGGGAAGAATAGGAAGGCAAAAGGGAATGGGTCAACCTTAATCCTATTGAATCTGGCTTGAGGAGGGAGGGAAATACACACTAAATAGGGGATCTCACCCTCCAGGAGAATAGGGGGGGAAGGGGATGTGAGGGGGGATGATGGAAGGGAGGGCAGGCTAGGGGGGAGGGAAGTTGGAAGCACCCACTTTTGAAAAGGGATAGGATCAAAGTAGAGAATAGAACAAGTGGGATGTGGGATAGGAGGGAGGGAAATATAGTCAGTCATCTACAATACATCTACTATGTTATTGTTTTGCATTAGCCGCACATGTACAACCTATACTGAACTGCTTGTCTCCCCAGTGGGGGTGGGTGGCAGGGGGGGAAGGGAATGAATCTGGAATTGAAAGTTTTAAAATCAAATATTCAAATATATGTATATATATATATATGTGTGTGTGTGTGTGTGTGTGTGTGTGTACTATTATTAATACCATCTTACATGTTATTAAGAAAAAAAAAGATATACAGGCACTGAGGCATAGAGATCCACTGGAAAAGTTGAAACGGGTATGGGAGAAAATATGGGAGAGAGCAGATCGGAGGTGGGGATATCCTGTGGGACTGCTGTTTTGGGGGGATGGGTGGGGGAAAAACGGGGAGAAAATTTGTAACTCAAAATCATGGAAACGAACGATGTAAATCAGAAGTTAATAAAGCATTAAAAAAAATAAAAAAAAATTGTGCAGGAGAAGTAAGTCTAAGAAAGATGTAAGGTCCTCAAGAGGAAATTTTTGAATATACAAGATACAGAGAGAAACAATTCTATTTACGAAGCAAAGTGTTTTTTTTTCAAGATGATATTGATAAAAGGAAGAAGATCAAGCAATTTCTTAAGGTCCAAAGGAAAATGATAATACAGGAGCAAATTCAAAAGTACTCAACTTTGAATTTGCTTCCATTTTTTCCCTTCCAAACAGAACAATCTTTGGATTGTAAATGAAAGGAGGGAGGGGAAGGTTACTAGAGTGAGGCAAGTAGGAAGAAGGCCAAAAAAGAAAAAAAAAAGTTACTGAGATGTCTTTGTCCACACACAGTGGAAACACATTCTGAATATGGAACGAATAGGTAGATGTGGTTGCTGAATAACTGTCAGGGATCTTTAAAAGTTAAAGGAGTATGAGAGCCACAACAGGATTAGAGAATGACAAGTTTTTTTTTTGTTTGTTTTTTGGGTTTTTTGAGGATGAGAAAGTCTGTATTTATAGGTTACTGATTTGAATTTGATACTTGGATAAATGCTTAAACATCATTAAAAGGATAATTACCTATCAGTTTGAAAAGGGAGTGGCTTATTACCTGAAAAAATATGGGGTCATCAAGAATAAGTCATGTCAGACTAACCTCATTTTCTCAAATAGTTATACCTAAATCAGAGGAATACTACTTATATAGTTTACCTGGATTTTAATTAGTGAAACAGTTGACAGTCATGCTGTTCTTACAGAAACTATGGGGAGATAGTGACTAGATTAAAGCAACGTTTCGCAGATCTGAACAGGTTTGAATGTTTAGATTTTTAAAACAGTCTTAGATTGTTCCTTGTCTGTTTGGAAGAAGTTCCATTGTGGAGTTTCTCCAAGGATCTTTGTTTGGCCCTATGTTGCTTAACATTTTTTTTCATTGATGACTTCCTTAAAGGTATAGTATAGAGGGCCTGCTAATCAAATATCTAGACTGCATGAAGTTAAGAACACCTGTATGGTATTCAGAATTCAAAAATAAATTTGACAGACAAGAACAATCCCTTGTCAAAGGAAGGGATTCAGATTGGACCTGTATTTAGGATTTCATTGGTTTAGGAAACTTTTAGAACAGATAAAATGATATTTATTAGGACTGAGAGTTTTATACTTAGGTTCAAAAGTCAAACCCAGAAGTATAAGTTTGGAGAGACATGACTATATTGTAGTTTGGCTAAAAAATAAATCTGATTATTTTAGTACACTACAAGTCCATATCTAGAAATAGTAGGATATAGGAAAATGCTAATGCAATCTGTGGGTGCCCTGATAGGCATATACACCCATTTAGGAAGCAATTGTCACTTGGACTGACCTCATGGTGAGTAACAAGAGTCAATTCTCCTAACTTTTAGTCAAATGTTTCCCCAAATGATCAAATCATTTAACTATACACAGCTTTTAAGTTCTATTCAAGCACTAAAATTCTGTGAATTTTAAGGAATTTATCATTTGAATTTTAAGGTCCCTTCTCACACTCCAGATAGCCCTCTATTCTAAAGGAGTTGTTATACTAAAATTATTCACATAAATCTTCCCTAAATTGGAGATCTCCATCTTTGTACATTTTTAAGGGTTTTCAATGAATAAAGACTAAGGAGACCTTTCTAAATTATTGTTTTATGGCTCCAGAATTAAAACTTTTGGTCCTTCTTGGAATAACTGCGTGTAGATGCTTTATGAAAATACATTCTTCTATCAGTTGAGAGAACTACAGTCATGTTTTCATTTGATCTCAAAATTTTATACCATGCTGAATACTCACATATTTATCATGTTTGACAATGCTGAGTAACTGATTCCATTGTTCCAAGGACACCAAGTTACAAATGGCGTCCTTTTAATTTGGATTGTATCACTTAACTTTCTAAAACACTTTTTGTTATAATATTTATATGTATATTTACCTATCAATATAAATATATAACATATAGCTGCTAACATGTACATTAACCATAGTTCTTAATATATTGGTCTATATCTTATGTTTTAAATTGGATCCTACTAGCCTTAGATTCAGTTAATTAGAAAATATTTAGTTTTGAGGTTCTACAGCCTCTTAAAATTGAGAAATTCAGTCATTTTCATGCCTAGTAGTTGGAAACTGTGGAAAATGTATTACTATATCTACACAACTCAGCTGATGATAATTCTTTCACCGACTTTTTGCCATGATGCACAAGTCTCATTTAACCAGAGGGAAGGGGGGGGGACTCATAAAGCAGCAGTAATAAAATTGATTTAATCTATGTGATGCTGGTTTATTATCCTAGGTGAAAGATTAACTTCAATTCTCCTATCACTGCACTATTTCCTGCTATTATAAAAGATCTGATATCTCCCTTATTCACTCAGAGGTTTGCTGCTGTTTCTATTACGAAAATAGGTATTTACCTCCATTAAAATGTATTTTTGTCTCTCTGATAGAGATAAGTTACCCTAAACTTAGGAGAACACAAGTCAAATCAGCCCTGTAATATGTTGAAATCATAATCAGTACTTGAATGTTGCTTCAAACTACATTATTTTAATGGATAAAATATTTTAAAACTTGGAAAATTGTTTTTTACAAAGGACACCTTGGCTACCACAAGCCTTAGGAAGTTATCCTAAGGAAAAAGATACAGATTTTGCTGTTGTTAGTTAATTTAAATTAATGCCATTCATCACATTACTGTATATATGCTTTTCATTTTTCTTTCCTTAAAGTAACATTATACCTGAGAGTATGAAAGACAAGCACTGTCCATTATTCTTCTCTTTTCATTATTTATTTCAAAACCTTTCCTTTTAATTCTTTTTGCTTTTCAGTTACTTTGCATGGCAAGTAAATTGAAGAAGACATTACAAAATTATTTTATAATGTCCTCAAGGCCCTAGATACTGGGGACATTTGGGAGCACTAACTGGAATTCCTCTTTTGTTTCCTCTCCTCCTTCCCTTCCCACTACCCATATTTATTGATGAAATGACAAGGGAAAGATTGAGCATAGGATCCATTGTTATTCATTACTGAAGACCTAAGATGGTAAGGTTTTATTAGTGGTTAACTCTTAAAACATATCATTGAAACTTATAATAGGGTCCTCTGGAGAATTGGTCAATTTCTAGTCCCCTTTGCTTGAAATGTTTTGGCTTCATAAAAGTAGCAGATATTTTGAGACTTCAGTTTATGGAATAGGAACATTCAATAAACAGCCTCCACCATTCCTGTTTACATTGTCCTTGTCTGGGAGACCTAAATATCAGCATTAGGCAATCCAGTGATATTACGGCAACCAGCTAAGACTGCCATGGGTTGACCTCATGGTGATTGACAGCTCAGTCAGCAAACGGAAAGAAGAGGGTACAGCCTCCAGTTATATATTCAAATGTGGGACATATTTTAAATGTAAGTACAAATTTTATGCATATGACCTGAAATATTTCTAGGACTCATAGCTCAATATAAAATATAACCTATTAGTCGTATCAAAACTTGCTGTAAATAGGGACATTTTTATTTCAACTAAAATGCTAGGGATTTTAGCAGTTCAAGTATTGGTCAATCCATCAATGGTTAGACAGTGTATAACAAAAGTCTTAGTATAGTTTTAAACTATAACACAGGAATTTTAGATGCTACAAATTCACAAAAGCATTATTTGAAAGAGAAATGAATCAAATTTCTTTTATACTTAGTTTTTGGAAATGCTAATAAGTGCTTGGTTTAAATTTTAGCAAGATGAAGTAGAATGATATTTTACACTGTATGTGCAAAAGTTTCTGTATAATGCTTTCTTAGTCTTTTGAATCATAAGGGAAGGTACTTTTTGTTATCCCTCTAGTCACTTGATCTGGCTCCATTAGACTTTTTTCTTGGGAGGTCACATCAAAACTGTATGCATCATGAGGCCATCAAAACTTTGTTCTTTGGATCACCCAAAATATATGATCACAGTCTTTTCAGTCACTAAACAGTGGAAGATTAAATTGTGTAATTGGCTAGAATGGTATGAAGCACAATATGGCAGTTATATTGAATTTTAATAAGAAACATCAGTATTTTAAAAATCTGAATAAATCTCCTATCATTGTTATTTTTCCTATAAGTTTGTAGAATTTATACTTCTGAAAATATGAAAGCCTAAAACTTCACTAAAACTCTTGAGGCAAACTCTTGAGGTGTTTAGGTAAAGAGAAGACAGTGTTGGTTATGAGAAGGTCATGATATGGACAAGTCTTCACTTGTAAGAGACCATTGCTGTTGCTATTTCCAACTGTGTTCCTCCCAAGGACTCCCTGTCATGTCTGGTAGTCTGAGGCTACTCTAGCATTAAAGTTACCATGAATTATAAGCTCATCTTCTTTTCCCATATTGATGATAAAGGTCTCCAGGTCTTGATATTTTTTTTCTTTAACTTCATATGGATTCATCATCGTGGGAGCATAGATACTGATAATGGTGGCGTGGTGTTTTCCTGTTAGTGTCAATTGCATTGTCATTAGCCTGGTTTTTTTTTTCACTCTTTTTGGTAAGCATACAAGCTTGCTGACTAAGTTTCATGGTGCTCCTCTTCACTGCCACTACTTCAGAAAAACATGTATCCAGCTCCAAATTCAGTAAGTTGGCTTTTGTCAGCCTTGTTTCACTCAGATCTCCTATTTGAATGTGATACATGCTGAGATCTCTTGCAACAAGAGCTGTTCATCTTGAAGGTCTACTGGATTTTGTGATATCTACAAGTGTTCACATTTTCCATGCACAGAAGGTGAGTTGAATCATCTTTTTAGAAGTTTTTGTAGGTGTGTGTGTCGGGGGCGGGGAGGGGGGCGGGGAGACCACAGGTGGGATACCTGTCTGCTGTGATAACCAGGCCAAGATTGGGTGAGCACATAATTTTTAGGGAAATTTTTCTAGCCTTTACTTCATAACAGGAGGCAAGCAGCATAATCCTTAAAAGACTGCTCAGACACCCAGGGGGCTGCTGAATACCACTGCTACTTCCCAGGTCAAGATGAACCTATAGCCTGGGGCACTTGTGTGTAGGATTGTGGGTACAGCTCCCAGTGTACCAGTACCTGCTGCTTTGTCACTTGTCTTTTGCCATAGGACTTCGAAATATGTAAAAATGGTAAAAAGGTATGGGAGATGTCTTTCGATTCTTGTGTAAAATGTATTTAAATGAGACAGAGTTGCATGAAGCCATTGGCCTCACTCTCTCTTCCAGAGTCATCACAATCCAGTAGCAGGATAGGGCCAAGATGGCTGGTGATGGACTGAGATGCAGTTGATAACTTTGGCGTCTTTGATGTTTAACCAAGCTCTAAGTGATCCACAGTGCCTGCTTCAGCTGCCTTTGTGGTTGCTGAAACAAATTGTTCTCCACCAGAATTCTTCACATGTTTGGGAAGGACACTCCCTAAGTCACCAACTGGGTCTGAGATCCATCGCTTACTTTTGATCTGGTTTAGCCCATATCCTGAGAAGGTTTTAACTGGGGATGGGGAGAAGGGGTGGCCACTATGAATACTATAGTTTTCTGGAGCCACAGGTTAGAGTTCGGTAGATCAGGTGGACACGAAGGTGGAAAGTAGGCCTTGCACAAGAGGTTCTAGTCTTCCCTGAACATATCCTACAATCCTATAATATATGAATTATTGAAATACTTAAATCAGACAGTATGTATGTACAAGTGCATAATATGTGGAGTCCATTTCTGGTCGTCTGAGTTTTTTTTCAAGCTTCCTGAACACTTCAGAGGTATTAAGCAATATGCCTACCCAGGGCCAAACAGTTTGAATCTCCCAGGAAGTAGTCTTTCTGAAATAAGACCTAGGTAAAAAGAGCATGAAATATGCCCATAGCCAACTTTTTTTTTTCTCCTTTTCTTTTCTAAAATAAATTTTATTGATATTTTTTGTTATTACATACCTGACTTCCAGTTTTTGCAGCAATTCTTGTCAAATTGGGAGTTCTTTAATAGGTAATTTGTTTTAGGGTTCACCAAACACTGAGTTATTGAATTCGATTATTTCTCATTCTCCTTTGTCTAGTCTGCCCTATTGATCGACTTTTCTAATTTTTAACCAGTACCAAAAGGTTTTCATGATTCCTGCTTTATAATGTAGTTTGAGATCTGAAAGCACTATTCTACCTCCATTCTTACTATTTTTTGTTATTTTCTTTTATATCCTAGATCTTCTGTTCCTTCAAATAAATTTTGTTATTATTTTTCTAGTTCCATAAAATATTTCTTTGGTAGTTTGATCAACATTATACTAAATCCATAAATTAGTTGTGGTATAAATGTAATATATATTTCATAATACTGATTAAAGTTTAATCATTATATTGTAAACAATTATAGTCATTATTATGAAATGAAAAATTCATAATTGATATTCTATAACATATTGAAAGAACCACAGTGGTTTTTTTACCCTGCATAGATAAACAATAAGCATTGAATATACTTCTGGTCAAGCATGTTTTTCATTTTTGTTAGGATTATTTTGTTATTGAATTTATAAAGTCCTAGATATGTTATGTATTATGCACTAAGATTTTGTCTGAAAGACTCATTTGTCATTAAACACTCATTAAATAGGATAAATAATTGACATTGGCATCCTTATACTATTTTTGTTGTCACTTTGAAATTGTGTCTTCTTTGGCCTAGGGAGATCACAGAAAGGAAATTCTCCAATTCAGAACAAATGTTCTGCTACTTATATTATTAGACTATTGCCTGTCTCTGACAGGCTAAGACACTTAACCAATGTGACAAAACTATCATATGGCAGAGTTGAGGTTTGGTCAGTATTGCAGTCTGGTCCTGATTTGGGTTAGTCTGATGCTTTAGGTTCAGACTAGATGGAAATATGATATTTGCAAACTACTTGGCACTTAACAAAAAGATATATATTTAGCTACCATTGGGACGCAAGGATACAGAAAGAATTAGGCAATATGCCTACCCAGGGCCAAACAGTTTTAGTCTCCTAGAAGGTAGTCTTTCTGAACTAATGCCCAGGTAAAACGAGCATGAATTATACCCACAACCAATTTTTTTCTCCCTCTCTTTTCTAAGTTCTTTTCTAGTTCCCTTAGAATCAGTGAATCACGTATTGTCCATGTTGGTTTTCTTATTAAAAGCCTGGAGAAGTTGTGACTAACCCCTGTACACTGGCCTTTTGTACTTTGGAAAGAAGGAAATAAACATGGATTAAGTTCCTACTATGTGCCAAGAACTATGGTAAGAATTCTGCAAATATGATCTCATTTGATGCTTAAAACAATTCTTCGTTGTGTGTAATTATTATCTTATTGCTATTGTTATTATTATTGGATCATATGGGGTCATCCAGAACAACTAGCACTCTGGTATAACAACTTGACAAGTCCTTTTCAGAGCTGTTCATCTACCTTTAGTGTCTATCCCTCCCTGCACTCTAACCAGTGACTCTAAGAAACTGTAGCAGGTACACTCTAGTAAACCATCTCAGCAGACAGACTAACTCAGATTGAAAGTAACTGACAGACCTCAAACCATCAGTGAATTAGGGGAATATTTATCCCAACTATGTGAAGACTTGCCCCAGAAGAATGGGTAGATGAGAACAATTTTTTCCAAATGTCATCAAAGTAGATGAAGCAGTCTTTGTGGAGCACTTAGAGATTTACCATCCACTTCATCCCAGGCCATCACTAGTCATAGTGACTTTGTCGTGCCACTGAACGTAGATGACTCTGGAAGAGAGAATGAGGCTCACAACTTTGTGTAACTCTGCCTTATTTAAATCCAGTCTATCACCCTGTGATGTCATTGGTCCTCTTTGAAAATGACAGACAATGGCTTTATTAACTTTATTTTACATGAGAAACAGAGGCAAACAACCATAAAGTGACTTTCCCAGGGTCACACAGCTAATTGATATCTGAAGGATATTTGAACTCAGATATTCCTGACTTCAGACCCAGTGCTCTATCCATTGAATCACCTGCCTGTCTCTTTGTCTAGCAGGAAGCTCCCTCAATAGTCAAAACTTGGTGCTTTGAGCTAGCAAATTCAGTCTTTAAGGTTTTTTAACATCTTAAAAATTTCCAGTGAAAAACTATGCTATCCTAAATGTCAAATTCACTTTCTAGCCTGTCAGCTGTGGGGTCACATAAATCCCATAATATGCAAGTACCAATCTGGCCTGCAAGGAAGGGTGAAAATAAGCCTAGTTTTCTAGCTAAAATTCATCATTGGTGTTACTCCCTCTTCAACTTTAGACCTCTAATTCCCAAGCTTACTTTCCAGGTTTACTTTGTTTTTGTTTCTTTTTGTTGAAAATCTCTGGCCTAAACTGGAATTCTCCAGTAAGAAAAATCTTACCTTATTCTCTGATGATCAAGACCCTTATTGGTATATCCATATTTTATTTTACACTTGAACTACATTTTCTTTGTTACTGGATCTCTGATGCTTGTTGTCACACCTAGATAGATACCAACTGCCTATTTGAACTTTCACTGATTGTGTACTCTTTGAACCTCATAAGGTAACTGAAGGTAGTAGAAAGGTAATTAGACATATAAGGAGACATGGGTTTTACTACTGGTTCTGCCTTTTACATCTTAGGTGACATGGACAAATCATTTAATCTGTCTATGTTTCAGTTTTGTCATCTGTAAATAAGTTGATCAGACTAGATTTTCTCAAAGATAATTTTTCTTTCTAGTCAGGTCTATCCTTCTAAGGGTATAGGAAACAGTGGCCATGAGAAGTTAAATGACTTGTTAGAGTCACAGAACTCATATCTGTTACTGACAGGATTCAAAATCAGATTTTCTTGACTTTTAAAACCAGTTCTCTATCCCCCATACTATTCTGACCCTTTCATCTGACTTTCAAATTCTAAACCTATCCAACACTAAAATGCAGTGGTTTATTATTTTTTGCTCATTTACTAGGCTGGTGTAGTAGAGAGAATACAAAAGAAATAAGCAAAATTCTCTTTGTCCTTGGAAAATTTATGATTCAGTTGACGAAATTTAAAATGACCCTTTTAAGGTAGAGATCCTCTGCAAGAAGGTAGACAGAAAAACAGGGATGACACAATTGTTTATTATCAGTATTGTAACTATAAATGTAATTTGAAATATACTATTCCCAAAGATGATAGGATGCATTTCTTTGGTGCTTGTTGGGGTAGTAGTGAGACCTGGCACCTGGGTATTGGTAACAAAGTACAATACATATAAGCTATTGGGATGATCTGGAAGCAAAGATATTTTGTTGTTGTGTTGTTATTAAGTATGAGAAGAATGAGCCAGTGTCTGGTGTAGAATCCATTGGTTTGGGATATTCAAAATGAAAAACCTTGTTCTTGGATTTATGGGAGTGTAGGGAGCATGGTGTTGTAGTCAATATAAGCTGACATGCTCTCCTTTCATGTTAAGTTGCGAAACAATTCATATTTCAGTTATCTTGTCCTTTTAAAGATGTCAGCATATGGGTAAACAATTGTGAGAAAGCTTTAGCAAAAGTAGTCATCTGATTGCCATAGATGTGAGTCCCTGTTAGTCTCTTCACTGGAAAAAAATAATTTTTGGATAAAAAAAATTCCAGATTTTGGAAGAGTTCGTGCATATGTGTGTGTGTTGATCCATGGGAGAAAATAAGAAACGAGAGAAAATGAGAACATGAAGCATGACCCACGCACACAATGCCTGACACGGGAAAGTAAAACAAACATGTAATTCTTTAGGAGTGTTTGCTAGGAGGAAAAAAATTAGATGACGGCATAGAGGCATAAATGGTCTGCTCATCAAATTTGAACCCTCTTTTCTTCTCCCTCTATACTACTTGACTTGCTGATCTCATCAGCTCCCATGGATTCAATTATCATCACTATGGTGATGATTCTCATCTACTTATCCAGTCCTAACCTTTCTGCTGACTTCCAGTCTTGCATCTTCAGCTTACTAACAGGTATTTTAATGTGAATGTCAAGTAAACATCTTAAAGTCAACATGTCTAAAACGGAATTCAATATCTTTCCACCAAAACCCTTCCTACTTCCTTATTTCCCTGTTACTCTCAAGGGCATCACCAACCTACCAATTCCTTAGGCTTGCAATCTATGTGTAATGCTCAACTCCTTATTATCTCTCATCCCCATATCCAATCTGTTGTCAAGGCCCAAATTTTTCACCTTTTGAACTTCTCTCAAAGATGCCCCCTCTGTCTTCTGACAACTGCCAAAATCCTAGTACAGACATCATCTCCACATGCCTGAACTACTGCAATAGCTTGCTGTTGCATCTGCCAGTCACAGTCTCTCTCCACTTCAGGCCAGAGATTTTAGGTCAGAGCATGTCACCGTCTTATTCAATAAATGCCTGTGATTACCTAATACCTCTGGTGTAAAAGCAAAATCTTCTGTTTGGTATTCAAGTCCTTTCCTAACATCTCCACCTCGGACCTTTGCTGTGTTCTTAGGACTTATGGTCTCCCCCACCCTAAGCACACTGGGAGCCAGTGACACGAGGTTCTAACAAGATGCTTTCTTTTGGCCTCACATATTTTCTACTGCTGTCCCCCATGCCAAGAATGCTCCCTTACTTTTCTCTGCCTCTGGCTTTCCGGTGTCCTTCAAGTTGCACCTTCTACATCCTCATGTCCCCTTTATAGCTCGTTCGAGCATTTGTGTTTTCATGGTGTCTCCCAAAAGGGTTTGTGAGTCTGTTGGGGGCAGGGACTGTGTTTTGCCTTTTTTGGTATCCTCAGCTCTTAGCACAATGACAGGCATCGTCACTAGTTACTGATGTGTTTAAAAACATACTGACACACAGCCAGCATTTAGGAGGACAAAGTTGAGAGAGAGAGAGGGAGGGAGAGACAGAGAGAGAGAGAGAGAGAGAGAGAGACAGAGAGAGACAGAGAGAGAGAGACAGAGAGAGAGAGACAGAGAGAGAGAGAAAGACAGAGAGACAGAGAGAGAGAGAGACAGAGAGAGAGAGAGAGACAGAGAGACAGAGAGAGACAGAGAGAGACAGAGAGAGAGACAGAGAGAGAGAGAGAGACAGAGAGAGAGACAGAGAGAGAGACAGACAGACAGACAGACAGAGAGACAGAGAGAGAGACAGAGAGAGACAGAGAGAGAGAGAGACAGAAAGAGAGAGACAGAGAGAGAGAGAGAGAGAGAGAGACAGAATTATGAGTAAAACTAATGTGATGAAATTTGAGGAAATGATCCTGTAATTTCATTGGTATAGAGAATTCAGAGAGAGGGAAACTTCTAGCAATGTAGGTTGGCACGTTTTCTGCAACTGAGAGTCTTTACTACTTACTTAGACTACTAAAATGTTAATGGGATATATGATCTTCCTGGTCATTAATAGACTGAAGTGGAGCCCATTAATGGAAGCTTTCTTAGGGAAGACTTGCTTGTAGGAAGACTTTCACACCTTTTGCTAATTTCTGTTTATTACTGTGTCACCAGGGTTGTTATGTCCTCTGGCTCTAAAAAGGGTATATATACTCTGAGGTTAGCATTCACTGTGGAGCTTACTCATTGGAATAGTTTTCTTGTGATTTCACCAGAGGAGACTCTGAGTAACTGTTTGTAAGGGTTATGGGATTTAAAGATCTCCCAAGCCCCATGGACGTGCTGACATAGCAGAGCAAGAGAAAGTGAAAAGCCGAGCTAAAGGTCCTGCGGTTGGCAGTTGGTGGCGGTTGCCTTTTTTTTTTTTTTTTGAGTTAGGACTCCTGCTGAGGACTGCCAGGGGCCGGAGCTGCTGGGAGCACTCTTCCAGGACGCTGGGTGGTTGCTGTGAGTGGGGAGAGGAGGACCTTTGCCTGAGGTAGCCTGTTCTGTTTTAAAGGCTTGAAAATGTGGGTGCTTTCTACTTTATCTACCTGTGCCAATGTCATAACTACTCTGATGGCTTTCACTTTCTGGTTTTGGGACTCAGTCTTTTGGTATCTTAATAAATTTTCTAGTTTATTTCCCCAAATGGCAAACCTGACATATTTTGTGATGGATAATTATATCAGCATATTTGCAATCTCTATAGGCATTGTGAATATGGCATTGCTGATACATTTGGCGACCAGGATGGGATCACAAAATGTCAGGCCTCTGTTTGGAAGCAGTGGGGCTTTAGAGGGAGAAATGGCTATTCCAGGATGGGAGGATTTGCCTTATTCCTCTCTAGCCAGAGAATGGGCTAAAAGCACAGGGCCCTGTGAAAACTGGGAACCAAGGCTAAAAGAGGGAGAACCTGGAGATTTGGAAAGATGTTTGAAAGCAATACCCATAGAACCAGGCAAAGAACTGGCAGGAGTGTGCAGGAGAGGCTGGGTGTTGCTAACAAGTTATCACCTTATGTGTAAAAGTAGGGATAAGCTGCTGAAGGAAAGAGCTAGGATGGCTAGGGAGTCAGCTGGTTTGCCTGAGGATTCTTCTGTGTCACAGTACTCAGAAGAGCAAACTGGAGGGACTCATGTGGTCCAGGAGCAAGCTACTGTTCATGTAGCTAAAAGGAATAAAAAAACTAGCAGAAGGAATGTGCATGCAGCTTTTGTACAGGCTGGGCACAGTTGCCCTGACAGCTTCCAGGAGAATGTGTGTGAGGAGAGTGGAACAAGGTTAGATGAGGAGTCTTCTAATGTAGAAGCTCTCCCCATACGAAGAAGAAGGCAGGAGAACCACCGAGGCAAAACAGAGTCCAGGGAGATAATTGAGGATTTCACTCAACAGGAGATCACTGATATATTGAGTAGATTTACCCAAAGAATGGGGGAGTCTTTAGTGTCTTGGATAGTAAGAATCACTGATGAAGGCGCCGGAGGAATAACACTGGACAATGAGGACTGTTTAAAATTCATAAGTATCAGTCAGAATCCTTTTGTACACCAGGCTTTTAGGGATCATCATATGCAAGGAGGAAATAACAAAACGAGTCTTCTAGCTTTAGCTGCAGAAGGTTGCAAAAAGCAATATCCAACTGAATCTATGTGGCCTAGGGGAGACAGACCCTGGTACTCACTTAGAGACTGTATGAGAAAACTAAAGGAGGAGGTAATGAAAACTGCTATCCTGATTGGAGATGCAAATGCATATTATGATACCCCCCTAGGAGTTCCTCATAGAAATATCATAGTGAAGACGGCTCCTCCTGCATATAAGCACCTAATTCTGACTCTTTTAATTGGAGAAATAGGGCACCCTCTTTCAGAGGTGCTGGATAAGATTTCACAATTAAGTGATTTAGGGGAATGGGAAAAAGAAAAATTGCCTCGAGAGAGAAGAGTAAACAGCCAGAGGATTCAGAGACAAAATAGACCCACAAGAAGGGAACTGTTTACTGCTCTATTAAGAGCTGGGGTGGACTTTAGAAGAATAGATGGTATTCCAACTGAAGAGCTGCATAAGCTGTACCAAGAAAAGGTACTTAGCATTAGAATGAACAGGGAAGCAGGAACCACCCCCGCAGGTATTTCTGAATCTGAATCTTTGTATCCAAGTTTACCCCACCTTCAGGGGGAATAGGAGATAGGCCAAGCCCCAGCCCAGATAAAAGAAATATGCAGAAGAGATTGCAGACCCCATATTGGTTTAACAATATATTGGAAGAATGGATCAACTACTGTGACTAGGGCACTGATTGATACTGGGGCTGAGGCCACACTTATCTATGGAAACCCTGATAAGTTTAAACATGGAACTCCTATTACCATTACAGGTCTAGGAGACACTGAAATATCAGCCAGACAGGTTAAAATAACAATGAAAATTGGGCAGTTACCTAAAAAGGAATATACTGTGGTTGTTGTACCCATTCCTGAATACATCATTGGAATAGATGTATTGAGAGGCATGACTCTGAATTTACCTGAAGGAAGATACCAATTTGCTGTGAGGAAGATAGGAATTAATACAGTTTTAGTAGGAAAACTAAAAATGGACCCAATCACTTTACCTGAACCTTCTGAAGTAATTACTTTAAAACAGTATCGTGTGCCAGGTGGGCAAGATGAAATTGCCACTACTATAAAGGAATATGTTGAAGCAGGAGTGTTAGTCCCTACAACCACAAGATGGAAAAATCCTGTCTGGCCAGTCAGAAAATCAGATGGGACGTGGAGAATGACTGTGGATTATAGACAGTTGAATAAGGTGACTCCTTCTTTGTATGCTGCTGTTCCAGATACCATCACCTTAATAGAAAGGATCCAGAAATATGATGGGACTTGGTATGCAGTTATTGACTTGGCAAATGCCTTCTTCACCATCCCAATAGACTCTAAACAATGGGACCACTTCGCTTTCACTTGGCAGGGTAGACAATATACTTTTACTCGCTTGCCACAAGGGTACATACATAGCCCCACTATTTGTCACAGGATTGTGGCTGAACAGTTGGATGAGTTAAAGCTACCTGGTGTACAGCTTACCCACTACATTGATGATATCATGATACAGGGAAAAGATGTGAAAGTAGTGGAAAGGAGTTTGACCCTTCTAATTGAGCATATGAAAAGTAAAGGGTGGGAAATTAACCCTGCAAAGGTTCAAGGACCAGCTCAGAATGTGAAGTTTTTGGGTATACAATGGAACAAGGCGCTAAGGGAGATTCTTCCTCAAGCCCGACAAAAGATTCAGGATTTTCCTACCCCTACCAATAAGAAGGAGGCCCAAAAGTTCATAGGATTGTTTGGATACTGGAGGCACCACATTCCACATTTGGGACAGATTTTAAAACCTTTATATAGAGTCACACGGAAGAAATATGAATTCGATTGGGGACTTGACCAGAGTAAAGCTTTTGAAGAAGCCAAGGCTGCCATACAATTGGCCCTAGATTTGTGGCCCATGCAAAATGGTCCAGTGGAATTGCAAGTGACTGTACAAGATGATTATGCAAACTGGAGCTTATGGCAAAAACAACAAAGCCGAAATGTACCTTTGGGATTTTGGTGTAGGAAACTCCCTTCATCTGGAGTCCAGTACACACCTTTTGAAAAGCAGTTGTTAGCTGCATATTGGGCTTTGGTGGAGACTGAACAACTGACTGTGGGCCATGAAGTGATATTAAGACCTGGAATCCCAATTATGACCTGGGTAATGAGTACCCCAGCTTCTCACAGAATTGGACATGCCCAAGAGGCTAGTATAATCAAATGGAAGTGGTATATTCAAAATAGAGCTAAAACAGGCAAAAGCGGAGTCTCTGCTCTGCATGAATCTATAGCAAACATAGAAATTGAGAGGAGTGACACACCCCCTGAGCCAAAGCAACAGTTGGTACAGTCCACTGTAAAATGGAATGAGGGATATGATGTATTAACTGAGGAACAAAAGAGACATGCATGGTTTACTGATGGGACAGCAAAATATTTGGGGCAAAAAAGACATTGGAAAGCAGTGGCCTATAACCCATGTACTAGAAGGACTTTGGAAAGTACTGGGATAGGTGCAAGTAGCCAATACGCTGAACTTATGGCAGTATATCAAGCCATCAAAATAGAACAAGGAGGACAGTGTCATATATTCACTGATTCATGGGCGGTAGCTAATGGGTTAGCTACATGGATGCCCATGTGGAAAAATGAAAATTGGGAAATTCATGGTAAACAAGTCTGGGGCAAAGAATTATGGGAAGATATCTGGAACATGTCTTTGGTCACTGACTTGTCAGTTTTTCATGTAGATGCTCACGTGGCCCCCACCACAGCAGAACGTGAGTACAATGCTCATGCTGATCGACTGGCAAAGATTGCTACTGAACATATTGTCCCTACTTTGACAACAACTGATGATCCGGTATTAGCAAAATGGGTCCACCAAACAGCAGGCCATTTGGGGGTCCAGGCCACACACCAGTGGGCACAAGATCGAGGTATTAGTATCTCTCATTCACTGTTAAAACAGATAGCAGAAGAATGTCATATATGTCAATTGGAAAAGGAGCGAACTGTTCCTCGGGTAGTAACTGGAGAGATAGCAAGAGGAAAAGTCCCAGCCCAAATCTGGCAAATAGATTATATTGGTCCACTACCACTGGATAAAGGATGCAGATTTATATGTACTTGTGTTGATACCTATTCAGGTGTACTAGTAGCTTGTCCTTATAAGAATGCAACCCAGAAAAACACTTGTAAAACCCTAGATCTCATAAGTCTATATTATGGAACCCCAATGCAGATTCAGAGTGACAATGGGTCACATTTCAAAGGCAATGAAATGAAGAAGTATTGTATACTAAACAATATAGAATGGATATATCATATTCCACATTATCCAGAAGCATCTGGGTTAGTTGAAAGAATGAATGGATTACTGAAAGAACAATTGAGGAAGTTAAGTTCCAATAATTCATATCAACATTGGAAGGATAATTTGTTCATGGCTTTGCGTAATTTGAATAATAGACCATTGGGAGGAAGTACACCTCTAGCCAGAATGATGACCCCCAATCTGCAAATTAGAAAACAACAAACACACAAGATCCCAATTATTGAGTATTGGACCTTGAGGCCAGATGTCCCAGCACCGTACCCAGGACCACGTGGTTCGGTGGGGTATGATTTACATTGTTTAGAGGACTTTTGGTTGGACAGGAAAAAAGTAAGAAAAATTTCCACTGGGATATGCATAAGAATCCCTAAAAATCACTTTGGACAGATTTTACCCAAATCAGGATTAGCAGCTCAAGGAATACATGTATTGGCTGGAGTAATAGATTCTAATTATCAAGGAGAAATTGTTGTAACATTCCAGAATTTAGGTGAAGGGCCCATACAGATTCACAAGAATGATAGGATAGTTCAAGTGATTATCGTTCCTTGTAAAACAATGCCACTTGTAAAAACTGACCCTCCTTCCAAAACAACTGTCACAGGAACTGAAGGATTTGGTTCTACTGATAGAATAAAATCAGGAGCTAAAGTATGGGTAAAACGGAAGCCAGATGATGTTCCAAAGGCTGCAGAGATTATAGCATATGGGAAGGATAACACTGTAACTATTGTTTATTCTGGAGAAGATGATTACAAAATTGTTCCCTTAAATCATTTATTCTACCGTGAGTGAGGCTACAATAGTCTGGTTATTGTTCTTGATTTTTTGTTTGTTCACCTTGTTTGTTAGATTTGTTTCCACAGGCTTGGTACCCTCCATCTGTAGATGCCTGATAGCTTAAGCTGGATGTCACCCCCTGTCTGCAACTGTGATGTGTCACCCTTGGACCTGGCATCAAGCATATTAAGAACTGACCTCTCAAATGGGACCCCTAAGGACAGGGACAGCTCTACATCCGATTTCAGCAGCAAGTAGCCATAGAAGAAGAGATCTTCACCCCTTACCACAAGATTTTGGGGCCCCATTTGTTCGGGGTGGGGGGAATGATGGGGAGCTTGTGCTCAAGCCCCACCCTAAAATATGGTTTTTTGTGTTTATTGTGTGCTATTCTTGTTATATTGTTGTGAAATTTTGTTGACACCAGTTATTCCTACTGTATTTTTGCCAAGTAAGGGACATGAAAGATCTTGGGGCCGAATGTAAGGGTTATGGGATTTAAAGATCTCCCATGCCCCATGGACGTGCTGACATAGCAGAGCAAGAGAAAGTGAAAAGCCGAGCTAACGGTCCTGCGGTTGGCAGTTGGTGGCGGTTGCCTTTTTTTTTTTTTTTTTTTGAGTTAGGACTCCTGCTGAGGACTGCCAGGGGCCGGAGCTGCTGGGAGCGCTCTTCCAGGACGCTGGGTGGTTGCTGTGAGTGGGGAGAGGAGGACCTTTGCCTGAGGTAGCCTGTTCTGTTTTAAAGGCTTGAAAATGTGGGTGCTTTCTACTTTATCTACCTGTGCCAATGTCATAACTACTCTGATGGCTTTCACTTTCTGGTTTTGGGACTCAGTCTTTTGGTATCTTAATACATTTTCTAGTTTATTTCCCCAAATGGCAAACCTGACATATTTTGTGATGGATAATTATATCAGCATATTTGTAATCTCTATAGGCATTGTGAATATGGCATTGCTGATACACTGTTAAGAAAACCAACCCCCCCACCCAGCTTTAAAAAACCCAGATGTTTCTGCTTCTCTCTCTCTGGTAACTATGCAAGTATTGCCTTGGTCAGACAGTTGTATCTGCTAATCTGTGCTAATTTCTCAGACAGTTAGAAGCCCTGTCTGTTTGCCTTTATTTTGTTGCTTGTATTTTTTTTTTGGACTTTCTCTGAAGTTCAGGGTATAGACTTTTCCTGTGAATGTAATTAAAGGTAATTAATGAATGTAATTTAATGTAATTTAAAAGACTGTTGACCCCTTAAATAGCTATCTTGCCTAGTGAAGCAGATCTAAGAACCTGTGCTAGCAGCCATCCTAGGTATGCCAGTGTGTTGCCACTACAACTACTTAGAAGTTAACTCATGGTCACACCATCAGTATGTGTCAATAGCAGGACTAGGCCCTATATTTTTTCCAATTCTAAGGTTCAATTAATCATACTGCCTGTATAATGATGAAATTTAGTAGTTAGGAATGTAAAATCTTGCACTAAATTTATAATTATGTGATGGCAGAGGTGAAGTTACAAATACTGCCTTTTTTTAGAATAAAAGGTTTAGGCTGCATCATGAATTATACATTGATAAGAATAAGGGAGGTGATTACCCTGTCAATTCTACATACTACAGTTTATTTATAGAATTATGAATAATGGATTCAGAAAGGTTGGTTTCATGTGCATGTAAAGAGAAACTTCCTAAGAATTAGATTTATCTCAAAGTTGAATGGGTTGCTTCACAATGAAGTTCATTTTCCCTGAGGTCTTTGAATACACTAAGGATGATCGATAAATACTTGGAATTGGAGAAGCTAATTTTGTTCACTTATGGGTTAAACTACACGACCACTAAGACCCTATAAACTCTGAAGTTCTGTCATTTTCTTACTAAAAGAATTTATGAATATCGCTTGAAAATAGAAATAAATGTTTAGGAGTACATAATGTCAGTAAGGAAGTTTGTTGAGAGATTTGCAATGGCCATACACAGGTGGAAGAAAATTTTAGAATGAGAAAGACTAAGTTAAATAGCTAAATATCCAGGGTAAAAGACTTCTTGCTAGAGCAGATGGCCACATGATATGGCTAACCCTCAAGAAAAGAAGTTGAACAGGTAATAGAAGGGGACAAATATAAAAAAGGAAAGTTGATATGCTGATGTTTTTACATTTTTATTTTTTTTCTTCCTCCCTCCCATGAACAGAAATGGGACTGATAAAAGTTATGTTATAAAGTATATTATTTTCATCAGTTTGCAAAATATATTTTCCTAAACATTAGATAAAATTTTATATGACATTTCTGCTATTTATACATTACAGATTTACTATACTAAATAATGCTGTTCTCCCTGCAAGAGTTAATAGAAATTACAGTGGTGACTATCTTGAAACCACAGAGTACCTTACATGCTGTGAAAAGCAGAATCAGTGAAAGTTGAAAAAAATAGTATGTATACATGTAAAAATATGGCCCTCTTCAGTGTGTTTATGCTGGCTAAATCAAATACTCAATTTATAAACAGTGTATTTTATTAGTCCAGTGCTTACTGGGCTCAGTGTGGTCTTATTTTTAAGTGGCAACTCAGATGTTTTCCTGTATTATAAGCTATGTAACTTTTGATGCAATTTCAAAAGCTCAGCTAAATGTGGGGAGAAATACCAGGGAAATTTTCCTCAAGGAAACATTACAGCTGATCTTGAGAAATCTACTGTACAGTACTCCAATTCATATTCATCATGATTGCTGGCTATTGGCTGAATATGAGACTATTGTTCCTTCCTAGAAACCAAGAACAAAATTTCCCATAAATTATTTAGCACATTACACTAAAACAGGCTCAAACTGGGAGGCATGTCTCTATTTCCTTTTTAAAAAATCTGAATGGGTATCAGTGGGCAAGAAATGAGAATAGAGGAATGAGAAGACATTAAAGGAGAAAATCTCTTTTTTTTGTACATAAACAGCAACCTTTTGTCTACATGATCATTTTATACTCAATTAGCTCTTAATTGCAGGGTACCTAGTAGTTCCTTGTTTTCCTTGTATTCACTATCTCCATAGTATCCTTTCTCTCAAGGAGATGGATATTTTCCTTAGATGATATTACTCATTTGTAGGAAAAGGAGCATCAGATTTAGTTAATTGATGAACATTTTATAAAGCATTTACTATGTGCTAGGTAGTCTGATAGGTACCAAGTGTGCAAAGACAAAATATGTAGTCCCTTCCATACTAGGAGCTTACATTCTATTGAAGGAAACAAACATGTGCATATATAACAATAAGATCTGGGTTGAACCTTTGAATTCACTGGTATTAGAAGTCATCTTTACCAATACATGTTTCCAACTTCCCTGCAACTAACAGTCTTGAAGAGTTTCTTAGATCACTGAAATCTTAAGAGAATTTTCCAGGGTTATAAAGTCAGTATGTTTAAGAGGCAGAATTTAGATTGGGGCCAAAGCCAAGATGTCGAAAGGAAAGCAAGAACTCTTCTAAGTATCTCCATGAATTCTATCACTCAACTTTAAAAAGTGAATCTGAGTGGATTTTAGAGTGACAGAACCCATTGGGAGACAGTGTGGCAGATTACCAGCCCAGGAAAGAGCCCACGTAGGTCTGGGCAGTGGGAAGGCTGAGCAGGTGCAGGGGTTACACCAGTATGGACCTGAGAAGAGACTACAGCAGAGTAAGAAGGAGCCCCAGCCAGCAGACTCGCCCTCTCTAAGGGCAATTCAGTCATCTCACCACAGGACAGAGGATAGATTGGAGCTGGGTGAGAGAAAGCTCAGGGCCAATAGCAGCAAAAGCAGGTTTCCTGGGACTACCAGCCCACAGCCTGGATATTTAAAAATCATCTACCTGATTGTCCAGGAGCCAAGATGGTAGAGTAAACCCTAGATGCTGTGATACCCCCTCCCTGACCCAGAAAACCCAGAAATAAATGTCCCACCCAGAGTAAAATATTGAATTAGTGGAAAAAGCCTCTTGCGTGGGAGTCATTGAGGAAGGGCTTAACTTAATCAGTTCTTAGTCTGAAGTGAATGGCGGGAGGTGTCCCAACAAGTCCCCCTCAGCTGACCAGCAGGAACTCCCAAAGGCCAGGGGGGTGGAGCCAGCAAGTGATAACAACACAAGCCTAGGTGTACCTTAGCACCACCAGGGTAATCTGCAAACACCAGCACTGCCAGCCGCTAAGCCAGCCTGAGCTGTATCCCAGAGGCCTAGAGGTAGAAACCTGAAGTGGCCAGCCCACGCATCCCCCACAGGTTACTCTGAGACTCAGGGTAACTCAGGGGAAAGACTGAGAGTCCTGGCCTAGGCCTCAGTCCAGACACCCAGAGGCTAAAGCACACAAAATTAACAACTAAACCCCTACCTCCCAGACTGAGAAGGGCAGTTATATTTGTATCCCAGAAGCAGATATTCACTCTAAAAATTCAGGACACAGGCAGTTACAATGGGAAAGAAGGAATCTGTGAAATCAAGAATGATGTGATCCTATTATAGTGAGCAAGATCAACCAAATTCAGAGGACAACATGGACTCTATACTCATACCTGAGACCACAAAAAGGAATATGAACTTGCTTCAAGCCCAAAAGCATTATTGGAAGAGCTCAAGAAGGATTTTAAAAGCCAAATTAGAGAGGTAGAAGATAAATTTAAATCTAGAGTGACCAAATAAGAAAAAAAATCACTGAAGAAATCAAAAAATATCCTTAAAAAGTAAAATTGGTGAACTGGGATGGGAGATTCAAAATCTAGCTGGAGAAAATACCTCTCTAAAAATGAAAACTGAACATATGTGAAAGGAGCTTAAAAAACTGAGGAAAATAATTCACTAAAAATTAGAACCAGGCAAATTGAAGCTAAGTCAAATTGACTCTAAGATGCATTAAAACTCAGTCAAACAAAACATAAATATTGAAAAATTCAAAGTGTAAAATATCTCACTGGAAAAACAACTGATCTGCAAAACAGATCCATGAAAGATAACCTGAGAATTGGTCTTCTGGAAAGCCATGATGAAAAAGCAGCCTGGACAACACCCTCGAAGAAACTGTCAAAGAAAACTGTCCTGGGTTCCTACAATCAGAGGGTAAAATAGTTATCAAAAGAATTCAAGAGACTCCTCCTGAAAGAGATCCCAAATTGAAAACTCCAAGAAATATAGTAGCCAAATTCTAGAATTACAAGTTCAAGGAGAAAATACTGCAAGCAGCCAAAAAGATACAATTGAAATATCATGGAACTACAGTTAGGATTACTCAGGACCTAGAAGCTTCTACATTAAAAGATTGTAGGGATTGGAATTTGATATTTCATAAAGCAAAAGAGCCTGGACAGCAACCAAAACTGAACATAATCTTGCAGGCAAGAAGATGGTCATTTAATGAAATAAGGGACTTCCAGATTACCTGATAAAAAAAGCCAGAGCTCAATGGAAAATATGATTTTCAATTAGAAGACTCAAGAAAGACATAAAAAGGTAAACAAGGAAAACACATGCACACAAACACACAAATGCATGTGCACATGCACACACACAAACACACACATAACTTGGGATTCAAAAAGAGCAAAACTATTTATGAGAAGCTGATACCTGTCAATATTGAAATTTATATAATTATTGTGACATTTAAAAGGGATATACATAGATAGAGGACATGGGTATAAATAAACTAATCTCATGACAAAAAAAACTTATTAAGGGGTACAAAGGGGTTGTAATGGGAGAAAAGGAAAAACTGAGGCATAAAAAGGTAAACTATACCACACAAAGAGGCATAAAAACATACCATAGTAGAAGGGAAGGAGGGAGGGAGATGAACATCATATGAACTTTATTCTCATTGGTTCTGGTTCAAAGAGGGATCAACATAATCAGTTAAGTTTAGGATTCTAGAGTGAAAAGACACAAAAACCCACTATAATAGAGGGAAAGGAGTAAGGTAGAGGAGCACTATATGATATTTACTCTCATCAATTTGGGTTCAAGGGGGAAATAACAATTCACTAAGTATAAAAATCTATTGTGCCCTATAAGAAGGAGGAAGGGTAAGTAGGAGAAAAGAAGAGGGGGGGTGTGGTTAGAAGGGAGGGAAACAGTACTAAGGGGAAAGGGTAGGTAAAGGGGGGAGGGAGGGAATACTGAGGGAGGCAGTGGTCAAAAGGAAAACTCTAAAGGAGGGAAAAGAAGAAGGAAGAAACAAAACCATAAACAGGGGAGGGAATAGGATGGAGGGAAGGACACAGATTTAGTAATTATGACTGTGAATGTGAATGGCTTGAACTCTCCCATAAAATGGAGGCAGGTAGCAGATTGGATTAAAAACCACAATCCTACAATATGCTGTCTACAAGAAATACATTTGAAACAAGGGGATATGCACAGGGGAAAGGTAAAAGGCTAGAGTAGAATATATTATGCTTTAGCTAAAGTAAAACAAAATAAAAGCAAAGGTAGAAATCCTAATCTCAGATAAAGCAAAAGCAAAAATAGATCTAATTAAAAGAGATAAGGAAGGAAAGTATATTGTGCTAAGAGGCACCATCAAGAAATAAGAAAAACTGGGGCGGCCAAGTAGCACAGTGAGTAAGAGCACTGGCCCCAGAGTCGGGATGACCTGGGATCGAATCCAGGCTCAGACACTTAGCAGCAACCCAGAAACACCTAGTCGTATAACCTTGAGCAAGTTACTTAACCACAATTGCTTAGGGGCGGCCAGGTGGCTCAATGAGTAAGAGCACTGGCCCCAGAGTTGGGATGACCTGGGATCGAATCCTGGCTCAGATACTTAGCACCACACCCAGAAATAACTGGTGTGTAACCTTGAGCAAGTTACTTAAGCCCAATTGCTTTTAAAAAAAAGGAAGCAAAATCATTACTTAACATATATGCACCAAGCAGTATAACACCCAAATTCTGAGAGGAAAAGTCAAGGGAATTAGAGGAAGAAATAAATAGCAAAACTATACTAGTGGGTGACCTCAATCGCCCCCTCTCTGAACTTGATAAATCTAAACTCAGAATAAACAAGAAAGAAGTTAAGCAGGCAAATAGAATTTTAGAGAGACTAGACATGATAGATCTCTGGAGAAAATTGAATGGGGATAAAAGGGAATATATCTTCTTCTCAGTGGTTTATGGCACATACACAAAAATCAACCATGTACTAGGGAATAAAAACCTCACAATTCAGTGCAGAGAGGCAAAAATATTAAATGCATTATCCTCACATCCTAATGCAATAAAAATCCTATGCAATAAATGGCCAAAGAAAGATAGACTAAAAACTAGTAGGAAACTTACTAATTTAATACTAAAAAATGAGTAGGTCAAACAAAAAATTACAAGAATAATCAGTAACTTCATTCAAGAGAATGACAATAATGAGAAAACATACCAAAACTTGTGGGATGCAGCAAAGGCACTTCTTAGGGGAAGTTTTATATCCCTGAATACATACATGAATAAATTAGAGGAAATGGAGATCAATGAATTGGTCATGCAACTGAAAAAGTTATAAAAAGAACTAAGTGAAAATCCCCAATTAAATACTAAATTAGAAATAATGAAAACCAAAGGAGAGATTAATAAAATTGAAATTAAGAAAATATTGAATTAATAAATAAAACTAAGAGCTGGTTTCATGAAAAAGCTAATGAAATTGATGGAACTTTACTCAATATGATAAAAAAAAGAAGAAAATCAAATTATGAGTATCAAAAATGAAAAGGTTGAATCTACCTCCAAAGAAGAGGAAATTAAAAAAAATATTTAGGAATTATTTTGCCCAATTGTATGCACATAAATTTTTCAATCTTAATGAAATGGATGAATATTTACAAAAATATAAGTTGCCCAGATTAACTGAAGAGGAAGTAAGTTACTTAAATAACCCATCTCAGAAAAAAGAAAGTGAACAAGTCATCAGCAAACTGCCTAGGAAAAATCTCCAGGGCCTGATGGATTTACTAGCAAATTCTATAAAACATTAAAGAACAATTGATTCCAATAGTCTCCAAAAGATGTTGGAAAATTGGTGAAGAAGGAGTCCTACCACATTCTTTTTATAATACAAATATGGAACTGGTTTTTTAAATCAGGAAGAGATAAAATGGGGAAAGAATATTATAGACCAATTTCCCTCATGAATATAGATGCAAAAATTTTTAATAAAATATAAGCAAAAAGACTACAACTTACCACAAGAATAATACACTTTGATCAGATAGGATTTAGTCCAGGAATGCAACGATGGTTTAATATCAGGAAAACAATCAGTATGATTGATCATATCAACAATCAAACTAGCAGAAACCATATGATTACTTCGATAGATGCAGAAAAGGCTTTTGACAAAATACAACATCCATTCTTATTAAAAACACTAGAAAGTATAGGAATAAATGGAGCCTTCCTTAAAAGAATAGGTAACATCTACTTAAAGCCATCAGCAAGTATTTCACGTAATGGGGATAAGCTAGAAGCATTTGCAATAAGATCAGGGGTGAAACAAGGACGTCCACTATCACCCCTTTTATTCAATCTGATACTAGAAATGTTAGCAGTAGCAATTAGAGAAGAAAAAGAAATGAAAGGAATCAAATTAGGCAACGAAGAGACCAAGTTATCACTCTTTACAGATGATGGGATGATATACTCAGAGAATCCTAGAGAATCAAGTAAAAAACTAATTAAAACAATAAATAAATTTGGCAAGGTTGCAGGATATAAAATAAACCCACATAAATCCTTGGCATTCCTGCATATTTCTTTTTTTTTTTTAAGCAATCAGGGTTAAGTAACTTGCTCAAGGTTACATGGCCAGTTATTTCTGGGTGTGGTGCTAAGTGTCTGAGCCCGGGATTCGATCTCCAGGTCGTCCCAACACTGGAGCCGGTGCTCTTACTCGCTGAGCCACCTGGCCGCCCCATTTCTGCATATTTCTAATGAAATCTAACAACAAGAGATAGAAGGATAAATCCCATATAAAGTTACTGTAGACATTAAGAAATATTAGGGAATCTACCTGCCAAAACAAACCCAGGACCTATATGAACACAACTACAAAACACTTTTCACACAAATAAATTCAGATCTAACTAACTGGAAAAACATCAATTGCTCATGGCTGGGTCGAGCTAATATAATAAAAATGACAATTTTACCTAAATTAAATTAACTATTTAGTGCCATGCCAATCAATCTACCATAAAATTACTTTACAAAGCTGGAAAAAATAGAAACAAAATTCATTTGGAAGAACAAAAGATCCAGAATATCAAGGGAATTATTGAAAAGAAATTCCAGGGAAGGTGACCTTGCCATACCATATTTTATTCTGTATTATAAAGCAGCAGTAATCAAAACTAATTGGTCTTGGCTGAGGAATAGAGTAGAGGTTTAATGGAATAGACTGGGTACACAAGACTCAGCATTCAATGACTATACTAATATACTGTGTGATAAATCCAAAGATCCCAATTTTGGGGAAAAAAAACTCACTATTTGACAAAAACTGCTGGGAAAACTGGAATATAGTATGGCAAAAACTGGGCATAGACCATTATCTATCACCATATACCAAAATCAAGTCTAAATGGGTGCATGATCTAGGTATTAAGACTGATACAGTAAGTAATCTGGGAAAGCAAGGAGTAGTTTACCTGTCAGATTCATGGAAAAGGGAAGATTTTATCACCAAACAACAGATAGAGAGCATTACAAAATGCAAAATGTAAAATCTTGATTACATTAAATTGAAAAGTTTCTGTACAAAGACAATGTAACCAAAATTAAGAGGGAAGTGGCAAACTGGGAAAGAATTTTTACAACCAGTGTCTCTGATAAAGGCCTCATTTCTGAAATATACAGAGAATTAAGTCAAATCTATAAGAATACAATACAATACAATACATTCCCCAATTGTTAAATGGTCAAAGGATATCAACAGGCAATTTTGAGAGATAGAAATTAAAGATATTTATAAGCATATGAAAAAATGCTCTAAGTCAGTATTGATTAGAGAAATGTAAATCAAAACAACTCTGAGGTATCACATCTCACTGGTCATATTGGCTAAGATGACAAAACAGGCAAATGGCAAATTCTGAAGAGGATGTGGAAATACTGGAACACTAATGCAAAAATATTTATTGCAGCTCTTTTTGTGGTGGCAAAGAATTTGAAATTAAGGAGATGCCCATCAATTGGGAAATAGCTAAACAAGTTGTGGTATATGAATGTAATGGAATACTATTTTGCTATAAGAAATGAGGAGCAGTCAGACTTCATATTTAACTGGAGAGACTTATACAAACTGATGCAGATGCTTCAGGGTGGCCAGGTAGCACAACAAGTAAGAGCACCAGCTCCAGTGTCGGGATGACCTGGAGATAGAATCCCAGGCTCAGACACTTAGCACCCACCCAGAAACACCTGGTCGTGTAACCTTGAGCAAGTTACTTAATCCCAATTGCTTAGGGATGGCTCAGCGAATAAGAGCACTGGCTCCAGTGTCAGGATGACCTGGGAATCAAATCTGGGCTCAGATACTCATCACCACACCCAGAAATAACTGGCTGTGTAACCTTGAGCAAGTTACTTAACCCGGATTGCTTAAAAAAAAAACAAACTGATGCAGAGTGAGAAGAGCAGAACCAGGAGAAATTTCTACACAATTACACACACACAATGTATATATGAGGACCAGCTTTGATAGACTGGCCTCTTCTTAGCAATGCCAGGTTATAAGACAATTCGAAAACATTCATGATGGAAGGAGATGTCTACATTCAGAGAAAGAACTAGAAAGAAGAGAGTTTGAATGCAGACGGAAGCAAACTACCTGCTCTCTTTCTTTTTCTTGTTTGTTTTCTTGTTTCTTCTTTCCCATTGTTCATTCCATCAGTTACAATCCATTTTTACAACCTGAGTAATGTCTAATGTGAAAGTATTTGCAGATCCTATACTTGATTGCATGTTACCATGGTGGGAGGGGAAGAAGAAGGGGGAGAAAATTTGAAACTAAAGGGATTGTGGAACTAATATTATAAACTAAAAGTAAACAAATAAATTAATAAAGACAAAAATATATAAAAATATATTTTTCAGAAAGAGGCAGAATTCAAATTTCAGTCAACCAAGTCAGCTACCTACTATGTCATTACTGGCTATCAGCAGTATGTGTATGGGTGTATACATTCACTAATACTTAAAATAAATAAAAGAATCATTTGGGGAAAAATGACTAGCAACTGGAGCATATCAAAAAGGTTTCTTGTAGAAGATGACTATTGTCCAAACTTTTGAGGGAAACAAAATATTGCAAGGTACTGAGAAGATGAGTTAAATAGGAGGTATGCTCAGGTAAAGTTCAAGACAGGGCAGTGGAACATCAAAAGGTACAGGACTGGGAGATGGAATGTGGGATTCTGTTGAGTACAGGAGCTTTGTCAGTGAGGGAATTAGTAAGGAACAGCAAGAAAGCCAACTTGCCTATATTGTAGAAGATGTAAAATGTTTTCATTCATAAATAAGATCAGAAAAGTAGATTGGGGCCAGGTTGTAAAAGACTATAATCCTAAAGTTGATAGAGAGCCACTGGACTTTTTTTTTCAGTAATGCAGTGACATGGTAAGGGTGAGATTCAGGAATATCCCTCAAGTAGCTGTATAGAGACTGGAATTAGTGGGAGGGAAACCAATAAGAAGAAATTTAGAATATTAAATGCAAAAGAGGGGAGTTAATTCAATATAGGCTATAAATGCACATCATGCAAAATATTTCTATGATAGTCATGTTGTGAAAGAAAGCATAGACTGAAAAAACCCTCAAGAAAAATCAAGTTTAAAAGTATTCTTAATCTGTATTCAGACACTATCAGTTAAGTCACTGGGGATGGATAGAATTTTTCATCATAAGTCTTTCAGAGTTGTCTTAGATAATTGTATTGCTGAGAAGAGTCAAGTTATTCACAGATTATCATCTTACTATATTGCTATTACTTTGGACATAATACATTTCACTTTGCATCAGCTCATGTAAGTCTTTACAATAAGGATCTCTTCTGAAAACCTACTTATCATTTCTAATATCACCGTAGTTTTCCACCATAAACACATACCACAATTTGTTCAGCCATTTCCCAGTTGATGGGCATCCCCTCAATTTACAATTATTTGCCAACAGAAAAGAGATGCCATAAATATTTTTGTACATAAAGATCATTTTTATTTTTTATCTCTTTTGGGATACAGACCGAGTAGTGGTATTGCTACATTAAAGAGGATGCATGGTTTTATAGGCCTTTGGCCATAGTTCCAAATTGCTCTACATGATGGTTGAATCAGTTCACAATTCTACCAGTAGTGAATTAATGTCTTTTTTGCTTGTTTATTTTGTTTTGTTTTTTCCACATCCCCTCTACCATTTGTCATTTCCTTGTCTGTCCCATTAGCCAATGTAATAGGTTTGAGGTAGTATCTCAAAATAGTCTTAATTTGTATTACTCTAATCAATAGTGAGTTAGAATTTTTTTTTCATACTGCTACAGATAGTTTTGATTGTTTCATCTAAAACCTGTTCATATCTTTTCATCATTTACCAATTGGGAAATGACTCTTTTTTAGTAAGTTAGACTTTATTCTCTACATGTTTGAGAAATGAGGTTTTTAATCAGAGAAAGTAGCTTCAATTTTTTTTCATGGTTATTATTTCTGGCTTTATTCCCCTCCATCCTATATCCCTCCCTAAGTTATTCTATTATTTCTCTCCTTTCAACCTGTCGCTGCTCAGAAATGTTTTGCTTTTGACCAACTACTCCCCCAATCTGTTCTCCCTCTATCACACACACACACACACACACACACACACACACACACACACACCCCTACCTTTATCTCCTTCTTCCCCTTCTACTTACTTGTAAGTTAAGATGAAATTCTATACCCAATTGAGGGTGTATATTATTACTTCTTTGAACCAGTGCTGATGAGAGTAAGGTTCACTCACTCTCCCTCACCTTCTCCTCCATTGTAAAAGCTTATTCTTGCCTCTTTTGTGTGAGAAAATTTACTATATTCTGCCTCTCCCTTTTCATTTATTCTGCATCTTATACCTTATTTTAATAGATATTATCCCTTCATATTCAACTCACACCTGTGCTCTCTGTCTATATATACCCCTTCTAACTGCCCTAATAATGAGAAAGTTCTTATGAGTTACAATTAACATCCTTCTATGTAGGCAAGCAGTTTAAAATTATTAAGTCCCTTGTGATTTATCTTTCCCTTACCTTTTTATGCTTTTCTTGTGTCATGTATTTGAAAGTCAAATGTTCTTGGGGCGGCCAGGTAGCACAGAGAGTAAGAGCACAGGCCCCAATGTTGGGATAACCTGGGGATGGAATCTGGGCTCAGATACTTATCACCACACCCATAAATAATTGGCCTTGTAACCTTGAGCAAGTTACTTAAATCCAATTGCTTAAAAAAAAAAGTCAAATGTTCTATTCAGCTCTGTGTTTGAAACTGTTTGAAAAGTCCTCTATTTGGTTGAGTATCCATTTTTACTCTGAAGGTTTATACTCAGTTTTGCTGGGCAGGAAATTCTTTGTTGTAGTCTTAGCTCCTTTACCCTTTGGAATATCATATTCCAAGGCTTCAGATACCTTAGTGTAGAATTTGATAAATCTTGTGTTATCCTGACTGTGACTCCGCAATACTTGAATTGATTCTTTCTAGCTACTTTTCATATTTTCTGCTTGCCCTGAGAGCTCTGGTATTTTGCTATGATATTCTTGGAAGTTTTCATTTTGTAATCTCTTTCAGGAGATGATCAATAGAAGCTTTTAATTTCTATTTTGCCCTCTGGTTTTAAAATATTGGGACAGTTTTCTTTCATAATTTCTTGAAAAAATTATATCCAGGCCCTTTTTTAAAAAATCACAGCATTCAGGTAGTCCAGTAATTTTAAAATTATCTTTCCTGGATCTGTTTTCCAGGTATATTGTTTTTCCAATGAGGAATTTTGCATTGCCTTCATTCTTATGGTTTTATTATTTCTTGATTTCTCAGTCATTAGTTTTCATTTGCTCAATTCTAATTTTTAAGGAATAATTTTCTTCAGTGTACTTTGTATTTTCTTTTCAATTTGACCAATTATCTTTTAAAGGAGTATTTTTTCTTCACTATTTTGTGCCTCTTTTTCCATTTGATTTGTTCTGTTTTTATGGTAATCTTCTTATTGGTTTTTTTTTTTTTTTGGACTTCTTTTGACACTTGGACTAGTTTGGGATGTGTCTGTGTGTGCGCACGCGAATGTGTGTGTGTGTGCATGCGCACATGTATAAAAAAAATATTTTCTTCACTAATTTTTGTTCCAAGCTGTTGCCTCTTTTTTCATGATTCATCTCTCTTCTCAATTTTTCCTCTACCTCTCTTGATTTTCAAAATCCTTTTTGAGCTCTTTTATGAATTGATATTGGGGGGCTCAGTCAAGATGGCAGAATAAAAGCAGGAACTTGGCTGAGCTCCCGCTCCAACCACCTCCCATAACTGTAAAAAAAAAAATACTCTAAACAAATTTTAGAGTTACAGAAACCACAAAGTGACAAAAACAAATCTCCCAATGAAGACAGCCTTGCAGGCCAACAGGAAAGGTCTATTATACCAAGCTGTGAGTCAAGCACAGTCCTGCATGAGCCACACAGGCCCAGTCCTGGAGCAGCCCAACATATGGTCCAGACTGGCCAGAATAGACTTCAGGAGAGTGAATCACAAGCAGCTGTGGCAGTTTTCAGACTCTCAACCCATACACACCAAAGAAAAAGTAAAAGTCAGTGGAGAACTCTGTTGGAACTGGGTGACAGAAGAGCACAGTCTGGCCTCTTCCCCTGGTGCCAGCAGTGGTGGAGGCATGGCAACTGCAGCTGCTGCTGCATCATTGCCTCTGGAACTTCTGGCCTACAGATATTAGGGGGATCAAGTGACCATTCTGAGAATAATCACTCTTACTTTGACCTGCTTGGATATGGACCACAGTCTTAGGTGGTGGTCCTGGGGTATGGGGTCAGTGTGCCAGAACTTGTGGTGGATGTAGAGTAGTCACCCTCCTCATAGTTCAGACAACGGCTCTGACAACAACTGTGAAAACTCCAGTGATTTGGAACAAAACTCGCTCCACTCTGGAAGCACAGTTCTACTGGGGCAAAGAGCTCAAAAGTCAAGTAAGTGACTGGCAACATGAGCAAGCAGAGGAAGCACAAACAGACCAGAGAATCCTTTTTTGGGGGACAAAAAGGATCAAAACATGGAACCAGATGAAGACAACAAAGTCAAAAACTCCTGCATCAAAAGCTTCCAAGAAAAATATGAACTAAATACAGGCCATGAAGGAGCTCAAGAACGATTTTGAAAATAAAGTAAGAGAAGTGGAGGAAAAAATGGGAAGAGAAATGAGAATGATGCAAGAAAATCATGAAAAGGAAGTCAACAGCCTGCTAAAGGAGAACCCAAAAATACTGAAAAAAATAATGCCTTAAAATTGGACTAACTCAAATGACAAAAGACGTCCAAAAAGCCAATGAGAAGAATGACTTAAAAAGCCTAATTTCCCAGATAGAAAAGGAAATTCAAAAGCTCAATGAAGAAAATAATACCTTCAGAAATAGACTGGAGGAAATGGAAGCTAATGACTTTATAAGAAATCAAGATGCTATAAGACAAATTCAAAGAATGAAAAAATATAAGGTAATGTGAAATACCTCATTGGAAAAACTACTGACCTAGAAAATAGATCAAGGAGAGGTAACTGAAAAATTCATGGACTACATGAAAGCCATGATTGAAAAACGAGCCTAGAAATTATCAAGAATAATTGCCCTGATATTCTAGAACCAGAGGGAAAAATAGAAATTGAAAGAATTCATCTATCACCTCTTACAAAAGATCCCAAAAAAGAAAACTCCTAAGAACATCATAGCCAAATCCCAGAGTTCCCAGGTCAAGGAGAAAATACTAGAGGCAGTCAGGAAGAAACAATTTCAGTATTGTGTAAACACAGTAAGGATAACAGAAGATCTAGCAGCGTCTACATTAAGGGATCAAAAGGTTTGGATATGATATTCCAGAGTTCAAAGGAGCTAAGATTAAAAACCAAGAATCAACTAACCAGAAAAAAAAACTGAATATGATGCTACAGGGGAAAATATGGTCATTCAATGAAATAGAGGACTTTCAAGCATTCTTGATGAAAAATCCAGAGCTGAACAGAAATTTTGACTTACAAATACAAGAAGAAGAGCATGAGAAGGTAAACAGGAAAAAGAAATCATAAGGAACTTATTAAAGTTGAACTATTTACATTCTTACATGGAAAATGATAATTGTAACTTGTGAGAGTTTTCTTAGTATGAGGATAATTGAATGGAACATATATACATATACACACACAAACATATGTATGTATGTGTAGGATGGTATATATGTGCATAAATATATATGTGTGTGTATGTCTGTGTACATGTATACATAGACAGAGGGCACCGGATGAGTTGAATATGAAGGGATGATATCTAAAAAATAAAATTAAAAGGTGAGAGGGGAATATATTGGGAGGAGAAAGGGAGAGACAGAATAGGGTAAATTATCTGATATAAAAGAGTCAAGAGAAAGCTGTTACAATGGAGGGGAAGAGCAGGAAAGTGAAAGGGAATGGGTCAACCTTATTCTCATTGAATTTGGGTTAAGGAGGGAATAACATGCACATTCAATTGAGTATCTTACCCTACTGCAAAGTAGAGGGGAAGGGGATAAGAGGAGGATGATAGAAAGGAGGGCAGATTGGGGGAGAGGGTAGTTAGAAGGAAACACTTTTGAAAAGGGTCAAAGGAGAGAATAGAATAAGTGGGGGGTGGGGTAGAATGGAGAAAAATATAGTTCATCTTTCACAATATAACTACTATGAACTTTGTGTAACTACACGTGTTGTACAAGCTACATTGGATTGCTTGTCTTTCCAGTAGGTGTGGGTAAGGAGGGAAGAAGGGAAAGTATCTAGAAATCAAAGTTTTAAAAACAAATGTTTAAAAAAATTGTTTTTTACATGTGATTGGGAAACAAGATATACAGGCACTGGGGTATAGACATCTGTCTTGCCCTATTAGAAAATTGGAGGGAGGTATGGGGGAAGATACAAGAGACAACAGACTGGGGGAAGGGGTATTCAGTAGCCTCATTATTTTGGGTTGGGGTTAGGGGAAAGACAGTAGAAAAAATGTAACTCAAAATCTTGTGGCAATGAATGTTGTAAACTATAAATAAATTGAAAAAAAAAGAAAAGTATGAACTGATACCAATTCACCTTTTTTTTTGATGCTTTGGATATAGGAGGTTTGACTTTGTTATTTTTTTTTTCTGAATGCTTGTTTTGATCTTCCTTGTCAACAATGTAACTTTATATGGTCAGAATTCCTTTCTATTGTTTGCTCATTTACCCTTCCTGTTACTTGACTTTTAATTCCTTCTTAGAATAGGGCTCTGCTTCCAGGTTGGAGGGCTCACTGTCCCAAACTTCAGGGGTTTTGTGCAGCTGTTTTCAGAGATACTTCTAGGGAATGATAAATTTTCCTTTCTTCCAAGGTGGTACTATCTAAAGAGAGGTGATTACTACTCTCGTGGCCTGTGTTCTGAATTGTAGGTGACCACAAACATTCTTTTCTAACCTAGAACTGTGACAAGGCTACCTGCTTCACTGTGATTGCAAGGTTTTGTGTGCTGATGCTCCTTCTTCCTGTAGGACTGCCTCCCAGGACTGTGCCTTGGATCCGAGAATGGGCAAAACAACAAAGTCCTGTGTCAGTGCTAGTAAAAATATCTTTATAATCTCTTCTGTTTGTTTTGCCTCTTTATCATCTCTGGACAGAGAGCTCTGGAACCAGCTGTTGCTGGTGCTGATTCAGTGACTTCCAAGACCTGCTCCTGGTTTGCTGGGGCTGGTTCTGTGCTGGCACAGCCTGTGCTGGACTGTGTTCTAAACTCACCCAGGTGTGATAGACCTTTCCTGTAGTCCTTCTATGTTGTCTTAGATTGGAAAATTGTTTCACTCCATCTTTTTGTGGATTTTGCTATTCTAGAATTTGTTGCGGGTCGTACTTTAAAGGTATTTGGAGAGGTTTTGGTGGGAGCACAGGCAAGTCCCTGCCTTCACACTGACATGTTGTTTCTGGCCTCCCACGGTATCTTAAGCTGCAAAAGTGTTTCATTCTATCTTTTTTTTTTTGGTTCTGTAGCTCCTGAATATGTTTAAAGGTTTGATTTAATGTTGTTTCTGAAGAAACTTGGGGAGATCTCAGGCAACTTCCTGACTTCTCTCAGCAATCTTGGCTCTCAATTTTCAATGTGAATTTACCGATTTCATTTTTGGACTGGGAGTCAAGTGACATTGACTATCGTCTTATGTAATTTTACCCTCCTTTTGATCTAGAATATGCCAAACACATGCCACTGGAGAAGGGATGGTAACAACTTGGGACATAACTGTCTTTGCTAAAGAAGGCATGTTCTATATTCATAGTTTGTAGCTACAGAGGTATAAGGACTTTTAGTACAATCCCCTAATTTTACAGATGAGGTAGCTTAATTGTGGAAAGGTAACATTAATCACTCAAACTCACATACACAGTAAATAGGAAACAGTTAGTTGGCATGGTGTGATAGAGCAGTAGGCCCAGAATCAGGAAGACTTGAGTTTCTGTCTGACCTCAGACACTTGCTGTGTGACACTGGACGTGTCACTTAACTTCTGTTTGCTTCAATTTTCTCATCTGTAAAATGGGGATGATCCTAGTACCTCCATCAAAGAGACTGGTATAAGCATCAGATGAGATGATTATTTAAAGAAAAGGGCATGGCACATAATAGGCATTATATAAACACATCATTCCTCCTCCCTCTAATATTGATATTATTTGAACCTATGTATTCTGACTCTAAATTCAGTGATCTTTTAATTGTGTCAAGAGAGAATAAACAAGATGACAAATCTAGGCTAATGGGGATAAATCAACCCAATATTTTGTGGGTCATTATGTTAGTGGAACGGTGGCAGCTAGGGTTAATGCCCACATTCCTATACCAATAACTGGAGAAATTGAAATTGAAGACACCAAGGAGGAGACCTAGGCCAGGTAGAGTTAGCTTTGCCCCAGATAGATTAGCATAGGATCCAGCAGTGTGCCTTTTGTACTAAGAGAATTTAAGTACAGTTGTACAACTCTAGAAGGAAGGTCATGAGACTACAGGACACTTATTCAGGGACTGCTGCTATCTCTCTGAGAATTGCTTTTAATTTTATCTACTTTTACTGAATTTATGGCTGCATTTACTGCCTGTGAACTGTTTTTACTTGATGGATTTTGAATACTTTTATCTTTATTTATTCATTCATTAATTCATTTGTTTGTTTGTTTATTTTGAAGCAATTGGGGTTAAGTAACTTGCTCAAGGTTACACAGCCAGGTGTTTCTGGGTGGGTGCTAAGTGGCTGAGCCTGGATTAAATCCCCAGGTCATCCCGACACTGGGGCCAGTGCTCTTACTCACTGTTCTACCTGGCTACCCCTTTATCTTTATTTATTAAAACAAAAATCTCTATCTTAACCTTCAGGTATTGAATGGTACATTGTACCAGATGCAGACTTAGGACCAGTGCACAAGATTTAGTGTATACATAATGCAGGTCAGAGGTTCGTAGCAGTGGTATAAAGGATGGAAAAGTATGATACATGAAAAGCTCAAAAGACATAATTTCTTGGTAATTATTCATTTCTATAAGTGGCTAGTGAGTCATTAAAAAAAGGATGGTCATTTGGTTGTTTCTCATAAACCAAAGTCCCCTCATGGAGGCTTCTTAATGCCTACATGCCCTTGGAAGAGTGGGTGTCCTCAACATGTAGCCATGAACTCTGGTTAATAATTAATGCGAGAATGGATATTATATAATGAGATGTGGGTTTATTCTAACCATGGTCTAGGTGACATGACTTTTGCTACTCTGTCCTGGACACAGACTTATCTCTTCATAGATTACTGAAGTCTAGGGTAACTTGGACAAGAGGGGGAATTCACTTGCACTCAAAGGTAAAATACAGTAGCCTTGAATTTACCAATTCACTTAGACCAGAATTTCTTTCCCTTTTGATCAGATCTAAAATTTCCCAGTTAGGTAAGTTTCACCCAAGACTTCATCTTATCAGTTCTGTACTTCAAAGGCTGGCTGAATAACATACAGAGGCTAATTTCTGAATGAAGAAATTGAAAGGGGAAAATCCTTTGTCCTAATTCAACAATTGGTTTTTAATATAAGAAAAATAATAATTTCTCTCAAAATCAACAGAAATTCAAGGAGAACATACTTTAAAGTAGAATAGTGGACATCTGAGAAATAATAATTTTCCTCATTTTATGTTTCTTTTTATCCTTTCTTGCTTTCTCATATCTGTCTCAAAGTTCATAAATGTTGCTGTGGTCTCAGACTGATTTATTGACTATGATAATAATGAGGAATTTTTCTAAGTATTTCTTCATTCATTTTAAAGAAATGAAATGGGAAATTGGTGTTCAAGATAAAACTTTGATCCTATTCTAACTTCCAGGCAAAAAAAAAAAATTGGTTAGAATAACTCTGTGCTTCCACAAGGATACAGAACAGTTTCAATAGTCTCCAACATGACCCACCCCGCAAAAAAGAAAAAAAGAAAGAAAAGAAAAAAGAGATGATTCTCTTGACTTTGAGATATTTGAAGATATAATGTTATCATGGCAGCTATTGTCTACAGATGCCCAGGTCACTCACCTTTCTTCCTCAATGAGTTTGATATCAGGCTTACAATTTTTCTCTCCCACCCAACTCCTCCTCTCATGCTAAAGGACTTTACATACATAGTGATTCTCTGTCCTATTCCCTAAGTACTCAGTTCCTCAATTCACTAATTTCCCATGAGCTACTCCTCCACTCTATTTCAGTCACATACAAAGATTGTCACACCCTTGGTCTTGTCATCACTCACAAATGTAGCACTTCCATATTCAAGAATTCTAAAAATCCCTTTATCTGACAAAAATCTGTTAAGTTTTTCACCCCTTCCTCTGCCTTTTTTTACATAACTGTACTATTTGTCCATATTTTGAGCTCTAATACCTGAACCTCTCAATGTTCTCCTAAGCCATCTCCTCTGCACTAATCATTCTCTCATTTTCTCCCACGTTGACTTCTTAATGAACCAACCTAACTCACACTATCTTCCTCTCTTAAATATCTAGTCCCCTTATCATATTGTCAATTATACCCCCAATCAAGCCTCAATCCTTCAATCACTTCCACCATTCAGCATTGCCTTTGTTCTTACATGTGTGGTGCTATGCAAAGATGAAAAATATCATGCAACTATTATGACTAGATTCACTATAAGTTTGCACTACATAAGCTCAACCAGACCCCTCACTGTTCCTAGGGAAACACACTATCTCCCTTATCAATTCACTATTCCACTCTCCACAGCGTTTCTTCCAAATGTTATCATCTCTCCTCATATCTCCCATGCCCCTTTCCCGAACTCTTTCAACTGAGAGAAAACCTTAATATTTTATAAAAAAAAAACAGGCCATTTATCATGAACTATTTTCTACCATCTTTATCTCCTATTACTCAGTGTTTTCTGCCACTTTCTTCTCTTTCACCCTTTTTCACATGATGAACCTCTTATCTCTGTCTTTCAGATGTCTTGACCAATATGTCCAGTAGACATCTTAAGCTCAATATATCCAAAACAGAACTCATCCCCTCCCAAATCTTCCTGCTTCTACCTTCCATATTACTATATAAGGCAAAAACATCCTTCCAGGTGCTCGAGCTTACAATCTAGGGTTGTAATCTAGGATGCCACACTATCTTTCAATCCTCATATCCAAGTTGTTCCCAGTTTCATCTTTGCAACAACTCTTGAACATGCCCCTTTCTCTCCTCTGATATAGCCACAAATCTGGTGCAGGCTCTCATCACCTCATGTTTTGATTATTGCAATAGCCTGCTGGCAGGTCTATCTGCTTTAAGTCTCTTCTCACTCCAATTCATTATCTATATAGCTACTAAAATGGTTTTCCTAAAACACATGTCACCAATCTACTCAATAAACTCCAGTGGTTCCCTATTGCATTGAAGAGCAAATATAAAATTCTCTATTTGGTATTCAAAGCCTTTCATAGCCTAACTCCCTCCTATCTTTCCAGTATTCTTACTCCTTGTTATTGTTGTTCTAGTCATGTCTGATTCTTCATGATCCCATTTGGAGTTTTCTTGGCAAAGCTATTAGAATAGTTTTTTTTTTCCTTTTCCTCCTTCAGCTCATTTTACAGATAAAGAACTAAGGCAAACAGGGTTAAGTGACTTACCCAGAGTCACACAGCTAGCATGTGTCTGAAGTCAGATTTGAACTCAGAAAGACGAGCCTTATTGACTCCAGGCCCAATGCAACAGTACCACAGTACCACCTAGATGCCTCCTTTCTCTATTCTTACTCCACACTCCCCATCATGTACTCTTCAATTCAGTGACACTGACCTCTCAGATGTTTCATGAACAAGTCACTCCATCTCTCAGGTCTGGGAAGTCTCTCTGGCTCTCCATCACTGGAATACTCTCCTTCTCCTATTCTAACTACTGACCTTGCTGGTTTCCTTTAAATAGCAACGAATATCCCAACTTAAATAGGAAGCCATCCCCAACCTTCCTTAATTCCATTGCCTTCAGTCTATTAATCATTTCCTATTATCCTGTATATTGCTTGTTTTTTATAATTTATCAGCACATGGTTTCCTCCTATAAGTTGTAAGCTCCCTGAAAGCAGGACTGTCTTTCTCCTGTTTTGTATCCTCAGCACTTAACACAGAACCTGGCATATAGTAGGCACTTAATAATTGTTCACTGATTAATATGATTAGACTTTTAGGACTCATTATCCCATATTTTTGGTGGATTTGAGTCATGATTAAGTTGTAACCCACTTTCCCAAGACTAATTGTCAGAGTATACATTAATAGTGAATTTAGGAGCTTGATAGAAAAGAAAAAGGAACAATTTCTATACTATCAATTGCTGGACGAAATGAGGAAGATGCAAGATGGTAATCTTAGTGTACCAAGGAGGAAAACAAAGACATGACAGGAAAGAAACCAGGCTTGAGAAAATGGGGAAGAGACCAAAGAAACATCCTATTGCAGCAGCTTGAAAAGAGTAGCAAAGCAGGGCTTTCAGGGGAAAAAGAAAAGAAGCAAGGAGATGCTGATAGATATTCAAGGACTTGAAGTAAATATAAAATGAGATATAAAATAAAAACCTGATCTAACACCTGGGAATAGGGATAAGGAGACTAGGGAATAAAAGCTAAAGCAGAACCAACTGTAAGAAATCAATCAAACCAGAGGAACTATATATATATATGAGGTTTCCTTTTTTTCCTACCCTCCTCCCACGTTCCCCTTGGCTTGTACCCTTCTTAAAATCTGCATCCGTTTCTACCAGGTACTCACAATTCTGGAGCAAACTCTATTGCTACAGAATAATGGATGCCTGAGGCTTTGCAACTAATTTATAGTAAATTAGAGCAGTGCAAGGCAGTCCTGCTTTTTTATATCCAATGTCAGTATGTTACAAACCAACTAATCCTCCTTCTCTTAGAATGAGCAACAACCCACAGAAAAAGTTTGCTTTTGACTATAGGTTTCTATGTGACAACTTCTATGTGGCTGGGTTCTTATGTCCCTAGTGTGTTGTTGGTATTTTACAAGATGGTTCCCTAAACTAGTCAATTGGAAGAGTTTCTACATCTCCCCAGGCATTTCACCAACTATTTGGGAATGCCTTTGGCATTCATCAGTATCTGACAGTATTTGTATTTAGTGATAGCGATTTAGTGAAACTACCATTCCTACCCAAGGACCTTTTGAACATAAAAGAGTACTATGAATATAAACTTAATTTATTATATTAATTTGTATCTCTTCCAGTATCTACAAATGGAATCATTGTGTTTACAAGCAGGAGACTATCTTATATATTATGTATTCAAACCCCATTAATTTAAATATAAAGAAACTAGGGTCAGAGACAATAAGTAACTTATCTCAGGACACACAGGTAGTTTGTTGCATAGTTGGTATTAGAACATAGATTTCCTGACTTAACATCTCAAACATCTTTCTTTGTACTACATTGCATTGCCTTAAAATGAATAATTTTCATGGTGATGATATAATTCCAACATTACCACTATATATCATTAAGATAACATACCTTCTGTTAAAATTTCAGAACTGAAATAATTTTTTTCTGTAGACTCAGATTTTACTTTTCATTACAAGAGATGTGAAACTAGCTGTTCCAATATATCTGTCTGTCTATCCATCCATCCACCCATCTGTTCGTCCGTCTTTATCTATCTATCTTTACATTCCAAACCTGAAGTGAAATCAGACTTGGACTTAATAAAACCATTTAAATGAAAGTAAAATATTCAATTGCTAAGTTAATATTTGTAGGTTTATAACTTGAAGAACAGGGTGTGTATGAAATTCATCCTTTCTATGCATTTTGGGTTTCTGAACCTTGTGACACAGCCAGAGACCGCTGGGCTTTCCTCCCTCCTCCTCCTGAAGGCCTCTGCTACATTTTCTCAGTACTCTGAGTATCAAGGGCAAATTTTATGGGCTTTTAGTTAAGTGAAGTCCCAAAGTTCCCCTGACAGGTAGAGGGGAAGACATTAGTTATTCTTTTTCCTAGATCAGGTGAGTGTTGGTAAGTGTTTAAAAGATTTTTAATTTTAATCTACATTAATATTTTATCCACTTTGTTGCTTTAGAGGTATAAATGCTCATAATAAAATTTAACAATTGGCTCTCACAAAGCCAGTATTATCAGACTCACAAAATTTAGATGGCAGAAGGTAAATGAAGAAAAATATGTAAAGGATTGACAGAAGTCATCCTAAGAGAGCATATGACAGAGGCAAAGTGCTCAATGTCTACTTGCCACAGCTTACAAATCACAGAACTCATTCAGCTAATTTAGTATACTTTGGTATACCATTACCTTTCAATTAGAATGTTCTTGGCAATCTTTATCTCTTTATTTCCCTGGTTATTTTCCCTTCATCACCCTGTTAGCCTTTGGCATTTCTTAGGCAGAACTTTTTTTTAGTTAATAATTAATAATAATAATTCTATTTAATTAGGTTCCTATCCATCAAATAATGCCCCAGGTGTCTTAAATAGATGAAAACATAAAAACAGCTCAGCGTAGCTCAGTGTGACACTGGAGTCCTTTGAAATTGAAAGGCTTTTAGATCAGAGTCTGGTTTACTGTTGGCACCCAATAATTGCAAAACAAAACAAACAAAAAATTCCAACAAATCAATTCATTTAGACTGAGTAGTTTTTGAATTCTTTGGGTAGCAAAGGCAAAAGGTGATGCATTAAATAAGAATTGTTACCAGGGATTTAAGAAGAAAGTGGTATTAATGAGAGCATTTAGAAAATAATAGAAATATTGAAATGCAATGGAACTTAAAAAACAAACAAAGGCAACCTGTAGTATTCAAGGTCAATGATGGTGAGTGGCCAACACCACATCAACTTATCTTTACGGAGGAACACAAAGAATGGTACTTACACTCAGAACAGATGGAGAATTGTTGAAATTTAAACAGATGTTGGTGAGAAAATGAAAGATGAACGTGAAAAAATAAACCAATCATAGTAATTTTTAAATATTGGTTCCAATGACCTCTGTTTGAATATTGACTTTCACTCAGTTAATGTTTCTATAAGTTAGATGGTCAGGTTTAATCCCTGAGCTGTATCAGAAATTCCTCAGTCCCAGTGAGAAGTTTAATTAATAACTCCAGCCTGGTATCTGAAATTAAAATTCATGAATGGAGATATCCTGTATTCAAGTCAGAAAATATGCCTTCTGAAATGTCCTCATTCTCAACAGGATCCTCGAAACTAGGAATTTTCCAAAAGCGTACCTTGAACTTAATTGTATACATTTCAGAATAGCAAGTTCTCTTGGGGCGGAACATGGAAAAGAGGATCTGGTTAACATGTCAAGGAGAAATAAGTGCCAAAGAGGCGCGTAGAGTATTGCCCCAATCTCACCTCAGTGTATAGGTAGCAGCAGAAACCCTATGGCAGGCAGCAAAACAGGCAGTCTGGGTTCTACTAGCAGTGGACAAGAAAGTGGGGAAAATTTTAGGGCCCACTAACAGCAGAATAAGAAGTGATAAAGACCCAACCAAAATGGGACATGTGACATGAACAGTGGCAAAGGCAAGCCCAGCATGGTCCTTTGCTTTCTGTAATTTGGAAAGGCTGGAACTGTGTGGGACAGAATGAACCACTTACCCAAAGAAAGTCAGAAGCAGGCTTGTGATGAGCAGGTAACTTTAATTGGTCTGTTCTCCCAGGGGCATCCTTCACCAAGGCAATCCAAATGAAGGAGGAGCCTGGTATGGGGGGAGGGTTTTTAAATCCTGATCCAATAGGATTGGGTTTCTCTCTGTGTCCCTCCCCTCTCTGGTCCTATTGGATGAGGGGAGGGCTTACAATCTCAAGACGGAATTAGAAGACAGAGCTGGAAGGGCTTGGACAGTCCTGCCTCCTATTGGTGAAGGGGCAGGACTCTAACTGGCGGGGTCATTTCTCATTCTTATGGGTGAGGAAGTGTAGGCAGCAGTTTGGCGCCCAGAACTAGGAGGCCGCAAACCCATTTTCTCTAGCCATTATTCTCTCCTCTCATTGGCTGAGAGATGAGTTCACATTTCAGACTATTCTTCTCTCTCATTGGTTGGGAAGGAAGAGTTAGCTGCCCCTGTTATCCTTGCCTAGTCTTGCTTGTCTTTCTCTCCTTGTCTAGGAGTCTCTGCATCTTCAGACAAATGATGGGAGAAGTTCTCTCTGGAAGAGAATGGGTTTCACAGAGAATCTTTTTAAGGAGGAAGGTGCCTGGAGAAAAGGAGGAGAAAAAGGAAGGGGAGAGGAGGTCCCAGGTTCTGTACTTCTTTTAGAGAAGCCATGACTCCATTTCTGGGAAGTCTTCACCAGACACATCTCACTCAGAACCCAACCCATTGCTACCAGTGCTCAGTGGATATTGGACAGCTCCTTCCTTAGGAAGGCTTGCCAATCAATACCCAGTGGGACATCGGAGAATTCCTTCCCAGGGAGGACCAAGGAGTAGTTCCTTAGAAGTAGCTTGTTTTCTTAACTGAACTCAGAAGAAAGGAGGCTCTCTCTATCCTGCAAAGGTCAGACTACTTTTTCATCGAAAGATTTAAAATTGTCTTTTAAGTCTCACTTGGCTCAAGAGACTAATGGCATGCATTGCTAACATTGTTTTCTCATTGTCTAAGTACCAAAAAGCAAGGCCATACGTAACAAAGCTGCCACCTCTTGCTTCAGACTTTTGACTGGCAGATGATCAAGGGTAACAAAGAAGCAAGGAAGATAGGACCAACTTAATCCATACTGAATCCTTCACTTGCTCTAAATATCCTTTCCCAGCTATGTCTAAATAAATATCATTTTGTTCGTTCTACATATTGTAGAAGTGTTTCATTTCATTACTGAGCAATCTCACTGTTCTGAGTCAGTCCTTGTTTGCCTAGACTTTTACAAGTAATGTAAAGGAAAAATCTGATTCTTTCATTGGTTACAAAAAGAAGGAGACGTGAAGAAAGTAGGAGATGTGTAGGAAATTAATCTAAGTTGATAAGTGCATGACTGTGATGATTTAAAAGAAGGATCTGCTAGCCATGGAGTATGTGTCTAGCTGTATACTACCATTGTGGGCCTTCCTTAGTGCAGTTGTACTTATACTCTGAGAGGTTATTTTCTACCTTATCCCCAAGGTCATCTACTATCCTTTCATGTCCAAAGAGAATGAAGACCATGATGCGGTTTCTATCAGAATTAGATTTTTACTGAATTTGAATTTTTTTATATTTATTTAAAAGGCACAATCCACTAATATTCAACAGCAATGCCTCATCATGGGGCAGAGATGACTCTGGCATTTGAAGGTCCAACTAACAGTTTACAATTTCTGACAGTTACTACCAAACGTGTTAAGCTTATTCTGAGGAAAAGATCAACACATTTATGGAAGACAAATGACAAGATTGTCCTCAATGTGTGATTTTTGGTCACAGGATCTCTCAATTCATATGATAAATATAGAAAGACTGTGATAAAAGTTAGGGGAAGAAATACTCCTACCAATGTACCATTGAAATTACATTATTTCCATAAACATAATATTGAAGTAAATAGCATGTAGGATAAGGGCTCTGGATTTAGAGGCATAAGGGATCTTAAAGGACCCAGAGTCCAAACCCACTCATTTTCCAGATAAAAAAACTGAAATTTAGAGAGTTAAGGGACTTTCTCAGGATGAAACATCTAATAAATATGTGGGCAAGAATCAAAAATAGGTATCAATGACTCTATGTCCACTGCTTTGTCCACTAGAGAATTTGTTTAATTCAACACAAATTTATTCATCACAAACTATGTACAAGGCACTGGGCTGGCATTGGGGATACAGAGGAATAATAAAAATAAACAAAAACCCCAAGATTTCAAGTTCTACTGAGAATAATATATATATATATATATATATATATATATATATATATATATACACACAGGTAGTTAAATAACTGTGTGTATACACACACATATAATTTATATGTATATATATATTATTTAATATATACATATTAAATAAAAATAATTTTAAGGGGAATAGGAAGAACATTCCCATATGACTGGAGATAGATGAGGAAGAAAGGGGTCGAGAATTCCCTGAACATAAGAGTTATGGATCACTAAAAGGAAACACTATAGGATATCGTATAATGTCTTTTCTCTCATATATATAGTTTGGTTAACCTGGAATAATGCCTTAGAGGCAGAGAGCTGAACTAGATGATCTCTGAAGTTTATTCTAGTCCTATAGTTTCTTTGTCACCTCCAAATTTTGATACATGCTGATCAAAAATCTGATAAAGTCCACATCTGATCTTTCTTTTCCTTAAATGTCAGCTGCAGCAATGATAGGACACATTGGGGAGGGGTGGGGGGGCATAAATATGAAAATCAAGACCTTAAACTAAATATCCATCCATAGAGGTAGCCAGAAAATAGAATCAGGCGAACAAAATCTACCTACCCATAATGATAATTATGCTACCACATCCTTCAATAGCTGCAGAGGACACTGAAATAATCCATTTTGACACTTTCCAAATCAGTCTACAAATCAACTTTTAGCAATAACCTACCATCATTATGGGATAAGATAATAGAGCACAATAGGACTTTTGTAGTCATGACACATGGCTAACCTCTTTCTGTTCCAAAGATGAAACTGTGCATTTCTTCTGAGGCCAGAACATCCCAACACACATATGTACAGAAAGCACAGTTCCTTAGTGCTTCTTACACAGTAGTTCACTTCCAATAAAGCTGGACATTTGGTAGTGTAGTTGAAAATGATGATATCAAGCTGTGAGAGCTTTTAATTATACACAGTTCAATTAGGCTTCCTTATTTCTAGTGGGGGGAAAGCAAGGAGAAATTAATTCAGGCTTGGCTTCATTACAATGTATTTAGTGGTAATTAAAAATTAATTTTATCATGTATAAAGTAAAAAGTTGTCAAGAAAGCTATGAAAAAATGCACAAAGTATTCAAAAATAAAATAGATACAACTGAAAGGAATTATCCTTTTTTGAGTGAATTGTGTTTTTGAAGAATGACAGTATTGTGAATGCTTCATTGTGAATCTTTTTGGTACATGTCAGCATGGGGATGAGGGGCAAAGGAAAAAGAACAAGAATTTATTAAATACTTACTATGTGCTAAACACAAGAAATATTACCTCATGTGATCAAAAAAAATAAGAGATAAATATCTTTGTTCTCAAATAAAATTAAAGTTTCTAAGATTTCTGTCTTCCAAATGAGAACAGGAGCTTAGTACTCTTTTAGGAGGAAAACATACTATTAAAATATGTCTTTCTTTGTTTAATTAGACAAACTAAATATAACTGAGTAAATTATCAGGTGAATTTCATAACTTTAGATAGATATTTTATATACTTAATTCCCTGGTGCCTTAAATTGGGAAATTACTTGCATGAGCATACCACTTCCATTTCAATTCAGTTTATTTCTGTTTAATTTCATTTAATAAATATTTATTATGCATCTACTAAATGCTTAACTCTACAAGGCATTGTGTATAATATAAAAGAAAAAAAAAGTTTGGTTTTGGATTAAAAGAACATCTAAAGTTGTTGGGGAGACTGGGCAAATTAAATGCATATTAAACAATTTGAATAACATATGTACATACATGAAGGATCTGTGACTTCCTTGAAAGTTACATACAAACTTAGAAAAATGATGCAATAATACTGAATAGAAAGCTTATCTCAGGGAAAGACTTGAGTTCAAGTCTTACCTCTTACACATACTAACTCGGGCAATTCTTTTTTTTTAATTTTTAAAATTAATTTGTTTGTTTACTTTAGTTTACAGGATTCAATTCCACAATTCCTTGAGTGTCACATTGTTCCCCTCCCTCCTTTCCCCCCACCCCATGGCGGTATATAGTCAAGTGTAGGATCTGTAAATACTTTCACATTATACATTAGTCAGGTTATAAAGATGGATTGTATCAGATGGAATGAAAAATGGTAAAGAGGACATAAAACCAAACAAGAAAAGGAAAAAGGTCGGGTATTTTCCTTCCATCTGGATAGAAACTTAGTTCTTTCTATTTCTTTCTCTGGATGCACACATTTCTCTCCATCATGAGTCCTTTGGTATTGACTTATATCACTGAATTGCTGAGAAGACTCCAGTCTATCAAAGTTGGTCATCACACATACATTGTGTCTGTAATTGTGTACAAATTTCTCCTGGTTCTCCTCTTCTCACTCAGCATCAGTTTGTAAAAAGCCTCTCCAGGTAAATACGAAGACTGTCTGCTCCTCGTTTCTTATGGCACAATAATATTCTATAACATGCATATACCACAACTTGTTCAGCCATTCCCCAATTGATGGGCACCCCCTTAATTTCCAATTCTTTGCTACCACAAAAAGAGCTGCTATAAACATTTTGGACATATGGGTCTTCCTCCCACTTCTATGATCTCTTTGGGATATAACCCTAGGAGTTGTATTGCTGGGTCAAAGGATATGAAAATATTTATAGCCCTTTGGGTATAATTCCAGATTGCTCTCCAGAAAGACTGGATCAGTTCACAACTCCACCAGCAATGCATTAGTGTTCCAATTTGCCCACATCCTCTCCAGCATTTGTCATTTTTCTGTTTTGTCATCTTAGCCAATCTGACTAGTGAGATGTGGTACCTCAGGGTTGTTTTGATTTGCATTTTTCTAATCAATAGTGATTTAGTAACTCAGGAAATTCTTAAAGACTCTAAATTGTTGTTGTTGTTTATTCCTTCTGGAAGAAGTCCGATGACATCAATGGGTGATGTCTTGACTTGTGCATGAACTAGATTTAAGTGAGGTAAAGTTGCTACAAAGTCCTCAGCTTCATTCTCTCTTCCTGAGTTATCAAAGTCCAGTGGCAGAAAAAAAAAGTCAAGATGACTGGCATTGGTTGGGATGCAGTGGACCACTTTGGCATCTTCTATGCCTGAGAAAGCTTTAAGCATTCCACAGTTCCTGCTTCAGCAGCCTTCGTGGTCACTGAAACAAATTATTCTCATCTTCCCATTCTTCAGTGGAAGTCTTCACAAGTTTGGGGTAGACACTCTCCTACCTTACCAACAGGTTTGAGGCCTATCAGTTACCCTTAATCTGATTTAGCTCATCTGCCAAGACTATCTCACCAGAGTGTGATTGCTACACATGCTACAGCATCTTGGAGCCACAGGTGAGAAGTGGGTGGCAGGTAGACACCAAAGTTGGATGAGAAGCCTAGAAAAGAGCTTGGCATCAAGTCCTAATAACAGAGGTACTATTCCTTCAGGAACATGTAAAATGGATACTAATGTGCAGAGCTCTTTCTCTGTAAGTTCCATACCCAAATTAAATGACAGACTTTGTCCTTTATTACCTGTATAAGTATGAAATCCTGGGACTGTTTTTGATTTATTCTTTGTACTTCAGTGTTTATTTACTATGGTGCTTGGTACATAATAAGAGCTTAATACATGCTCTTTGACTGATGTAATCCCTTGAGCCATCCTGAACCTATCGAAGTGATGGAAAACTCATCTGAAAAATTAATTCCTATCGTACTGATAAGCTAATGTGATAAGACACAATCAATAAATCAATTATCAAACATTTATTAAGGTCTACTATATGTCAGGTACTATGTTAGGTACAGAGAGTACAAGTATGAAAAATGCAACATTCTCCATGAATGGGCTTATATTTTAATTATCTTTCTTTCCAGGAAATGACCATTATGTAAAGTGCTTTGCAAACCATAACATAAATGTTAAGTATAATGATAATTTTATAATAATAAAAGTTATTATCATTCTTCTATTCACAATCCCTCCATATACTTGCATGTGTAAATCAAAGGAATATTTTAATGGTGGCTACTTTAGACCAGCTAGGAGGGAAGGAAGGCTCCATAATCATGAGGGGAGCTACTTTGCAAGTGATTGTAGAGCTCCTTAGATCACACCATCTAGAAAGATGTTCACATTCTCTCTGCACTGGGTTGGCTCTGACTCAGATCAGTATGATTCTTAGGTTCAGTTCAGCAAAATAAATATAGCAGTAATAAGATATGTGGATATCTTGACCTGCTTGTTTTCTGGTTCTATTAAATCTCACTTGATGGCTGTGACTGCCAAGCTATTAAAAAGAGAGTACCACTGAGTTCAATTATCAGTCAATTAGAAGACCAAATAATTATGAAGAAAGAATGGGAGAATATGAAATATCTCCTCATCTGATGAAATTTTCAATATGATGTTTAAAGGACTGGCAAAGATTCAAAAATAAATTTAAGGAAGGAAAAATCATTCATAATGAAAGAAAATTGCTATTCTAGAATAAATCAATGACCCATATTATCTGACATCCTGTCTCACAGAGTGTTCTGGACCTAATTCTATCTAGGAAGAAAAAATGGAGGGATATGCATTGTCCTGTGCAATATTATTTGATAAAAGGGAACTGGTTTTTTGACCTCTAGGAACAGTGCATTTATGCACAGAAGCATTAGGATTAATAGCTATGTTTTCAAATACTTTCATTGAAAATGTGATCAGAGAGAAAAGGAAACATTGATAGGCAGAGTGTTTGGATTTTAGTTTTAAAAAGATAGGGAATAGAATGAATTTAGCTGTGAGCTAATTAGCACGAGAGGCAGTTTTCTATACAATAGACCTGGTGAGATAAATTGTCTGTGTTAATGGAAGGGGAAAACTGCCTTTTTCTCTTGCAGTCTATTAATCCTCCTTCAGAGCTGCAATGATTCTGAAGACTCACAGAAAGAAAAACCTTGGTAAACTAAAAGAATGTTCTCATTGTTTACCAAACATCCAATTGAAAGTGGATATGAGGCAAAATCTTTATTCTTATTTATGTTAACTTAGTTATTCTAAATGCTTTATTTCCCCACCACCACCACTACTCCCCCTCCATTCCCACCTTAAACTAAACAGAAACTATTCTTGTCATCTGAAGTAGCAAGCTTATATCAATGTCATGGACTTTTCTTGTCTATGTGGACACTCTCTCCACTGATACAGGTTGCAACCTGACTAAAGTTTATATTCATAGGCCTCTGCTGGAGGAACAAAGAAGCTGAAGGACTTGCCTCTTGCCTCAGTTTCATAAATAGGGAGGATTTGAAGTGACATCTATCCTGATTCTATGTCCAATTCTTTTGGCAATATATCAGACTGCTCCTCTAGAACAATGTTCTTAAGGTTTGTTTTTTTTTCCCCTCAGGATTGCTTTACGCTCTAAAAAATTATTGAGAATCGCAAAGAGTCTTTTTGTAGGTTATAACCAGCTATTGATATTTACCATACTAAAAATTAAAACTGATTAATCTTTAAAATATTTATGGACATTTCAAATAACAAACTATATTACATGTTAATGTCAATAATATATTTTATGAAAATAACAGTATTTTCAAAAATTAAAAATGGAAAAATGGAATTGATTTACATTTTTCTTGCAAATCTCTTTAATGACTTAATAGAAGTCTTCCTTAGGCTGAGAGTAGAAGATAGCCTACTACTCATATCTTCAATATTTGATTTTGGTTGAAGTAAATGAAGAAAATACCTCCCAAGGAAATATAGAGTTGGTAAAGGCAGGGGTATTTTAATAGACAAATACTGTCTTAGTGTTATGAAAATAGTTTTAATTCTTTAAGCCTGCTCAGAGAGTCTCAGGGAATGAAAGGGGTTTGAGCACCACTCTTTGAGAAATAGTGTTCTAGAGAAGAACCATTTAAAATAGTTTTATGACATGGTAAGTAAATGCATAAACACCCAAACAGAAAAATCATAAATCCTAATTCTTGAAGGGTATATGATATTGATAAATTCAAAAATTGAATGATTTGATATAATCTAAGGATTTTAGATTTAGAAAGTAATGGGAGAGTTTTAATAACTGGTATAAGACTACATAGCTAATTACTAATGCCCAGTTTTGGACCCAATTAATATGACTCTATATACATGATTTATTCCCTTATTCCATGATGACTCAAAAATTACTATTTCACCAGACTCTGATTGTTAATTTTTGAAAGAAAATATTCATAAATCCACTTTAAGTATGGAGAGAGGAACAGAAGTACATATGTAATGGGGCAATATTTGAAACATGAAAAAAAAGTTGGCAAATCATGAATCCTTCTAGTGATCAATAGCTGGCAAGCCCAGAGTGCTAAGTCCTTCTTGTTCACTGTATGTTCATGAGATTTCCTTTTAACTCAACCTTGATTGTATTAATTGACAAAGAACTCCCATGGTCATTTGTGGTTTCCCTATTCATGACCAAGGACCTTCCTCCATTAACATTGCTTTGCTTTCTTTCTTTTATAATCTATTCCTACTCTGAATTAGACCTAGATTTTGTATTTTTCTCAGTGGTCCTTGAATACTTAGCTACTTACAGCTGTGAGCCTTGATAGTCTGTAGGATTCAATTTCTAGTGCATGTTTTCCATTCTCTGTGGGATCAATTGGTGCCTCAAAAAGTTTCAGCTCCTAGAGCTAGAATGTAACTCAGGAACACTTATTTCCATAACTAGCAGTTCATCAGGGTTAATAAAAATACCATTCATAACAATCCACATTTAATATGCCTTCTTGGGAGTGTTGATTGCCCTTAGCTTTAGTGATTTACAATGGAAAAACATGGATTCTTTTCAGCAGCAAATATTTATAATTATTGAACACGAGAAATATACATGTGAGTGTTTCATTAATACTATACAATCCCATAAGTACACAATTCTGGGAAAAGGAAGGAATAAATCCAAATGGTCAACTGAGAATAGATTATTTTGCATTGATCTACCATTTATTGAAATTTTAAAACTTATATACAATGCTTCAAAATAACTAAAGAAAAGCCAGTTTATGATATAATGAAACTAGATATATAACACCACTAAATACCTTTTTTTGTTTTCTTTTGAATGTAGTATAATATAATACATTTTTCTCATACATGAAGCAGGCAGAAGAAACTGTAGAACAGTGGTATGTTATCAGTCATGCCCAGAAGCACCCATTCTTTTAGTCAATGTTCATTTTCTAGGGAAAAAATATTCAGGGAAGGAATGTTATTTAATAGAAATTGTGACAAATTGGTGATGGCATAGAAGATAGAAATGTTAGGAGAAAGACAAAAGGGCTGATAGTATACTATTTTCTCCTATATTCAGTCATTTCTACTTTTTTTCCCATTCTCTTTGTTTCCTTACAATAAAATTTGAATATACAGGTGGTAAATAAAGAATAACACTTAAAGCTAGTTTTTTGTTTGTTTTGTTTCAATTCAGATATTACATTTGCTCAACCAGTGGTATACCAGAGTCAGTATACATTAAATTTTCAGTGAATTTTTACCTCAAAAATCAGTAAATACTACAAACCTGGGCTATAATCTTATTGTTGTGTTTATTTTCTAGACTTAAGAACGTAATGGGAAAATGTTAATAATGCAGATAAAATCTGAAGCAGTCAAGGGACAGTTCTTTTTTTGAGACCTAGTTGTTGAAGATTTACCATCACATTCTTATAACTCAACCAATTTATCAGCCACAATCCTTATGTTTGGTAACACTATTAGAAAAAGCATACAAGAAAAAAAAATGATGACAGTTCAAAAAGAATAGCTATTTTCTTACTTTTTGAAAACTGCTATACATTGCTTAATGAAACTTCCAAATAAATACTCAATTGTAATTCACAATAAGGTGATGTACATGATCCCAAGAGTTAAGCATTAAATAGAGATAACTCTTTTAGTAGGCTATTACCGAGATTGTTGATTCCACTGGACCTGAATTTTGATGATTTTCATTTTATTTTTACTTTTTATTTTTCATAGTCATAGTATTGCAACAGACATACCAACAGACATACTGAGAGTATTAGGACACAAGAGAGAAATGTCATTGCTACTCTGAACCTGTGAATAATATAAAGGTTGACATTGACTAATAAGTGTAGCATGAACGCAATATTCATAGTACTGACGGCAACTGTAAATATACCAGTATAGTTATCAATTACAAAATTTAACAGACTCTCCATATAGAAGCGGGAAGCAAAACATTTATTCAGATACCAGAAAATCAAATCCCAATACCAAAAAGTCAAATCCATTATTATAATGAGGGTAAAGCAGAAATAGAACAAATCTAAGGCTCACCACCTGAAAGAGATCCCAAGAGGAAAACTTGCAGGAATGTCATAGACAAATTTCAAAACTCCTAGGTTAGGAGAAAATATTGCAGGGGGCAAAATCAAGATGGCAGAGTAAAGGCAGGGATTTGCTTGAGCTCTCCTGCAAAGCCCTATAAATACCTGTAAAAAATTACTCTAAACAAATTCTAGAGCAGCAGAACATGCAAAATGACAGAGTGAAACAAATTTCCAGTGGATAGAATTTTAGATAAGATAGATATGATAGCTATCTGGAGAGAACTGAATGGCAATACAAAGAAATATAGCTTTACTCAGTGATTTATGGTACCCTTACAAAGGTACTATGTATTAGGGCATGAAATTTCATAATTAAAAGCAAAAAAGCAGAAGTATTAATAGCATCATTTTAGATTACAATGCAATAAATTATATTTAATACGGAACCATCAAAGCATATATTAAAAATCTAATTCAGTATTTTAAAAAACCTAATGTTAAAGAATGAGTGAGTTAAAGAATATAGCATAGAATTAACCAATAATTTCATTAAAGAGAATAACAATAAAGAGATAACATATCAAAACCTATGGGATACAGAAAAAGCAGATGAGAGGAAAATTTATATCTCTAATGCTTACAACAATGAATTGGGTTGAACAAAAAAAAAAAAACTAGAAAAAGAACAAACTAAAAATCTCCAATTAAACAATAAATTTAAAATCCTAAAAACTAAAATGAAATTAATAACATTGAGAGTAAAACATGTTGAATTTATGGAAAAAGCACTAGGAGTTGGTGTTATGAGAAAACCAATAGAATAGATAAACCATTGGTTAATTTGATTAAAAATAGAGAAAAAAAAACCAAGTCAGTAGAATAAAAAATGAAAAGGGTGAATATATCACTAATGAAGATGAAATTAAAGTACCTGTAAGGAATTATTTTACCCAATTAAGTGCCAATTAATTTAATAATTTAAATGAAATGCAAGATTATTTACAAAAAAAAAATTGTCTAGATTAACAGAAGAGGCGATAGGCTATCTAAATAGATCTATTTTGCAAAAATAAATTAAACAGGCCATGAATGACCTTTATAAGAAAGAAAAAACAAAACAAAACAAAACACCAAGACCCAAGGGATTTACAAGTGAATTCCATCAACTATTTAAAGATCACTGATTCCAATATTAAATTTGGAAAAATAGGCAAGAAAAGAATCCTACCAAACTCCTTTTATGAATCAAATACGATATTGATATCTAAACCGGACAGAGTAAAAACATTAAAAAAAATTACAGACCTATTTCTTTAATTAATATGTTGCAAAAATTCTAAATAAACACTGGCTAAAAGATTACAACAATATATTAGAAAGATTATACATTATGACCCAGTGGGAGTTATACCAGGAATGCAAAAGAAATGGTTTATATAATGAAAATATTTTCAAAATTGATTATATCAATAAAAAGTTTAAAATATGCTTGTATCAGTAGATGTAGAAAAAAATTTGATAAAGCACAATGCACCAATATAGTAACAGTAAAATTATTTTAAGAAAAAATTTTAGAAAATGGGTTATTTTGACTATTATTAGTATACAATTTGACTACAAAGGATATATGAAGGAAGAACCTATCTGTATACAGAGAAAGAACTAATAAATAGATGTATTTATAAGATGATTTTACATATATATTTGAACAGCATGCAGATTTTTAAAAGATAGAGACCTAGACATGTTTGCAGGCAGTGAGAGAGAGAAGCTGAGACAGAGGCACAGAGAAAGATTAAAGATAATTGCAAATCTTACTGATTCTCCTCCACAATCTCTCTCAGCTTTCCCCTTGTTTCCATTTACATGACCACCAATGTAATTCACTCCTTTTTGATGTACTATTCTAACAGTTTTAACAATTATGAGCTATAAATGTGCTCATAATCCCTCCTCCAATGATATTTTAATATAGCTCCTGAAATAATATAACTAAAGCAAATGATCAAGACCATGTCACTCCCCAGATCTGAAAAACGTAAATGTTTCTTGGCCCATGTTGTCTCTAAGATCAAATATAGACACCATAGAAGGACATATTTTAAAATATCTCTCCACCTAGATTTTATAGTATCGTCTCTATCGCTATCTATGTTACACAGAAACTGTACTATTTGCTATTTTCTGAACTTAAAATAGCATCTTCCACCTCTATACCTTTGGATATGTGTCCCCTATGACAGGAACAAATTCCTTTTTCATCACTTTTAGAATCCTTATCTTAACTCAGGTTCAGCTCTGTTGCCACTTTCACTATGAAATCTTCCATGATACCTGCTCTCTCAGAATACAAATAGTTCAATGTTTACTTTTTATTTTTGTTTTTGTTTTTTATCTTTTCTTCACCCTCAACACAATATTTTATTTATCATTGTCAATTTTGTATACCTGTAATAGTAATTTCTCCTTTAGGGTACATTTATTTTCTGCTTTAGGGCATAGCAGAGTATTGTATAAAATGCTTATTTAATAATAATAGCTATGACTTTTATAGCGCTTTAAAGTTTATAAAGAGCTTTACTAACTGTCTTATTTTATCTTCACAACAACTCTAAGAACTAGGAACTATCATTACCTCCATTTTATAGATGAGGAAACTCAGGCAGACAGAATTTAAGTGACTTTTCTGTGGTCACTTAGTAGATGTCTGAGGGATTTAGGCACAAAGAAAATAGCATATGGCATATGCAAGAGATTATTTGTAGATATTAATTGTGAACCATTATTACCCTATTGTGACAGCTGGGTGGTGCAGTGGAGACAGCTCCAATTCTGGACAAAGGAAGAAATCTTAGTGAGTTCAAATCTGTCTTCAGACTCCAAATTAGTGACCCAAGGAAAATTACTGAACCCTGTTTGCCTCAGTTTCCTCATCTGTAAAATGAGCTAGAGAAGAAAATGGCAAATCATCCGAGTATCTTTGCCAAGAAAACCTCAAATTATAAAGATTACTTGGCAGGTTATCAGGTTGACTTTTGAAATAAAATGATATAAATATGTTTGAGTAAAAAGATAATTTTTTGAACAAGAGCAATTTATTTATTTTTGGTTTATTCCTTATTTACTTAAGCATTTTTTTAAATTGTTCATTTTTAGTTTTCAACATTCATTTCCATAAGATTTTGAGTTACAATTTTTCTCCATCTTTCCCCTATGCCCCACCTCAAAATAGCAAGCCTACTGAATATCCCTCCCCCCAATCTACTCTCTCTTATATCCTCCCCCATGTCACCTCTAACTTTCTAGAAAGGCAAGATGAATATCTATACCCCAGTCCCTGTATATCTTATTTCCCAGTTGCATGTAAAAAAGCAAATTTTTTAACATTTGTTTTAAAACTTTGATTTCCATATTCTTTCCCTTCTTCCCTCCTCACCCACCCCCAACTGGGAAGATTAGCAATTAAATATAGGGTGTACATATGTATTTATGCAAAACATTTCTATAGTAGTTATATTGTGAAAGACTATATTTCCCTCCATCTGATCCCACCCCCACTTATTCTATTTTTTACTTTGACCTTGTCCCTTTTTCAAAAGGGTGTGCTTCTAAATACTCTCTCTTTCGATCTGCCCTCCCTTCTATAGCAGCAAGCACCCCAGAGTCCTCAGGGTGCCTGCCAACACAGGTCAAAATGGGTTAACAATCTTGCTTTAATCAATCAAATATATCATTTACCTTGTTCAGGGTAAAAAGTCAGCACCCCGAATTTCAGAGTATACAGACAGAAATATTTCAAGTAGGCAGGCCTCCAACTGTCCAACCATTACATCCATACAAAATCACAGTTACCAGAGAGGGAAGCATCAACATCTGGGTTTTTCAAAGCTGGGGGGCTCTCAACAGCTGCCTAGAGTCTCATGGGAACACTTCTCAAAGTGAGCCCTAAAACAAAGTATCACATAAGGGATTATATAGCCTTCTCCTGGGTCAGAGAATGTAACAACCCTCTTGACCCACTGCCCAATCACAAAGCAACAAGGTGTGGGCATTCCTGAAAAATAAGCCTCCCACCATAGCCTCAAGGTGGACTTAACCTAGGGGCAGGGAAGATCTTAAAAATTTACATTCCTGCAACACCTTCTATCATCCCCCCTCTTATCCCCTTCCCCCTACTTTCCTGTAGGGTGAGATACCCAATTAATTATGTTATTCCCTCCTTAACAAAAATTCAATTAGAGTATTTTTGACGCATTCCCTTTAGCCTTCCTGTTCTTCCCGTCCACTGTAACAGTTTTCTCTTGCCTCTTTTATGTTGATGACCACAGGCCAGTGGGACTCTGACCCTAATGGCTGAACAAGCCTTCTCAGGTGTTTGGCCTGCTGATGGGCCTGGATCCTTTCCCCATGCCCCAGGCAAACACAAAGGTATGAGGATTAGGTCCTCAAGATGAGCATGGCATTTACTCCCAATATCTAGAACAGAGAAGTGCACAATGTCCTCAGGGAAAGACAATTAGGGAGGGGATTATGGCTCCATAAAGCCTATACCTGGAACAATAAACTTTGGCTCTTTACTTTCACCATTCTAAGAGTCCTGTCTCTTTTTATGCACCCACTTGCAAATTCTGGGTTGGTAAAATGAGGCACTTTCTCAGCCTGCTTGGGGATGGCAAGGCTCCCACACTTTCTCAGGCCTGCTGCAAGACAGCAGAGCTCCACATAACTGGCTCCCCACACTTTTATATGAGAAAATTTACCCTATTATATCTCTCTTTATCCCTTCTCTCATAATATTCCTCTCTCACCTAGTAATTTTATATTTTAGATATCATCCCTTTATATTCAATTGATTCTGTGCCCTCTGTCTAGATATACATATGCACATATATACACACACTCGCATATGTATTTATACACTCTCCTATATAAGCATATATATATATATGTATACATATATATATACACACATATATATTCCTTTCAATCATCCTCATACTGAGAAAATTCTCATGATTTACAATTATCGTTTTCCCATGTAGCAATGTAAAAATTTCAACTTTAATAAGTTCCTTGTGATTTCTTTTTCCTGTTTACCTTCTCATCCTTGTCTGAATTCTTATATTTGAAAGTCAAATTTTCTGTTAAGCTCTGATTTTTTCATTATGAATGCTTGAAAGTCCTCTATTTCATTGAATAACCATATTTTCCCCTTAAATATTATACTCAGTTTTGTTGGGTAGGTGATTCTTGCTTTTAGTACTAACTCCTTTGAACTCCAGAATATCATATTCTAAGTTCTTGGATCCCTTAATGTAGAAGCTATAGATCTTGTGTTATCCTGATTATGTATTCACAATACTCAAATTATTTCTTCCTTGCGGCTTGAATACTTTCTTCTTGACCTGGGGGCTCTAGAATTTTACTATAATTTTCCTAAGAGTTTTCTTTTGGGGATCTTTTTCAAGAGGTGATATATGAGCTCTTTCAATTTTTATTTTTCCCTCTAGTTCTAGAATATTTGGGCTATTTTCCTTGGGAGTTTCTTGAAGGATGATTTCTAGGCTCCTTTTTTGATCATGGCTTTCAGGTAGTCCAATAATTTTTAAATTATCTCTCCTGGATCTATTGTCCAGGTCAGTGGTTTTTCCAATGAGATATTTCACATTACCTCCTCTTTTTCATTTGTTTGTATCTCTTTACTTATAAAATCATTAGCTTCCATTTGCTCCAATCTAATTTTGAAAGAATTGATCTCTTCTGTGATTTTTTGAAATTCCTTTTCCATTTGGGCAATTAGGCTTTTTAAGGCATTCTTCTCCTCATTGGCCTTTTGGTCCTGTTTTGCAATTTGAGTTTGTGTATTCTTTGTGTATTTTTTAAGGTATTAGTTTCTTCAGTATTTTGGCAGGCTGTTTAGCAGGCTGCTGACTTGCTTTTCATGATTTTTTTGCATCACTCTCATTTCTCTCCCCAATTTTTCCTCCACTTCTCTTATTTGATTTTCAAAATCCTTCTTGAGCTCCTCCATAGTCTATAACCAATTCATATTTTTCTTGGAAGCTTTTGATGCAGTAGTTTTGCCTTTCTTGACTTCTTCTGGTTCCACGTTTTGATCCTTTTTGTCCCCCCAAAAAGGTTCTATGGTCTGATTGTACTTCCTCTACTTGCTCATCTTGCCAGCCAATTACTTGATTTTTGAGCTCTTTACCATGGGAGAACTGTTTTCAGAGTGGACAACTTTGTCCCAAATCACTGGTGTTTTGTCAAATGTTGTCAGAGGTCTGAAAAGGGTGTCCTATCTCTTCTATACAGTCACCACAAGCTCTGGCACACTAGCATTTATCAACCCAGGACCACCACCCAAGTCAGCAACCCAGATCAAAGCAGGTCAAAGTAGAGCGATTACCCCCTGTATGGTCAGTTGGTCCCCCTAAGATCTGTAGGACAGGAGCTCCAAAGTCAATCACACAACAGCAGCTGCAGCAGCAGCACCTCTGCCACCTCTCTCCCTGGGGTAGGGACTGGACTATGCTCTTCTGTCACCCAATTCAGGCAGAGTTCCACACTGACCTTTTAATTTCTCTTTGGTGTTCATGGGTTGAGAAATCTGGCAACCACCACAGCTGCTGGTGATTCACTCTCCTGAAGTCTGCTCTGTCTGGTCTGGGCCACTGGTCCTTGCCACCCTGGTTCTAGGCCCACATGGTTCACACTGCCCTCAGTTCCTGGCTTGATGTGATAGACCCTTCCTGTAGGCCTGCCAGGCTGGCTTTAGTGAGAGATTTATTACTTTCTGTCACTTGATGGGTTCTGTAGCTCTAAAATTTGTTTAGAGTCATATTTTCAGGTATTCAATGTGGTTATGACAGAAGCACATGGAATTTCCTGTTTCTACTGTACCATCTTCAGTCTGCCCCCCACCCCAAAAAAAGGCAATTTTAAAATAAATTACTTCTGGAAATTTGAAAGATAAGGATGGGAGGAAAATTCAGTATAATTGTCAGTAGAAATAACTTTTTTACATGAGGGTAAAAAAGGAAAACCTTCACTTCTATATTGGGTTCATCCTTTGGGGTGACTTTTTTTTTGCTTTTTGGAGGGGGGAAGGCAAGGCAATTGGGGTTAAGTGACTTGCTAAAGGTCACATCGCTAGTAAATGTTAAGTTTCTGAAGCTAGATTTGAACTTTGGTCCTCCTAAATCCAAGGCTTGTGCTCTATTCACTTAGATGACCCTGGGGTGAGCTTTTGAGACACCTTCAATGATAATTTCACAGGATCAACAGATATAAATGCACTGAAATATGTATAATTGAATTACATCACTGATGATATCAGATAAAATTTGAGAGAAAAATCATCAAATTTTAAAGTTGCAAGGAAACATAGAGGTAGTACACTTTAACTTTTTTCAATGTGTAGATGAGGAAAATTACATTCAAAGAGCCACTTGATCCAGATTACACAAGCAATTAGTGTAAAAAGACAAACAGTAGAACAAGGCCCTTTTTCCCTGAAAGAATGGGAGCTCCTTGAGAAAACGCACTGGTAGATTTCTGTCTTTGTATGAATGCTGTTTTTTTTTATTAAATTTTATGTTTATTTTTAGTTTACATCCTTCATTTACACAAGATTATGGGTTTCAAATTTTCTCCTTGTCTTTACCATACCCACCACCCGAAAACAGCAATCTCACTGTATACCCCCTCTCCCAATCTGCTCTCTCTTATATCTTACCCCATACCCCCTCCAACTTTCCAGTAGGACAAGATGCATCCCCATACCCCAGTACATGTACATCTTACTTCCCAGCTGCATGCAAAAAACAATAATAATAATATTTAAAAAGAAAACATTTGATTTTAAAATTTTGAATTCCAGATTCCCTCCTTTCCTCCCTTGTCACCCACCCTTACTGGGAAGATAAGCAATTCAATATAGGTTATACATGTGTAGCTATGCAAAACATTACCATAGTGTATATATTGTGAAAGATTTGCTATATTTCCCTACATCCTATCCCAACACCCACTTATTCTATTCTCTACTTTGACCTTTTCTCTTTTCAAAAGTGTGTGCTTCTAACTTACCTTCCCCTCCAACCTGCCCTCCCCTTCATCATCCCCCCCTCTCATTCCCTCCCTCCTTACTCTCCTGTAGGGTGATATACCTTATTTAGTGTGTATGTCATTTCCACCCTCAGCCAAATTCAATTAGAGTAAGGTGGACCCATTCCATTTTTCTTTCCTGCATTGTAACAGTTTCCTCATGCCTCTTCTACATGATATAATTTTCCCCATTCTATCTCTCCACATCTCCTCTCATTATATTCCTCTCTCACCTCTCAAGTTCAACATTTAAGCATCATCCCTATCTACTTAATTGACACTGTGCCCTTTGTCTATGTATTCCTGTACACATATATACGCACACTCACATATGTATTCATATGTCCATATACCCTCCTATATAGACATATATATGTAAGTGTATGTGTACATATATATATATATATTTCCCTTCAACTATTCTCATACTGACAAATGTTTAATAAGTTATAATTATCATTTTTCCATATATGAATGTAAATAATTCAACTTTGATAAGTTCCTTATAATTTCTTTTCCCTGTTTACCTTCTCATACTTCTCTTGCTTCTTGTTTCTAAATATGAAATTTTGCATTGAACTCTGGTTTTTCATCAAGAATGCTTGAAAGTCCTCTATTCCATTGAATAGCCCTATTTTCCCCTGAAGCATGACACTCAGTTTTGCTGGGTAGGTGATTCTTGGTTTTAATTCCAGCTCCTTTGACCTCCAAAATAACTATAAACACTATCAATTTATTCTCATATTAGCAGTGCCCTCGTGGTACAATAAATGAAATCAGAAATGTTTCTGCATGTTCAGTTCATTCAGGTGAGGATTAGTCATTCAGCACAAATTTATCCAGAGTGAGAGAAAATAGTCAATGGACTCTTAAGTAATACTTGGAAAGAGGACAACTGAAAAATCACAATCACCTGCAATTTTGGTTAGGTTCCAAAGTAGCCAGTGGTATCTGTACAAGTTAAATCTTTACATTACATATTTTACATTACATATCATCATTTAAAACTCCTTATGGGACATCTGGAAATAGCCAGAATCCCCACAAAATATTTGGCAATGCTTCCCCCCCCCCCCGTATTATATTAAGAAATAGATGTTCTTATTTATAAATAAATATATGGTGTTAAAAACGTAAAATACGTAATCCTTCTGAATTTCTTTGTGTATTCTTTTAGAAAATCTAATGAAAAGAACACAAGATTAAGACTTGAGAAAAGCCTGAGGTTAAATTCTGATTCTGAGACATGTTCTTTGATGAATTATTTCCCTCATGTGAATCTTACCGCTTTCACCTCAAAAATGGGAATGATGGTGGAAATACTGATGCTTCCTATCCTAAGGTGTTATTAACAGATAATCTGTAAATCTTTTTTTTTCCTTTATCAAATGCTTTACTAACTTCTAGTTTACATCATTCATTTCCACGACGTCTTGAGTTATAACTTTTCTCCCCATATTTCCCCACCCACCATCCCAAAATAGCGATCCCACTGGATATCCCCTCCTCCAATCTGCTCTCTTCCATATTTTGCCCCCTATCCCCTCTGACTTTCCAGTAGGGCATGGTGGATCGGTGGATCTCTATGCTCCAGTGCCTGTATATTTTATTTCCCAGTTACATGTAAAATAATACTAATATATATGTATATACATATAAATTAAAACATTTGATTTTAAAACTTTGAATTCCAGATTCATTCTTTTCCTCCTTTGTCATCCATCTTTACTGGGAAGATAAGCAATTCAATATAGGTTGTACATGTGTAGCTAATGAAAAACATTTCCATAGTGGATACATTGTGAAAGATTGACTATATTTCCCTCCCTCCTATCCCACTTCCAACTTTTTCTATTCTCTACTTTGTTCCTGTCACTTTTCAAAAGTGGGTGCTTCCAACTTCCCTCCCCCCCAGCCTGCCCTCCCTTCCATCATTCCCCCCTCTCATTCCCTTCCCCCCTACTCTCCTGCAGGGTGAGATACCCTATTTAGTGTGTACGTCATTCCCTCCCTAAGCCAAATTCAATAAGAATAATGTTGACCCATTTCCTTTTGCCTTCCTGTTTTTCCCCTATATTATAACCATTTTCCCTTGACTCTTCTATATGAGATAATTTACCCTATTCTACCTCTCCCCATTTCCTCTCATTATATTTCTCTCTCACCTCTTAATTTCACCTTTTAAGTATCATCCCTTCCCATTAAATTGGTCCTGTGCTCTCCATCTATGCATACCTATACACATATATACACACATTCACATATGTATTCACATGCCCATATACCCTCCTATATAGACATATATAAATGAAACTACATGTATTTCTATTCCCTTCAACTATTTTCATACTGAGAAATGTTTCATCAATTACAATTACCATTTTTCCATGTAGGAATGTAAATAGTTCAACTTCGATAAGTTCCTTATTATTTCTTTTCCCTGTTTATCTTCTCATGCTTCTCTTGCTTCTTGTATCTGAATGTCAAATTTTCTATTCAACTCTGTTTTTTTCATCAAGAATGCTCAAAAGTCCTCTATTCCACTGAATGACCATAATTTCCCCTGAAACATGATACTCAGTTTTGTTGGACAGGTGATGCTTAGTTTTAATCCCAGCTCCTTTGACCTTAAGAATATCATATCCCAAGACCTTTGATCCTTCAGTGTAGAGGCTGTCAGATCTCGTGTTATCCTGATTGTGTTTCCACAATATACAAATTGTTTCTTCTGAGTGCTTCTAATATTTTCTCCTTGATCTGTGTACTCTAGAACCTGGCTATAATATTCCTAGGAGTTTTCTTTTGGGGATCTTTTTCAGGAGGTGATCAGTGGATTCTTTCAACTTTTATTTTGCCCTCAGGTTCTAAAACATCAGGGCAATTTTCCTTGAGAATTTCCTGAAGGATGATTTCTAGCTTCTTTTTTTGATCATGGCTTTCAAGTAGTCCAATAATTTTTAAATTCTCTCTCCTGGATCTATTTTCCATGTCAGTAGTTTTCCTAATGAGATATTTCACATTGCCTTCTATTTTTTCATTTGTTTGGATCTCTTTAATAGTATGTTGTTTTCTCATAAAGCACTAGCTTCCACTTGCTCCAATCTAGTTCTGAAGGAATGATTATCTTCAGTGAGCTTTTGAGATTCTTTTTCCCTCTGGCAAATTCGACTTTTTAAGACATTCTTCTCCTCATTGCCTTTTTGAGCCTCTTTTGCTATTTGAGTTAGTCTATTTTTAAGGTGTTATTTTCCTCAGTCAAGTTGTTGATTCTCATTTCATAATTTTCTTTCATCATTCTTATTTTTCTTCCCAATTTTTCTTCCACCTCTCTTATTTGGTTTTCAAAATCCTTCGTCAGGTCCTCTATGGCCTGAAACCAGCTCATACTTTTCTTGGAAGCTTTTGGTGCAGGAGTTCTGACTTCATTGTCTTCCTCCTGTTCCATGCTTTCATCCTTTTTGTCCCCAAAATAGGAGTGTAAAGTTAGTTTGTTCTACTTACTTTGCTTCCTTTGCCTGCTTGTGTTTCTACTCAATTACTTGACTTTTGAACTTTTTGCTACAGTTGGACTCTGCTACCAGGCAGAGGAGCTTTGTCCCAATCACTGGGGTTTTCTCAGCTTCTGAAGCTATTAGTTAGGTTACCTGTCTGAAATCTCCACTCACTCTGGTAAGATGGTCACACACCCCAGGACTACCACCCTCTACCTCAGTCCATATCCAAGCAGGTTAAAACAAGAGCAATTACCCCTCAGACTGGTTGCTTGGTCCCCCTACAATCTGCAAGCCAGGAGCTGAAGCTGCCACATGGTGGTGGCTGCATGGCTGTGGCTCCTCAAAGGCTTCTTCCTCCAGGGGTAAAGTCCAGACTACACTCCTGAACTAATGGAGCCCAAAGTCCACAATGCACTGGCCTCTCACTTTTTCCTTAGCATCTATGTGTTGACAATTTTGGAAACTGCCACAGCTGTTGGTGATCTGCAGTCCCTCCTACTGGTGCCTATCTGTGGCCACCCTAAGGCTAAAACCTCGGGCTTGCTTGGGGATGGGCTCGAATCCCTTAGCACTGTGCTGGCCACTTCCTGCCAGCTTGCCAGGCTGTCCTCAGTGGGAGGTTACTTTCTCTGTGTCATTTTGTGGGTTATGTATCTCCAATGTTTGTTCAGAGTCTCCTTTTACATGAATTGGAGGAGGTAGAAGCCAGGGCCATGCTGAAGTCCTGTTTCTACTCTGCCATCTTGACTCTGCCCTTCCCCACCCCAATCTGTAAATATTAAATGCTATATAAATGTGATGTGGTAATATCCCCACTGTATCCTACAGAATTTTACAAAGGAAGACCAGAATTTATTATCCATATATATGAATATTCATATATGTATTATTCCTATGAAAGGGGTAGGAATCAGGACCAGACAGTCTTAGCTTTCCTCCAGATAGTAACACTGTTGCTTAAAACCATTTTAGCCTACAGGAAAAAAATAAAAACAAAAACCTGGATGAAAATTAGTTCTGTCTTTTAGGAGATTCCTATTGGCTGATGGATAAAATATACAATATAGCTCCAACTGTATTATCTACCACTTCCCTTCGTTTTTTTATTTGCTTTGGGGGGGCAACTTTATCCCAGTAAACTGGTTTCCTTATCTTGTCTGTATTCTGTCACCATTCATTTGCAATTTCCCACTCCCCTACTCCCATGTCTATCATCCTATAATATAGTCCTTCCTCATGTACACACACAGACACATGTTATCTGAATTAGCTGGAAATTATATTCATATTCAGCCTGCGTGTTATGTATATGTGTACTAAGATATGATATGATATATGCCTTTGAATTGATCTTTAACAAATTGATGGTAATTTAATAATCAAAAATAAGGAAGTAATTTCAAGCACAAGAGACATAGTAGTTCATTTGAACCAAAGTTCAAAATTTAAAAAGTCAGTAGGGAAAAATGAATCTTGCCCTACACACAGAAAAGAGTACAAGTTCTAGCGGTAAATGCAAATTCCCTTTCATGCTCCATCAAAAATCAGATTAGGAGACAGTGACAAAATAAGATGATTTCACATAACACAGGTGATACTATTTGAATGATCTGTTCAATTTTAATAAAATCCTTGCAAAACATATCAGCTTTGAACTAAATATTTGTACCTATTAAGGGTTTTCAAAAGTTAACTGAAACTACCCAACTAATTCAAACTGCAGAAATAAAAGGAATATCAGACAAAAGAAGACTATCTGTCTATTATGTAATACCTAGATAGTACTTATAAAACAGGTTTTAAAATTTGATGTACCTCTAAAATAAGAAAATATATACTTATAAAAGCATGGAAATATAGTGAAATTTCTCAATGTTAAATAGTAGAGTGCCTTTTTAGTAAACACACTATGATTTTTCAAATTTACAAAAACATGGATATTTATTTTTATGTAACATGTTCATATGAGCCTAAGACCAAACTGACAGCCAGGCATCTTGAGGAATTCTTAATGGCTCTAATTGTTTAGAGCTCCTATCTCCACCCTTGTGAGGTCCAACTCTTTTATTTCTCTTCATCCTTTTGCATCTCTATTTTTATTTACCTATGGATCTAGAGGCTTTCCTATATTTCTTTAAGGGTTTGACTATAACATTTGGACTATCCTCCTATTATTTCCTATTCCCCCTACATGACAAGCTGTCCTCCTTTTGCTGAGGTTATCTTTTATGCTATTTGTTTTTTAATCAGTTACTCTTGGAAATTTGCTACAGCCTATTTACCTCCACCACAATATTTTCATTATCCTTTGGATACCAAGTAGTTTTTATTTTTCTGAGACTTTGGGTGTGTCATGATATCTATCCATTTATCATTATCTGGAGAATGCAGATGTTAAAGAGAAAGGCTTCTATGAAAATAAGCAATCTGGCATCATTGAAAGTCCAGCACAAGTTCTCAAATATTATTTACCCAAATTTTGTAATCATTTTTGGGCCCAACTCATTGTCAATCTATTTAGTCAAATGCCTGTTCAAAATGTACTGATATAAAGCAATTGGAAGATACATGGTAGGTGTAAATAGAACCTATATTGTCATTAATGAATAATACATGTATACAGATGCATGTAAATTAAATATTTTGATGTATCAATGGCCTTTTTATGTAAGTACTCTCTGTAACAGTAGATGACCACCTTTTATGCTCTGTGATTCTCATCCACTTGTGTGATCCTGGGGAAGTCACTTAATCTCGTCATGCCTCAGTTTGCTCATCTGTAAAATGAGATTGTTGAATCAATTCTTTCTGAGGTCCCATCAGTCTATGATCTTCTGATCTACCTATTGTGCTGAAAGCTTTCCTCTGGCTCTTTTACATTTCTTAGAGGACATTACAGCACTCAGGCTGTTCTATCTAATCTGTCATTTTTGCTACACATCCAATTCAATTCCTTTTTAGTCATATGTGTCCTTGATAATGTCATTTATCCCATTTCTTGCACATAACTCATCCCTAGCAACAAGCTACATCCTATTTTCACCTACCATCTATCTTTCCATTGCCATCTGAGTCACCTGCAATTTTGATTCTTCAGAGATAGTTGTGTTCCATGATTCATAGCCATAGAGCACCATAGGATATTGATGTTTAAAACATGGGCTTTTGCAGCAGGGAGCAGCTTGCAATCATTGAAAGTACTGTGCAGTTTAAAATATGTGATCCAGCCCATTCTCCTCCTCATTGTCAATCTGTTGTGCCTGTCTAAGATATATGTTCAAAGAGACTGGCTCAGTGGACTTTCTATCCAACAGGATAGCATAACTTGTCAATGTTCATTCTTCATTCTTTCATTTTCCCAGAGTGCTTTGTAAGTCCAATTTCTTTTGTGGACCATATTAGTATTTCAGTGCTTGTTGAGGACATTACCAATGGATGATGAGCATGCCCAGAATTGAAAAAAGGAGGGGATAAGGCTTGACTGTGCATGAGGAATTTTTCCATGCTTTTTATAAGCCCACTATCTTACTGAAACAAAAGCTCACCTGTTTAATAGTAACATTTTTTTTCTGGCAATTCTATATGAATATCAACCATAGACTGATTAGTATAGCCTCTGATACACAAATGTCTTGGTTTAATCTAGTAACACTTGAGAGATGCATGGTGATCCTGAATAGGTCATAATAAATAACTAGTAAAGAAGTATATAAGAAGAGTGGCACCCAAGATGTCAAAGAGAGGGATGACTGGAAAAGAGGGTGGGCTGATTGTGTCCTAGGAGCAAGGGAGAACTGATTAATAGCACACCTTGCTCTGCTGTGTACCAGATGCTATCTTAAAATGTAGGAATTCAAGTACAAAGAATAAAACTTTCCCTAATTGAGAAGACCTTAACATTTTAATAGGATAGACAAAAATTCCATTTAAAAATATAGACTGCAGTGGCAGCTAGGTGGCGTAGTGAATAGAGCACCAGTCTTGGAGTCAGGAGGACCTGAGTTCCCATCTGTCCTCAGACACTTAACATTTACTAGCCATGTGACCTTGGGCAAGTCATTTGACCCCAATTACCCTGCCTTCCCCCTTCCAAAAAGCAATATATATGTAGAGAGAGAGAGAGATGCAAAAATGTAAAGTGAATTAACACAGATATATACAAATAGTGAAATATAAAGTAGCTTGGAAAGAATGACACTAGCAGATTGGGGAATCAGCAAAGTCTTTACAAAGGTGTCTCAGTTTCATCTTATAGGAAGAAAATTTCTCTGAAAGGTAAAGGTTAAGGAGGCAGTATACTCCAGACATGCGGGCTGAGGGTGGCAAAGGCAAGAAGAAAAACAGATGAAGTAGAAGGAAGTGTATTTGTCTAGATTGCAAACTGTTGGAGGAGAAGGAACATCCAAAGAGGCTAGAATGTGTGAGGTTAGATTGTGTATAACTTTAAAAGTTAAATGGAGGGATTTTATTTTATCTAAAAAGCAGCAAGAAAACACTGGAATTAGTTGAGTACAGGAGTCATGTGATTATATCTGTGCTTTAAAAAATTTAGTTTGGAAGCATTGTAGAGTTGGAATAAAAGTGGTTAGAGACATGAGGCAAGGAGGCAAATTAATAGGTTTTTACAATAATCTAGATGACAGCCTCAAATTGATAGGTAAGTGGAGAGAGGGAGTCAGGTGTGAAGTGTGCTGTGAAGGTAGAAATGGAAAGATTTGATGATTGATTCAATACGTTGAGTGAGGGAGACTGAGGAGTTAAGAATTATGCTGAGTATAAACCAGCAACACTAAAAGAATTACCATACCTTAAGACAATTCAAGATACCTCTTGAAGACTGGGGGCATCTAAGTGATGCAGTGGATAGAGTGCCAGGACTCAAGGCAGGAAGACTCATTTTCATGAGTTAAAATCTAGCTTCAGACACTTACCAACCAAATTACCATGGGCAAGTTACTTAATCCCATTTGCATCAGTTTCCTTCTTTTAAAAAATGAGCTTTAGAAGAAAATGGCAAACTGCTCCCTCATCATTGCCAAGGAAACCCCAAATGAGGTCATGAATAGTGAGACATGACTGAATAAAAACAGACTGGGAGCCATTTCATGTTTTTGTTAATTTGTTTTTTTTTTTAATTTCACAATGGCCAAAATAAAGATCATCCTATTTCAGTTAAGATGCTCAAGTTGGTCACCAGTTCTACATTAAAAGCCTTTTAGCTTTGTAGAACCTTCCAAAGATTAGTCTGTACTAGAACCTTTGGTCACTTCTATAGGATAGGGAAGATTTGGAAAAGTTCTTCAGTACAGAATAGAATTTCATCACTGGGAAAGAAAAAGAAACCTGTTATTAATTCCATTTCTTATTTTATTTAAGTTTCATGTTCATTTTATTTACTACTTGTCAATAGTTATTATTACAAACTAATAATTTTCCTGACCTCCTGCAGAGGTGCTTGAGAATGTTGATATTACCAAAGGCAAGGTGGTAAGGAAGTGTGTTTGGCCTTTCAGAAGCTATGTGGGTTTTGAACTTATGAAATGTTTATCTCCAAAAATGCAAACTTTTAGTAACTATCTCTGTAAAGTAGGATTTCTTTCTTTTCTGATCACCAACAATACAAACCAAAACATAATCTCTATTCAGCAAACTAAGAAAAAAAGTCTATATAAATTTTGATGAGCAACCCTCAACTTCCAGGGGCAGGGAGATGTTCAATGACAAGATTTTGAAAACCTATCATACACTTTTAAGTTTAATTTGCATTACTAATATTTCTCCATCATGTTCTTAGTTCCAGAAAATCAACAATACACTGAATCAAACCCTGATTTGTAGCATTTGTTGATTTCTTAGGTGTAAATGTTCACACTGAGAATTTCACAATAGGCTATGAATTTGTATAAGCTAGCTCCAGTACACCCCTTTCTCACTCCTAACCTCCCCCCCTCCAAAAAAAAGTGTCTTTGGGAAATAAATAACTAACAAATGGCTGTTACTTAGTCTCGGGTATTGTGGTACTAGCATTTACCTACTTTTAGAATTAAAGGAAGGCAAATCACTTTACATAAGTGTGCCTGCACTCTTTCATCTATAAATAAGAGAATTGGACTCATTGGTCATTAAGCTACCTTCTGTAATCTCATAAATTTTTAGAATGTCCTTCAGCACAAGGTAAATGGAGATACATCAGTATTATCTAGTGAAGGGGACAAGATTTGGAGTCAGGAGATCTGAGTTCTAGTTCCAGTTTCACCATCCGTTGTGTGATTTTGGACCCATCTCTGTGCCTCAACGTAATGCAGAGATGGAGTTAACCAGTCTGAAGCAGCTGTAACTAAGAAAAACATACTTTAAACCTTTCAATAAATCATATTTGATTAAGTTAATTTGGGATGGGTTCTTCATCAAGATGGGGAGAGAGATGGGAATAGAGCAATAGAAGAGAGATCTTAGTCAACTGCTGAAGTGGAATGGTCAGTATAAAAGTTACATTTGTTGTCTAGAAAAGGCACATGGCAGAGAGAATATGTTCTAATTCCATATAGTACAAAATCTCAGGAGTTTAGCATAAAGGAACAATGGCTGTGTTTGGGGGTCAGGAGATGAGTTGAAAATCGAAGTTCTGCCTGACATGGGGTAAAAAAGGCTAGATTTGGAGTCAGGGACAGTAGTTAAAACCTCATATTTTCCACTTAACTGTATAATCTTGGCATTTAAAAAAATCTTTCCTTGCTTCGGTTTCCTCACTTATGAAATAAAAGGAAGTATTCAAGGAGCTGCCATTTGGAGAAAGGATTAGACTTATACTATTTGGCCCAGGGGGCAAAATAAAAGGAAAAATGGGTTGGAATTACAAGGAGGTAAGTTTCTGCATGTTGTCAAGGGAAAAATGCTTCCTCAAAATTAGAGGCATCCATAAGTGGAATGAGGTCCCTTAACAGGTGGTTGATCCTTCCACTATCCCCTTTGGAATACTTCAAGCAAAGAGTAGATAACAACATTTGCGGCATATTGTAAAAGAAGCATTTTGTGCATGGGGTTGGAGTAGACGGCTGCTCTGGCTTTGTGTAGCTCTCAAATACTATGATGCCATGAGTAGAAGACTCTAAGGGCTTTACCTCTAAAGTCATCATTCTCTGAAGGAGGAGAGGACCTGGATGTCTGAGCCACACTTAACAAAGAGCTGTCAGGTATACACTGGTACCTCTTTAATAACTTTCATGAATAGTATCACAGAAGGATTCCTGTAGCCCAAGAGCAGTATATCATGGAAAGAATACTAGGCTGGCAGATAATGACTAGGGTTCTGTTTCATTTATTACTAATTAGTTATAGAAACTTGAAATCACTTAATCTCTCTGTGTGTTTTTTCATTTCTAAAATAATGTTAGGGACCCAACCTGTGTTATCATTAGTATAGAGAAATCCCAGATATATGTTTGCTGCTTCTCCAAAATTTTAGAGAGTTTTCTAGAATACTGAGAAGTTAAATGAGTTCCCCAGAGTCACACAGCCAATAAGTATTAGAGGATGGATTTAAGACCAGGACTTTCTATCTATGGAACTCTCTATCTACTTTTAAATTGTGCTGTCTTATTATAAGATAAGAAAATTACTTTACATTCTATTTTGTCCTATGATTGTGTATTCATTTGATTATTATAACTGTAGCTTTGGCTTCTCCATTAACTGATGGAAAACAATATTAACAAGGATCAAATGGCCTGATAGGAAGAGCATTAGTCTAGGATCAAAGTGACTTGGGATATGGTCCTGGCACTACAATGAACTGAAAAATTTATTCAACTTTAAGCATGCCATTTAGTCTTGCTATGACTGAATTATCTCTTTTTCAAAAGGGGTGACAGTGCTAGTTCAATTTCTTAAGTTTCTATGCTCTTACAATAAACAATTTCAGCAACATGTATATAGCAGTGCTATGGGTAGAACAATCCAAACCAAAAACATCAATATTCAAAAATTCCCTTTTATTTTATATGAAATAAGAAAATGGATTTTGTTTAGCTTCATCTATAATATTTACTTGCCAATGTATCATAATTCATTGAAATATTTCATGGAAAAATTGGAAAGCATTATAGAATAAATTTATTTCCTAAGACTTCAATTGCACTGTAACAGCTTCTGATACTAGTTCAAAATTCATATTGTTGATTTAGACATTCAAAAAAATTAATATGTTCAAATTTTGGAAGCAATTGGTCTAGAGATTTGATGACTTTTTTCTTGAATGGATTAGCACTTTTTGAAAAATATGTATTCAATTGAAATGCAAATCAAAGTATAAAATCCAGACAGAAATTGATGTGTTCAGTCACCAGTATTTTTACTTTCTCACTAATATGACAATAATTAAGCTGAAGTTAATTTTTCCCCAACTTTTTTGACATTATACTTTATATCATGATCCCCCCCACTTTTAAATGTTTATATTTAGAGAAGAGAGGTTTTGTGGTTTAAAAGGAAAACACACTTGACAGCTTCCTACTGATCATGCCTTCTCTATACAATTTTTATTTCACTTTCAGCAAAATACTGTATTTTCTTTGAAAGGCTATATTTGGCAACACAGGTATAGCCATTATTATTTATTAAAACACTACCAATGCATTAATCAATAGCTAGGCTTTTTTTTACAGAGCTGACTGCATTTCCTTAGAACAGAGTAACCTTCAGGCCTCATCATTAGCTTCAATACATTGAAGAGAGTATGTAAATTTTGGGGAGGAAGGTTACATGACTATGCTTTGGTTCCAGATTTTGCTCATTGGAGCTTAAAATATTTAACAGGTAAAAGAATAAAAAATGGTGTCTTTTTTTTATTCTTTTTTTTCCAGCCTGGTGTTCTGCCTCAAGGTGAAAATTGTGAAGATAGCACCAAAATGACACCACTGCTACCTGTCAGAAAGAAGTTACAAGGTGAAAATGACCTTGTCATTTGATCACTGAATATAATCAATAAATAGTCAGGAAGACAAAGAGAAAAACTGTTTTGTGGGAAAATATATGCCCACTTTTTTTTTTTTTTTACAATATCACCACCTAAAGAAGGAAGGGGGAGGTGGAACAAATAAGGAAAACAAAACTCTGTAAGTCAAAATCCAATGGACTTTTTTTTCATTTTTTTTTTTTTTTTTCCCAATCGGGGTTAAGTAACTCTCTCAAGGTTACACCGCCAGTTATGCCTGGGTGTGGTACTGAGCATCCGAGGCCAGGATTTGATCCAGGTCATCCTGACACTGGAGCCGGTGATTTTACTCGCTGAGCCACTTGGCCGCCCCTGAGCAAATGGGGTTAAGTAACTTGCTCAAGGTTACATGGCCAGGCGTTTCCGGGTGGGTGCTGAGTGTCTGAGCCCGGGATTCGATCTCCAGGTCTTCTCAACACTGGAGCCGGTGCTCTTACTCGCTGTGCTACCTGGCCGCCCCTCGAATGGACTTTTAAGACTCTTGTCCAAATATTGAAAGTAAAAATTAAATATGCCAGTGATTTTGCATTATAAATGTTTTTGGTGAAAAATCTAGGTATTATTTAGGAGCTAATGGTATTTTAAATATAACCAATACTAATAGGGTTAAATGCTTCATGTATTGGGCTTAGGTTTACAGCTACTTTGGAAAAATCAAAGGAAGTCTGAAAGCTGATAAATTTTTTTTTAAAAGGAAATATGACTCTAGTGGAATAGTTGCAGTATAGATTTATGGCCCAAATCCACATAATTATTGCACTATAGCTGTAGGTTTCTCTCAAATTCAAGGGAGATAAACTAGCTGAAGGAAGGTTTTGTTTATGTAGAATTTTGCTGCAGCAGCAAGAGTTTACCTGTCACTTATTTCCAATGGAAAGAGGTAGATGCATGCTCATTGTTATTGCTTTGATCTCACAAGTGTCTTCATCTAACATCTCCAAAACAAGAGAATTATTGCACATATTGGGCCTTTTTCAAGTCTTGTACTAAGAAAAGCAGGTCAGTCACAGCAAAATTTTTAATTTGACAGGGATGACAAAAATGCGTAGAGCTCTTTAAGTGTTGTCACAGCCATCTATTATGCCCAAACAATTTGATTTTAATATTTGTTGAGTTAAAAAGTATTGTCGCATGCTTACCTTGGGCTTTCATTTACATAATTGGCTCTTTGCATGCCCTGTATCGTGTGACACACTCATTTGATTGCTGTTCATTTTTTCTGCAACTCCAAAGCAGCATCTAAAAGAACCTGCATATTAACATTTCATTATTATCATGCTTTATTTCAAGTAGTCAAGTCACAGCCATTGTTACCCTTTTCATTATCAAGGTTGTTAAAAGGCACTTGTTTTAGGCCTCTGTGAAAAAGGCAGAGCTAAAGTAACATGTTTATGTTATGCTGAGGGTGAACAATGAAGCCCATCGTGCTTATACACAGAGTGGGGTTAACATCTCTGAAAGGCCAGAGGGAGGGACATCTCTTCTGCAGGTCAGTTCTGGGCAAAATTATGAACTAGATCAGGCAGGACTGTCTTCAAGGGAATTTCCCTCTCCTGCTAGTCTACCTGCCCTCTCAGCCAACACACCCTACAGTATACTGAATACTGAAAAACTCCAATCCTCAAGGTCTGCCTTTGCTGATCAATCACTCTTATGTCATCTTCTTTTACTCAATCAACAAGAATTTATTAAGCACCTAATATGCTAGCCACCTAAGATTTACTGATATTTTAAGAATTTACCGTAATCCTGTAATCACAAGTCTAGGGGTTCAGTTGATTCTAGCTAGTTGTTTCCAGCCGAATAGATGTAGAACTTCATGGGCATAGATGTCAAGCTATACATGCACCCAGATTTTAACCAATTAAATTTCTGCATTTTAAAAAATAAGAAAAAAAATAAGGCCTAGTGATGTTAAGTAGCAGAACCAAGGTTACCCAGGTAGGAAGTAATCAGAGCTGGAATTCAAATGCACCTCCCTGACTCTAAAACTAGAATTCTTTCCACTCCATCATTATTTCCTTCCACCTTATAGACAGTTAAAGCTAATTCTCCTGTATTTCATGTCTTCAGGATAGGCTCAGTTTGTTGTTTTTTTTTTTAACTTCTAATGGGTTTACTCCTGGAACAGATAACATTTGGTTAAGTCCAATGTGCCACACATTCAGAAGAACATTGATATACTGCACACCAGCCAAAACAGGTCACCTGGGAACCCAAGGCGGGTATCAACTACTTTTCTACAAGAGACCTATTTCTTTCTCTTTCTCTAGATATAGTTGCAATCTACTTGTTTATGACAAAGGTCTGGTAATTGCAGTGAGGATAACTCACTACAAATAACAAATAACAAAGAAGGGATAGATAATTCTTTACATATTAGAAAACCATTTTTCAGCCAATAAGACTGAGAAGGAATCTTATAGCCAGAGTCAATCTAATTAAAAGGTCCTAACCAGCAGACCAAGCCATACAAGGATTGATTTATATTATCTTGGAAAGGAAAAGACTTCTGGGACACATGATACCTATCTTAGAGGCTCTAAAATGTGTCATATGGAAGAATAGAATTAGTCTGGTTGGGCCACAGGACAGAAATAGGAGCAATGGGTAGGAAATGAAACAAAACAAACTCTTCCATGTGTAAGGTTAAATTGCCTACCAAATGAGAGCTGTCCAAAAAGAGAATTGGCCTTCCTCGGGAAAAGAGTAGAATCACTTTCCTTGGAGGAAACATTCAGTTTCTCAGATAAATTAATCCATTCTGATATACTAATGGATATGACTTGAGCAAAGTTCCAAAATATTCCTTTCTCTCTCAAGTAGTATATATTCATTTTACCCTAAAAGCATGAACGTCCATTAGAAAGGAAGTGGGTTACTACTATAGGCAGGGAGATATTTGGGAATTTTCATGAGCTCTTCTCCACTTAAGAAGAAAAGGAATCCTTCAGTGTAATAAGGAATTCCAAAGTAATCCCTCAGTGTACCAAGGAATATTTCAGGCAATGTTGAAACAAACAAACAAAAAAACCCACATTATTTCAAGATCTCCAGATCCTATTCACTGGTTATATTATATTAAATGAATAAAGTACTAAAACACTACAAAACTTTCTTAGTGAAATATTGGCTGGAAATCAGGCTAACCCTACACTCCTAACAACCCACTCTAGAAGACCAAAATAGATTCAAAATGCATATTGCCGAGACTTATATGTAGCTGAATGGACAGTCCAATGAGTCTATCAATGCCTATATCTTGATCATATGTTAGAGATACACTATGGGAAGGGTCCACAATTTCATTAGAAGGAGAGATAGGGTTAGATTAAATTTGGGAAATTAGGCAACATTTTCAATTATTATAAATATTTAGTGCTATAAAATTGTACCTTTTCCTTTTACATACTAATATCTTCATGGTGATGCTATATGTCTGTGAATCAGGGAACACCATGAGGTCAGAAGAATTAAAATTGAAGAAAGGTAAAATAAAGTCAAAAGGTAGAAGTAGTATAATAACAGCTGTTAACTGTGCACAAGAAGTATTATCAAAGGCATAATGGAGGATATCTCTAAACCCCTTTTTGCCCCTCAAAAAGATTAGGTAGCAATATAAGTGAGGTTAAATGAAAATAGAGAGATAGCTCAAGTGTTACATCAGTTTGCTTGATATATTAAAGCAACCAGGGTTTACCTTTAAGGCATCAAGTAACTCCTGGGAAATCACACGGGATGGGAAAGAATGAAGGGATTGCAATTTGTACTCTAAAGTGAATTTTCACACTGATGGTGTCTCAGATCCATTTACGAGTCTGAGTAATGCAACTTCCTGCATCTCTTCAATAACTCTGCACACAGATCTACATCTATCTTTCCTCTTCTGGAAAGCCTTCAGTGGCATTTTATTGTTTACTAAATAAAATTCAAGGTCAGTTGTCTGACATTCAAGGCTCTCCACATTCTGACATCTAGATTTTCAACCTGGTATCATTTTAAATTCCCACAAAGTCTATACTTTTGCCAGGATGGTCTACTTTCTGCTCTGAAAACACACCTTGTGTTTTATCTAATATTTGCTCACTCTTTTCTTTTGCCATGGGTGTCCTTTATCCCAATCCCAACCCAATAACTAAAACAAATGTCACCTCATCCATGAAGCCTTCCAGTATCATGACTGATACTACTTTTCCTGTATGACCTCACAATAATTCATTTATTTTAGATAATTCTTGACTGAATATATTATATTCTTGGCACATAGTAAATACTTAACACATTTTTGGTTAAATGATTGTATTTGAGAGTTCTCTGAGTGCTTTAACTACTGAATAGAAAATTGTGTATATAGGTAGGGAATTTCTTATCTGAATTGAGTTTCTCCATCAGGTCCTACCACTTATTTCTGCACAGATTGGAAACTAAAATTTCATTGAATGTATATGAAGCCTGTACCTACTTTCTCTAATGCCCCTAGACTTCTCAGAGTTATGCCTTTTGTCACACAATGGTACTGAACTGGTACTGTATTAATAATCAGTGACTGACTAAACCAGAGAAGACCATGGGAAGGGGTCAGAAAAACAGAAATTTTGTCCATTCTGATCCATTTATGATCCAAGACGATTTTAAAGGACTTAATTTTTTTTTAATGTTATCAACCTCCAGAGAGTGGTAGAGTTTGAGTGCAAGTTGAAGCAGGTTTTTAAATGTTTTCTTGCATTTTTCAACATTAATATAGAATTTTTCTTTCATAATTTCACATGTATAATTGATATCACATATTTTGTTTTCTGCAGGGGTGGAGTAATAGCAGAAGTGAGGGAGAGGATTTGCAATTCATTTTTAAATGCTTAATAAAAATAAATTTATTTTAAAAATAAAAATAAATAAATCAGTGACTGGAATACACTATATGGAGCTCCTATCTCCAAAACTTTTTGGAAAATAATAGAAAAATAACTAAAATATCTGAGCACTAGGGATTATCACTCTTTACCTTGGTTAAAGCTTTAATGTTCCTAACCTTTAAGATCATAATAGCCCTAACAGAGACTAACTCTCCCATATATAAGGAAAAATTTAGATAAGACCTTCCTTTAATGGATGAATTTAAACAGACAATTCTCTAATTTATAGTTTGGAAACCAGGGATAAATATGTGCATATACTTATTATGTAAATGTAAACATCACTGTGATATAGATCTATATAAACTCCTATTTCTAACAATCTCTGATCTATCTATTAATAAACCTGACTTTGTTCTGTGTTTGGGATATACCTAGAACACAATACTAATTTTAAAAAATGCCCTTTGAAGATTAAGAGGAAAGGTAAAATCTACAAAAAAAAAGTAAAAATACTTTTACTGTAGCCTGTCTACATGGCTAACCTATTTATTTGTTTATGGGGAGTACCTTTTCTTTCACATGCATATCGTTGCAGCTCTAGAACAAATAGAGGAGTAAAGCAAGTCTACCCCTTTCCCATTATTAAGAGATATGATTCTTGAAATGCAGCAGAAACATTAAGAAAACGAAAGCCGTAAAGATAGGCAAAGAGAACAAAAATCTAGCCCAATTTGCTACTGCTATTGATGATAGTGATGATGACAGTTAATATTTATATAGTATTGACTGTATGTCAGGCAATGTGTTAAGCACTATGATTATTATTTCATTTGATCCTCTTAGTAACTCTAGGAGATAGGTACTATTATTATCCCCATTTTACATATGAGGAAACTGAGACAAAACTGAGGGGAATAAGTGACTTGCCCCAGGGTCACACAGCTAATAAGTTCCTTGAGGTTGGATTTGTCTTTCTGACTCCAGGCCCAGTGCTCTATCTTTTGTGCCACTTAGATGTCTCTAATGATATGATATACTTAGAAAATCATAGGGAGTCAATAAAAATGAGACAATTAATAGCTTCAACAAATGTGAAGGCTACAAAATAAGTCAACAATAATTGATTGGTTTCACTGATTGACTTTCTTCTTTTCTTTTTTCTATGGAAAGTATTATTTGTTATATTAGATGACCCAATGGGAGGGGAAGGACAGGATATAGATAGAAATTTTGTTGATGTAAAATAAATCAGTAAAATATTTTTTTTCTTTTCTTTCATTTTCTCTTTAAAAAATAAACCTTTCTCATAAGGCATAGCTCTCTAGGAAGGGCTGAAGATAAGGGTAAAGATGAAATCCAAGTGCTATACAAACAAAAGACATGAATAACAATCTATTTTTTTTTATAAAAGACAAAGCTAAAATTATCCAATGTAATTGCTCTGTCTTGGTCTTCAATCTATGTGCATTACATACAAAAATAGTATATCTGAAAATTGTAGGAATATTTTTTCTGAAAAAAAAATCTCCAGAAATCAGAAAGAAATGAATTATTTTTTAGGTGTAGGTAAGAAATAGGGAAGTGCTGGTTGCTATGAACTTAATCAGCACATAAATCAACAAACAGTTAATTGAGCACTTCTTTTGTCCGAGGCCCTGCAGGGAACATAAGGCTATAAAAGCAACCTATTTATTTTAAAACACAGTATTTGCTTTGGAGGACTCTAAAACTGATGTGCAAAGCTAAACTTCTATTTATAGAAAAGTAATTCACAATATATAAAAATATGACTATGCATGATGAACATATCATATGTGCTAAATTAACTCTACATATATTAACAAGTGTTATAGTGAGTTTGGGGGGTAGAAGAGATAGCTTTGAAGGCATTCTGGTAAAACTTCAGGTGGAGTGTGATGTGGGCCTGGTTAGAATCTGAATTATCAGAGAAGAGACATTATTATAAAGAACAGCACAACTCAACTATATGACAAACATTTGTGTGTTAGCATTCCTCCATTCTTGTTGAAAATATAATCATTCATACTGTAAAGGCCTTATACAAGCATGCATCCAATATGTAAACACGTATGCAAATATGCTTGTGTATATGTTCATTAGAGCCTATACTATATTATTGATGTTTCCTTTAGAAATTCCTTCGATATATTTTGGTTCAATTATTTGACTGAATCCTTAAGCACAACTTATAAAGCGGATGTTCTATATCAGAGCTATAAAGGCAATATGGCTGTGGTGATTAAGCCTCTGACATTATTAGAACAGCCTTATTAATACGACTAACTTTTCTGGTTCCTTGTTCTTTCAAAGCTTATTCCCCTTTATTTGATTAATGCAATTGTGTGATTTTTGACACCTACAGACTTTCACAATTGCTGCTAACAAGCAGTAAGCTTCTGAAGAGAACAATATCTGCTAGCAGTGAAACCACCACAGGTGTATGTATGTGGGGGGAAACTCTTTTTTCCCTTAAGCTTACAAGTTAAAAAGCTGCTCTGTTATGCTGGAATAGACTTCCTTTGAAGGTGAGATACATATTTCTTGAAAATAAGATTTTCCCTTATTTCAACCTCAAAATGGCAACCAAAAAAAAAACACAAAGCAAGGTTCATGTGTTTGATAATGCAATTTAGCGTTATAATATCATATTAAGAGAATGGGTTAATTACATCTAAAGCCTGGTACAGTGGAGTTCAACTCTTATTTCTGACCATTACTACCTGTGTGACTTTGGAAAATTCACAGCCTCCCTCCATCTCACCTGTCCAGTGAAGGGGTGGGAGAATTAAATAGCATGTGAATACCCTTTGAGCTCTCAGTCTATGATCCTATGATCCAATTTGCCTGTGAAGCCTGTGGATATAACTGAAAAGGCAAAAGGAAAGAATTTATTCCTCTGATAAAATTTGCTTGTCTTTCTCCCCAACCTCATCAACAAAATACATAAATGTAACAACAGTAGATTTAACTCATACTGGAACATAGAAATTTGTCTTATTCTGTAATTTGGGCCAATTTTATACATAATGATGAGTGAGAAAGCTACTAATAACAACATGAACTTTAATGATATCTGATGTTCTAGGTGCTCTCTTTTGCACTGGCATTGACCCTGGCAAATTCATAGGTTAACACTTTTAAATATATTTCTCTACTCTGTGACCCAAGGTGACATTTAATTTTGCAAAATATTTTTCATTACATTTCATTAATATGTATCACTATGGTATCTCTGAATATTATCATTGGGTTCCTAGAAGATGGCAGTGACCTATTGCAAGGTCTCTACCCTTCCATCTTCCCAAAGTCCCTATAGGTTACTAATGTTTTCAGAATGAGTTCAGCATTCTTGATTACAGTAGTCAGAATGAAACTTGGAAAGCAAGGAAAGAGTTCATCTGACAGTGCAAGAACATATGGTGTAAAAGCATTGTAAGAAGGAGGACAAGGAAAGAAATGAAGGGAGGTATTTATTTGTTCAACATAGTTTTATTAATGAACTATTATATGCAAATCCCCATGCAAGATGTAGTTGGGATAAAAAGATAAAGCAAAATCCCTCTTGTCTGATGATAAAAAATATATGGAGGAAATTAGATAAACATGTATAGGTGTGTATTATATATAAACACACAATATAGATGACATATAAGTACAAGCAAGGTATCTTTGTGTCTGTAACGCATAGTAGGAAACTGATCAATGCTGGTTGACTGATTGTAGTGGCAAGCACCCCAAGCGTCCTCAGGGTTTGCTGCCAATATAGGGTCTTGGATATGCTTTGATAAAGGAAAGCAACTCAAAATGGCTTAACAAGCTTACTTTATTCAGTCAAACATATATCGTTTACCTCGTTCAGGGGAAAAAGGTCAGCACCCTGAACTTCAAAGTACACAGGCAGAATTATCAAGACAGAAACAGATCAAGTAGATAGCTTTCCAAACTGTCCAACCATTACATCCATACCAAATCAACATCTGGGTTTTTCAAAGCTGGGGGGGCTCTGGACAACGGCTTCCCATAATCCATATCAAATCACAGAACACTTCTCAAAGTGAGCCCCCAAAACAAAGCTACACATCAGGGCTTATATAGCCTTCTCCTGGCTCAGAGAAAGTAACAATCTTTTGGACCCACTGGCCAATCAAAAAGTATCAACTGAAAAACAAGCCTCCCACCCCAGGCTCCAGGTGCACTTTAGCCTAAGGGCAGGGAAGATCTTTAAATTTACATTCCCATTACACTGATATACAATTGAAGGCTATTAATAAAGCTTCATAAGACAAGAAACATTTGAAATGAGCACAAACAATGTATATGAATTCAACAAATAGGTTTACATCAGATGGGGTAGCATTATATATTTAGACAAGAGCATAGGAAAAGTATACTATAAAAAAACATAAGCCACATTCATTCAACAATATAGTTTGTTGTAAAAAATAAAATAAAGGTAGATGGTGAAGCAAGTGCAATGGCAAGCAAATAATTACTTAGTACCTTGTTTCAGCTATTTAACTATTTAGTGCTTTGTTTCAGTTCAAGTTTCTTTTGAGCCTTTTCCATGCTTATATCAAGTCTTTGTTAAGAAACAGAACTTTTGAAACCCACGGTGGGAGGAACTTGCTGATGTGACAGAAAGGGGTGGAACAAGGAGGAACTAATGACTAGATAGATAGATAGATAGATAGATAGATAGATAGATAGATAGATAGATAGATATAGATATATATTATATATTATATATATATGGAGAAGCCCAAGCTGGGAAAGAGCAGAACTGAGAAGGAGAATAGTTGTGGAGGCTGGTATTCTGTTTTTGGGTTTTGTCTGTGTTGATTTTTGTTTGTGATACTTTGTACAGAAACCTTGGAATCTCACTGGAAGTCCTGAAAGAGGATTTTCTTGTTGTCTGTTTACAGAAGTCCTGGAGGAGGGTTTTAGGGGTCCTGGGATCATACTGATGAAGTGTGTTTAATTATCAGACCTTGTTGGTGGGTCTATGTTGATTTCACAGGCAGATAGTGAATTGATGATGGTGCCAGCAAATGTGTATGAATGTTGTTTTGGCTCTGTTAAGCTTTGTCTTCCCAGAAACAGAAACTGCAAAGGACTTGAGATGGACTGGACACTGTGAGCTTCAATATGGAACTGGATGAGGAGCTGGATTAGGAGCCGAGAGCTGCTTACCTGTTAATCCAGGTGACAATTGAGTAGATTCAGGCAGGAGCTAGACCCATGGAAGGGGAACCATGGAATTTGGGAGCCAGCCTCAAGTCAAGATGAGAAGACCTCTCCTTGGGTACTTAATGCTGACTGAGAAGATCATGATTTACTGTGACCTAGGGGTGAGAGAACTTTGTACCCTGTACCTTGTACCTCTTAAGGATGACTGAATTAAGGATGATTGGAAACCAATCTCCAATTAAGAAGAAAGAAGGCTTTTTGACTGAGATATTAAGACAATGTGGCTTAGGGGTGGAGAACTTTGACCTTTGTACTTTGTGTCCCATAAGGAGGCTTCTCCTTAAGGATGATTGAGTTAAGCACTTAATGATATCTTTTGTTTAAAAGTATGTGACCACTTTGGTGAAAACTATGTGGCCATTTTAGTGATAAGTTGTTATAACATTGTGAATACTGTACTTTGGTTCTGTGAATGTTTTGCTTTAATTTACTGCTGGATAAATAGAGAGTTCACTATACTATGTGATCAGAACCTTAGAGCTATCCACAGAAGCAGTCCTCTGGAAAGCTGGTCATGCTTGGCTTTACAGCAAGTTGTATTGAAACTACCATACTCAGTAAATAGCTTTTTTTAGTTTGTTTTCTCATTCTTTTATTGTCTTATTGTTTCAAATACTGTCAAAAATTGTTCTTATAAGTTGCAGATTCCCAAATACTGGTATTTATATAATTCAACATATGGAAGAACTCTTTCTCTTACCCAATGCAGGTTTAAAAAAACATGGAAAAAAATTAAATCGATTAAATTCAAGGACAGATGAAAGACTCGCAAATAAGAGTTAAATAAGTAGATAAACATTTAATGAGAGGACAAGAAAGGAGTTCTAAAAATTATCAGGGCTCAGTGATTAATAATTTTCCAGAAATCAAAATGGAAGATGTATTCTTTTCTTCTCCATCCTTTCTCCTTCCAGGAAGAGAACACATGCATTGCCAATTAAAGTCTTTCCAATGCTGAATCAGGACCCTTCTCCCTGAGTTGCAGACAAAAGGTGTATTTCAATGGATTTTAACCACTATTACCTTCTCCAAACCAAAACAAAACAAAATTTAATGAGGGCTCTCTACCCTGGAAATTGAATTACAGGGAAAATATAAATAAATTTAAACATCAACTTATATGTGATAAAGACTTATAAAGGTACAATTTGTATAGAAAAATATACTTACTGTTTTTTTAGACTTCCCCAAACATCTACTTACAATTTGTGAGATGCTTAAACAGTCCTTCTTTAATAGCTCCAGGAGAATGAACTTCAAGTCACCAGAACCAAGTTCTAACTAGTCTTGCTGGTAATCGAGAACCTTCAAAGGCAAGTACCAGTACAGGTCTAAGACTGCTTGCCCCAGTTAATAAACAAAAGTCAGTTCTTTCCACATTTGCTGATCCCAGCAGATTACATTTTTCAATTACTAGTGTCTACTGGAGAGCAGACAACCCAAGAAAATGGACAAAGTTTTCTCTTGTCTAAATGTAGTGGGTGCTGCTGCTGAGGCTGGCTAGATAGTGACAGAAGCTGGACTATTTTCACATTTACATTCCATTACTTTTCTTATTTTTGCATCATTCTCTTCTCCTAATTCCAGAGCAGACACCATAGTCAGTGATTTTCTTATTGGAATATGACCTAGATGCCAGAGGAGGTAGATGTAGTGTTTGTTGGGAGGTAAGGAGATAGAAGCAGTGACAGCTTCATCAACATGGGGTGTGGCCTGGCTGGTCATGAAGCAAAGTTGGGCCTCAGTGTTACCAAGGCATAGGCTGCTAGATGCCTTGTAGAGGGTAGTGATAGTGACCAAATATTAGTCATCCAATCAATAACTTTGCTTATTAATTAACTCATTAATAACTTAATTTATGTAATAAATAAGTACTTACTATGAGCTAAGGTAAAAGATTGTTTCTGCTGTCAAAAAGCTCATCATCTAATCTGGGGGAGACAATATATAAATAATCATTTACAAAATATCTGCAATTATATGGTCCTCCAATTAGAGGAGACAAATAATATTTAAAAAGTAAATGCTAAAGATATCACAAACCACCATAATTAAAGAATGGTTATATAACAATTTAGCTATAAATCATATATACATATAATGGATTATATAGAAAGTATGTATATAAGTAAATTATATATATATGTGTGTGTGTATGTATGTATGCATGTATTTAGAATGGTCTATATAAAAGTGTGCAGGTAAAATATGTGTGCATGTGTATGTATGTGAATGTATACAATAGTCTATAGAGAAGGTAGTGAATATAAAATACATATGTATACATTCATGCATATAATGGTCTTGCCATATTGCAGTACATGTAAAATAGATGTGTGCAAATATATATGCATGCATACCTGTATGTATGTATATGTGGGTATACACACATATATAGCTATATTCAAACTTTGAGTAATGGGATAAATTTCATGTGAGCTTAACATAATGAGTTAGAAGACCATTTATTAATTCATTTATCTAGTAATCCTAATTCAATATTATACATAACAAAGTATGTCAATAATATCACTTCATCATTTATCTCACATGAGAGAAACTGTCAGCCATTTATTAAAAATCATTTCAAACCACATTAGGAATATAATATCTCTGTGCTCATGAGAGAGATTTTGCAAAGCATGTTGTGTTGGCCAAATAAAATGAAAGGCTTTGTTTTCATAGTAAAACAAGTGAATAGCACCATCAATTGCACTCTCCTGGAGTAAAACATTATTTCACCAATATTAAATATCCACCATCCCTATTTTATAATACTTTTTAATTCTATTGTACAATTCTTCCTAAGTGCTTATGTATGAATGCCAAATAAAACCATACTGAAAGGAATATTGGAATGAGCACAGCATCTTTCTGTTTGTTCACAATGCATATAAAATACTTTTATGTCCTTTCTATTAAATAAACAAAAAACATCCTTGTTAGTTCCTCACAATGTATTAGAAACCATTTAGTAGAACTGAAGCAATGCACAGGACCAATTATTGTGAATTAGAGGTTTCATGAAAACTTATCTAATCTCCCTGTGCCATGAAAACAATATACTGTAAATTGTAGTAAAACAGAAATTAGTCTCTGAGGCTTTGGACAAGAAACATTTCACTGGCCTCATAGGTTCTATATTGAAACAAAGTCTCATAAACTGAGAACATTATTTCCTATATGGACACTATATCTTATATTGACTTTTATAAAATGAGGGCTTAGAAAAAATAATTCAAAGTATTTCTCTGGAAAATAGAATTTGATATCACTCACATCCAACAAGAAACTGAACTGGAACTGGTATAAGGAGATATAATCAGGCCAATTTGCCTTGGGTTTTCTTAGCATATCGAGAAATGGTTGAATTGGAATTTTGGCCTCGGGAATAGCCCATCTATATTATATAGGATCTATCAAATTCACTTGAGTTATAAGACCATGGTCTCAGTGTAGACAGCCATTGGAATGTGACACAAAAATCACTGGGTTTAAATTCAAGAGACAGAGTTTGAATTCTTCTGCCTCTGATAGTAATGATTTGCATAATACTGGCCAAGTCACAATGCCACTATGAGCATGAATGTCTTTATCCATTTTTGATATGGATTTGGTGATTTCATTGGTGTATGGACTTTTATATGTGGAAGTTAATCTGTAATTTGTAATCTTAGACCATTTTCTGAAGCATTTAGAGAGTAAATCTGCCCCTATCCAGCAGATTAGTACACATGAGAGGCAGTAATCAAATCCATACCCATGTTTTCCTAATCCAAAGCTAGATCTCCAAGAATTACATTGCACTACCTCTTCTTTATCAAAAAAATGGCCCTAATTAACTTTTAACCTCATTCAAAGTTGAGCTAGAAGATCAGTTGTGGTAATATGTAGCACAATTTATAAATCCTAAATAACTATATAAATGCAGGCACTCAATAACATTTTTTTAAAGGAATGTGGTGGGGGGGGCAGAGCAAAGATGGTAGAGTAAAAGCAGGAACTCACAAGAGTTCTCTCCTAAACCCTTCCAAATACCTGAAAAATTATTCTAAACAAATTCTTGAGCAGCAGCCCAAGACAACCTTGAAGATTGATAGGAAAGATTTCTTAAACCAAGATAAGAGGAGACCACAGTCCAGCACAGGCCACACCAGCATAGATCAGACCCTAGGGGATTAAAGAAAACTTCAGGGTACTGAATCACTGGCAGCTGTGGCAGTTTCCAGACTTCTCAACCCACAAATGCCAAAGACAAATTAGAAGATCAGTAAGAAAGGCATGTCAGACATGGGTGAGAGCATAATCCAGCCTTGGCCCTAGCACAGCCCCAGTCCCAGCAAACCAGGGATAGCAGCAGCAGGGTCTGCTTCTGGAGCTCTCAGCCCATATATGTTAAGAGAATCAAATAACTGGTCAGAAGGAGGATAGAGAGGTCTTTTTGCTGGCACTGAGACAGGACTGTTGCTTTGCCCATACTTGGATCTGTGTTGCAGTCCTGGGTGGCAATCCTAGGGGAAAAAAGGAGCACTGGCATAGCAGAGCTTGTGGCAGCAGTGAAGAGGTAGCACTCCTCACAGTTCTGGGGCAGAAAAGAGTGTTTTTGGTCACTCAGACCAGAGCACAGGCCAGAAAAGGAGTAAACAACCCTTCTTAGATCCATACCACCTTTGAAAAACTGAAAACATACAGGTCCTTAGAAGTATTTCTGAAAACAATTGCACAAAACCTATGAATCTTGGGACAACATGCTCTCCACACTGGAAGCAGAGCCCTACCTCAACAAAGTACTATAAAGTCAAGAAATAGTCTGGAAAAAAATGAGCAAATAATGAGGAAAAAACTAAACTCAGATTGTATAATCTTAATTTGGTGACAAGATCAAAACATACACTCAGATGACATAAAAGTCAAATATCCTACATCCAAAACTGCCAAGAAAAATATGAATTGGTTTCAGGCTATGGGAGATCTCAAAAAAGACTTTGAAAATCAAGTAATAGAAGTAGAAGAAATATTGAGAAGAGAAGTGAGAGGGATGCAAGAAAATCATGAATAATGAATCAACAGCTTGCTAATGGAGACTGAAAAAATACTGAAGAAAAAAAATACCTTAAAAATAGACTAGACCAAATGGCAAAAGAGGTCAAAATAGCCAATGAAGAAAAGAATGCCTTGAAAAGCAGCATTGACCAAATGATAAAGGAAGTCCAAAAGTTTACTGCAGAAAATAATTCCTTAAAAATTAGAATGGAGCAAATAGAAGCTAATAATTCTATGAGAAATCAGGAAATTATAAAACAAAACAAAATAAAGTTTAAAAAATAGAAGTCAATATGAAATATCTCATTGGAAAAACAATTGACCTGGAAAATAGATCCAGGAGAAATAATTTAAAATCAATAAGACTACCCAAAGGTCATGATAAAAAAAAAGAACCTAGACATCATCTTCCAAGAAATTGTCGAGAAAAACTGCCCTGATGTTTTAGAGGCAAAATAGAAATTGGAAGAACCCTCATATCACCTTCTGAAGGAGATCAAAAAATGAAAACTCCAAGGAATATTAAAGCCAAATTCAAGAGTTCCCAGATCATGGAAAAATATTGCCAGCAGCCAGCAAGAAACAATTCAAGTATTAGTGGACCACAATCAAGACAAAACCAGCTTTAGCAGCTTCTACGTTAAGGGATCGGAGGGCATGGTATATGATATTCCAGAGGTCAAAGGAGCTAGGATCAAAACCAAGAATCACTTACTAAGCAACACTGAATGTAATCAATGAGGAGAAACAACTGATATTCAATTATGAAGAGGAATTTAATGCTTTCTTAAGAAAAAAAAAAACAGACCTAAAGAGAAAATTTGACTTTCTAATACAAGACTCAAGAGAGGCATGTAAAGATGAACATGAAAGAGAAATAATAAAGGACTTAGCAAAGTTGAACTGTTTACATTACTACATGGAACGATATTTGCAACTCATGAGATATTTTTTTCATTATTAGGACAGTTAGAGGGAGTGTATATATATATATATATATATATATATATATATACACACACATATATATATATATAGACGTGTATATATAGTATATACAGGGTGAGTTGAATATGAGGGGGTGATATCTGAAAAAATGAAATTAAGGGGGGATAGAGGAATGTACTGGAGAAGGAGAAAGGGAGAGGTAGAATGGGGTAAATTATTTCACATAAAAGAGGCAAGATAAAGCTTTTAAAATAGAGGGGAAGAGGAGGAAGGTAAGGGGGAATGAATGAACCTTACTCTCATTGGATTTGGCTTAATGTTGAATAACATACACACTCAATTGTGTATGGAAATCTATCTTGCCCTACAGGAAAGTAGGGGGAAAGGTGCTAAGAGGAGTGGGTGGATGGGGGAGGGGGTAATTAGAAGCAAACACATTTAAGGAGGGACAGGGTGAAAGGAAACAATATAACTATATGGAATTAATTTACATATACATCTGTAAAATGTATATCAAAACACTTGCCTTCTCAAGGAGGGTGGGTAGGGAGAAAGGAAGGATGAGAATTTGGAACTCAAAGTTTTAAAAACAAATATTAAAAAAAATGTTTTTACATGCAACTTAGAAATAAGATACATGGGCCATGGAGTATAGAAATCTATCTTATCCTACAGGAAAATAGAAGGAGAACAGGACAAGAGAATGGGAGGGAGTGTTAGAAGGGAAGGTGAAATGGGGGAAGGGGTAACTGTAAGGGTTACGGGATTTAAAGATCTTCCAAGCCTCATTAGACTTGCTGACATAGCAGGAAGGGGTGGGGCAGGTGGAAACGGAAGCCAAGCTAGAGTTCCTGAGGTGACTGGCAGTGGCAGTGGCAGCGGCAGCAGCGGTGGTAGCAGCCAAGGTGGAGGTGGAGGCGCGAACGCCTTTTTGAGCCAGCCAGAATTTCTGCTAAGGACTCCTTCTGAGGACTGCCAGGGGCCAGAGCTGCTAGGAAAATGCTTCCTGGACACTGAGTAGTTGCTGTGAGTGGGGAGAGGATTTTTTGCATAAGGTAGCCTGTTCTGTTTTAAAGGCTTGAGAATGTGGGTGCTTTCTACTTTATCTACCTGTGCCAATTTCATAACTACTATGATGGCTTTGACTTTCTGGTTTGGGGATTCAGTCATTTGGTATTTTAATAAATGTTCTAGCTTTATCCCCCATATAGAGAGCCTGGTATATTTTGTGATTAATAACCACATCAACATATTTATAATTGCTGTAGTCATTGTGAATATTGCATTGCTGATACAGTAAACAGAAGCAAAACGCTTTTGGGGAGGGACATAGTGAAAGGGTGAGAATAGAATAAACAGGAATAGGGAAAATAGGAAGGAGGGAAATACATTTAGAAATAGTAACCAGAAAAAATTGAAGCAAGCTTCTCTGATAAAGGTCTCATTTCTCTAACATATAGAGAACTGTGTCAAATTTGTAAAATGAACCACTCTCCAATTGATAAATGATTAGAAGATATAATCAGTTTTCAGATGAAGAAATTAGAACTATTGTCATATGAAAAATAAATTCTAACTCACTATTGATTGGAGAAATGCAAGTCAAACAATTCTGAGGTACTACATCATACCTGTTAGATTGGATAATAGGACAGAAAAAAAGTAAATGACAAATGTTGAATGGAGATGTGGGGAAAAAATCAGACATTAGTGTTCTGTTGTCTGAGTTGTGAATTGATTAAACCATTCTATAAAGCAATTTGGAACTGTGCCCAAAGTGCTATAAAACCATGCATATCTTTTGATATAACAATACCACTACTAGGTCTATATCCCAAAAGAGACAAAAAACAAAAAAGAAAAGGACCTATATATAAAAATATTTATAGAAGATATTTTCTGGTGCTAAAGAACTGGAAACTGAGGGGATGCACATTAACTGAGGAATGGTTGAATAAGTTGTGGTATGTAATTGTGATGGAATATTATTGTACTATAAGAAATGATGAGTAGGATGCTCTCAGAAAAAGCCTAGAAAAACACTCTACCAATCTTTTTTCTTTTTACAACAAATATGGTCTCAATGACCCTGAACCAAGGAAGAATAAACAAAAGACTGCAGACTAATCTCTTTAATTAATCTTTTAAAAAGTTATATTGTCAGACTACAGAAATTTATCCAAGAAATCATCCTTATGATCAAATTAGTTTATACCATGGATTCAAGGATAGTTTACCATTAAGAAAATAACTGATACATATTTATACATTACAAACAAACTAAAAAAACATTCAAATTGCAATGTTTTCTTTAAAATAAAAAAATAAATCTTATGCAATGGGAATACACTAAAAACTTTTACAATAAATACAAAAGTAAATCAAAGATGTACACTATCCATACTACTATTGGCTATATCAGTAGAAAAGCTTGCAATTAGTCAAATAAAATAGAAATCAAGGGCATAAAAACACATAAAAAAGAGATATATGTAAAGTCAACCATGAACAGCTTTCCAAAGGACTACTGCTGTTCACAGCATTCAAGGTTCTGATTACATAGTATTGTAATTTATCTCAATTTATTCAGTAACAAACTAAGACAAAACATTCAAAGAAAATCAAGGTACAGCATTCACAATGTTACAGCTTATTACTAAAATAGCTACATAGTTTTAAGGAAAGTGCATTCATTTACTCAATCATAATGTCTTTAATTCAATCACAAAGGGCAAAGTCAAAGTCCTCCATCTATGGAGTGCAATTAAGTTACAATATCATTAGTCGGTATTCATTACTCTCTTAAGGAGTAGTGGAAAGTACAAAGGCCATCCACCCCTAGCTCACAAGTAAGTTGCAATTTCATCAGTCACTACTCATTACTCTCTTAAGGGGTAGTGGAAAGAACAATTTCCATCCACCCCTAAGTCACAAGTACCGTGTTTCCCCGATAATAAGACACTGTCTTATTATTTTTTTGGACAGAAAAACACCAGAGGGCTTATTTTCAGGGGAGGGCTTATTTTAATGAACATTGACAGCAATTTTAATAAACAGGTAAATGTGAACAAAAAATGTACCTTTATTCAATAATGAATTCAATAAAGAACAGTATGACGTGCTCACTGCTGCAGCTCTGCTGGATGCAGCTCGGAGCGCGGCGTGCGTTTCACAGGTGGGGGGGGCAGTACATACAGAGGGTACCGTAATGTAGTGTGTAGCGCAGGGGATCACCTTCACTACAGTAGCAATCTCAATAGGGCTAATTTTCGGGGGAGGGCTTATTTTAGAGGAATCTTACACAGTAAGGGGAGGGCTTATTTTCGGGATAGGTCTTATTATCGGGGAAACACGGTAAGTTGCAATTTCATCAGTCACAGTGACTCAGTACCCTCTCCAAGGAGAGGTCGTTTCATTTTGACTCAAGGCAGGCTCTCAGCTTCCATGGTTCCTCTTCCATGATCCCAGCTATTGCCTGAATGTTACAAACTGCCACCTGAATTTAAAGGCAGACAGCTCCCAATTCTTTGTCCAGATCCCCATGCAGTTCCTGTTCCATATTGAAGCTCACAGTATCTAGTCCACCTCAAGTCCTTATTCAAATACCAGGAAACTAAATTCCAGAACCAGAAACTCAGTCATTACAGTAACCACGAAGTTGGTACACATGGTTAATACAGTGAATACGCTCATTCCCAAATTTTCACAACAGAAAAGTTTCCCTTAAGCAGGGATTCTCCTCTCTCACTCACAGTAGCTCTGTGGGGCCCTTGGATGTTTATCAGCTCCAGCTGGTTCTCAGAATCTCTCAGCAGAAGTTTTGGCTGGTTCTCAGAAGAAGTTCCACCACCATAAGCTCCATTCTCAAAATCACTTTCTCCAAGGAGTTCTGACTTGTTCTCAGAAGAAATTCTGCCACCACAAGTTCTGTTCTCAAAATCAAAATCACTTTCTCCAGCCTAGGCCTCTCCTCCTTAGCATCCATGTGGCTTACTCCAAGAAGTTGTTTCTCAGTTCTCATTTCTCTTCTCAGTTCTTCTCAATCCTCAGTTCAGTCCTCAGTCCAGCAGTAGCAGCCCAGGCTCCAGGTGTTTGCTGAGAGAAATTCTGACTCTCTAGCTTGGGTTTTTCCTTATATAAGGTATTAACTTCTCTCTGTTCCAGCCCCTTCCTGTTACATCAGAAACAGGGGTTCATACCTTCTGTTTCTTAACAGAGGTTTGACATAATTAAGTTGAAACTAAGTTCTAAGTACCTGTTAGCTTGCCAATACAAGGGGATCTTCAAATTCCATTACTATTTCAATAAACAAAACTATTACTATTTGCTGAGCATAAGGAATCAGCAAAGAAAGTGGGAAAACTAATAATCAGAATGATTTCTAACAAATATAAATTAATAAACATAAATATTTAAGTAAATAAATTCATTTAAACAAATAATAAAAACTACAAAATAAATGTACACACTGATAACAAAATCCAGAAGAAAATGATAGAAAGGAAAATCCCTAAAATGTTTAAAATATCTGAGATTTCATCTACCAAGAGAGCCCCAACAATATTTTTTATGAGATAAACGACAAAGAAATGGAGAAAAATAAATGTTTATGGTTGGGCTGTACCAATGTTATAAAGTGGTAATATTACCAAATTCATTTTCCAGAATTGGAGATATAACAATTAAATTATTATATAGCTCAAAGGAAAATAATAGAATGTATCTGGAGTAATAAAGAGACAAGAAATTCAAGGGACATAATGGGAGTAGGCAATAATGAACGTGGCTTTGGAGTACCAGGTTTCAAACTACTAAAAAGTAGCAAACATTTAGATAATTTCAGAGTAGTCAAAGGGCCACTAGTAAGTGATTCAGTAGAAATAATGCTGCATATGGAGTCAGGAAGAGCTGAGTTCAAATCCAGCCTCACGAACTCACTAGTTGTGTGACTATGGTAAAGACACTCATCCCTGTTTGCCTCAGTTTCCTCAACTGTAAAAGGACTTGATGAAGGAAATGGCAGACCACTCCAGTAACTTTGACAAGAAAAACACATACAACTGAAATGACTGAACAATGAGTCAATTTTTAAAATTTTATTAATGTAAAAAATTAGGTAAAGGTGGCCTAGAATTAATAGCACATATTACTCTAATCTTTGGTAAATCCAACTGGCCTTACACAAGGCAAGTAAGCCCTCCATATGTACTTTTAAATTTCTGGGTAAACTGGAAAATACTCTGACAAATTGTATTTAGATAAGTAAGTTCCAAATGGATTAAAGATGCAAATATAAAATTTTATATTATAAATGTATTTGGAACAAAATGGAACAAGATTGTTCATAACTATGGCAAAGGAGAAAATTTTTACTTAAGCAAGGCATATAAAGAAAAGATAAAGATATAAAAAGAAATATAGAAACAATTTTTGATTGCATAAATTTCTAAAGCTCCTGAAGGCATCATATGAATGCAGTTCAATTAATCTAGAGAAAAAATCATTACCATAATAAAATTACAGAAACTTTCTAAATAAAATCACAAAGATTTTTCATATATATATATATATGTGTGTATATATATATGTATGTATATATATATGTTCTGCAATACTTTGAAACACTTTTCATAAAGATATTCCAGGTTCCATATTTTTCTTTTGTTAAGAAAGGGAGAATCAAGGTGATGGTGATAATGAAAATGGGTATGATCAATGATGATTTGGCAGGTAGAATGCAAGTCAATTTAATTTACTGTTATAAAAAATTGTAGTTGTACACTATGAAACATAATAATCTAGTTGGTAGAGTCATATTTTAATAATGTATTGTAAAGATTCTGTAATATTTCTTCTGTTGTGTGAAGAATGTCTATCTTAAGGTTTTTTGATGGAGAGATCTTTTTTTAGATAACATTTTTTTTCAGGGTTTATTTGATTTTTTTGAAATATAGTTCCTTTGAACACCAGATAATAAGTATTTATCATTATAAAAAATGAACCACTCTTTTCAATGTCTATGGTTCTGGCTCAGATATAAAGAAATTATTGTCAAGGTTAATTATCCTGTTCAAAATCAATTCCTTCCAGAAGATATTCCAAAATGTTTTAGAAGTACCAATTCATTCGCCAGAATTGTGTTATATGCAAAAGAAACTGGGAGATCAAAGAAAACAGAGATCTCAACCTCCTGAAATTTGACAGAAACATAAACATTTCAGGAGGTAAACTCTTTAAATGATACATTTTGAAATAAACTTGAAAGTCCCTGGAGGAAAATAATTCCAGATAGCTTAAGACTTATTATTTGATAAAATGCCACAGGAATGCTAAAAGCAAACTGAATATGAATCTAATCATTTCGCTTCGCTGTCAAAAAAGTATGATGATATTTAATATTTTTCTTTTATCCTTATCATATCTAGAACAAGCAGGGTCCCTGTAACTTTACTTCTAGTTGGCAATTTTAGCGGTCATTAGGAATTCCAAAAGAAACTTGGAAAGTTTAGACATGCCAACAGAAACTCTCCAGATGTTCCTCCACCCCTCCACAGAAACACGGCTGTTCTTGTTTTAAGTATTTTCTTACCTTTGAAGTCAGGAAATTTAGAGTGCAGAAAGCATCATACTCAGTTTCCCAGAATCCTTCCAAAAAAGAGTAGTGGCCTTGTCTTTGGGTGTACTTCCACCCCATAGTAGGTTATATCTCATCCTGCACCAGGAGCAAGACTTCTATCATTGCTGAAACCTTTCAGTTTCTGGGAGCATCCCTCCTTTGCAGCCACATGCTGATTGATCCATCCCATACCTTGCCAGTTACAGCTTTTATGTGCACACCCTTTATTTTTTACTATTTTTTTTTTTACATGATTCAGGATGTGTTTATTAGGGAGGAGATGTCAGTGCTCTCTCAGAGGTGAGTGGGAGTTTTGAGGGGAAAAGGAGAAGAGGCTGGAGACCCCTTCAGCTGGCATGCTTCTTGGCTACAATGAGGACAGAAGAAGGCACAAATCCCAGCTCCTGCAGAGGTCTCTCCATATCTGCTTCAGAAAAGGCCAGCCAGAGGAAGCCACTGAGCAGATTACAGGGTCCTTCCCACACCCTAGTTCCTCCCCTCGGTGTCACTGTGGCAAGCTGCTCTCTGGCCTTGAATGTCTGCAGCAGGGATGTCCCAGCAGGCAGCTGAACCCGGATGTGACACTGATCGTGCTCTCCCTTGGTGGGAGGCTCCTGATTGGGAGAAGAAGGAAGAGGGCCTGTCTCGGTTGCAGGGGAGGTGATCTGTGATCCAGTGCCACCAAACTTCTGGGCTTACTCTACTTTATCCCTCAAAACTCTTCTCCCGTACCTGCTGTCTGGCTGCCCTCTCTTCCACCTTCTCCCTCTTGTGCTCCTCGTCTGCCTGTCTACTCAGCCTCTACTGCTCCGCGGCCTCTTGCTGTTCTCTTTCTCCTCTTGGTCTGTTCCGGCATCTCCTCTTCGTTCAGAGATGGCTTCTCTTCCACCCTCGCTGACCCAGGCCCTTAACTGCTGCCTCCCCCATAGTACAGGGGCTCATTCGCTAAGGAGTGTTGGGGATGGCGGTGGGTGGGGGGAGCTGGGGGCTCGTCCACATCAGCGTCATCTTCGTGTTCCATCAAATAATCCACGGTAGCCTCGATCCTCTGGTTCCCTGTGAGGTCCAGAGCCTTCTCTTAGCCCCCCCCCCCCACACCCTCACCCCGCCACCACCGTGGGAAGCCCATCTCATTGAGACTCTGCAGAGTCATCCATTCCCCCGCAGTGCCACCTTTGCCTCCCCTGATACCCAGATTTGAATATTCCAGATGCGCTGGGCGCTTGTGGATGGTGGCTTGGGGACAGAGCTGAGTGTGGTTGAGGGGTGAGTGTGAAGGTAGGGGCAGCCTTCCTCATTTATGTAGTTATAATTCATAAGCCTGCAACTACTTCCATTTCTTCTTTTCACACGCACACACAACTAGCACAAAAGAGACTTCCCTCAAAATGGCTGATCAGAAGGCAAACCATCTTTAGATTCTTTAGAAAATAATCTTTATGTCACTTCCAGGGGACAGAGCCAAGATGGCAGAATAGAAGAAGCAGCTGAACTCTCTTAGCATTACCCTCCAAAGAACTTTAAAATGTCAGCTCAAATAAAATTCCGGAGGAGCAGTCAACAAGTTTTGCATAAGAAAATTTTCCAGCCTAGCACAATTTCAGGAGTTTGAAGAAGTCTGTGATAGTGGGTGAGTTTATATGGCAATTATACCAGGGTGATGCTTGGAGGCCACAAAAGCAGCAGTAGCGACTCTGTGAGTAAAGCAGGGTCATTAAGGGAATAAGACACCTGGTCAGAAATGGACTGCATGGGTTCACTGTTCTAGCACTGGGTATAGGACAGAGCACTGTCTGGCAACTCTACTACCTATACTCACTTCAGATTCATAGCTCCAAGAGAGACAGGATCATTTATAGTCAAGAGGGAGAAGGACCATGAGCAGCAGCATCACTTTCATCAGGAGCAACGTACTGCAAGGAAGCAGTGACCACACCTCTCCCCAGATTGCACCACCTTAGAAGCACTGAAAACTTCCAAACCCCAAGAACCACCTCTGAAAACAACAGGGTGAAAAAGCCTAAAGCTATGGACCTTACTGCCTCCCACCAAGTCATCCTGGGAAACGAGCTCAACTCTAACATAAAGTTCAAATCCAAAAATTGTACTGGAAAAATGAGTGAACAACAACAACAAAAATAATGTAACCATAAATAGCTACTATGGTGACAGAGAAAATTAAGACATGAACTCAGAAGAAGATAGTAATGTCAAAACAGCTACAAACAAAGCCTAGAAAAGAAAAAAATGTAAATTTGCCATAAAGCCAATAAGAATTCCTAGAAGAGCTTTAAAAAAGTGATTACCAAAATCAAATAAGAGTTATAGAGGAAAAATAAGGGAAAAATGGAAGCAATTCAAAAACATTGTGAAAATACAATTGATACAATTGATAGGGCTGCTAGTGAATAGAGTACTGGCCCTGGAGTCAGGAGGACTGGAGAACACTGGCCTCAGATACTTAACACTTGCTACCTGTGTGACCTTGGCCAAGTCACTTAAGCCCAATTGTCCTGCCTTCCCCGCCTCCAGAAAGAAAGAAAGAGAAAGAAAGAAAGAGAAACAAAGAAAATGCAATTGACAACTTGGTTAAAGTGGTAAAAAAAAAAACCTCAAAATAACACTTTAAAAAGCAGAATTGGAAAAAAGAGGTACAAAAGTTCACTGAAAAAAATAATTCCTTAAAAATCAAAATTGGGCAAGTGGAAGCTAATGCCTCCATGAAACATCAATAGTCAATAAAACATAATCAAAAGAAGAAAATATAGAATGAAATGTGAAATATCTTACTTAAAAAAAATTACTGATCTGGGAAAGAGATCAAGGAGTAAGACTTTTTAGACTACCTGAAATTCATGATCAAAGAGAGTTCCTTTACATCACATTTCAAGAAATTATAAAGGAAAAATATACCAATGGCAAAATAGAATTTAAAATACCCACTTCCTGTAAGTCATCCCCAAATAAAAATTCTCAGGAATATTATGAATGAATTCCAGTGCTTCCAGGTCAAAGAGAAAATACTACAACCAGCCAGAAATAAGCCATTCAAATATCATGGAGCCAAAGTCAAGATAAAAGAAGATTTGGAAGCCAACATTTAAAAGATAGGAGAGCTTGGAATATCACCCAAAAAGGAACTATCACCCAAAATAACTTCCCTAATAAAACTGAGTATAACCCCTTAGGAGAAGATATTTGATGATATAGAAGACTAACGGTCATTCCTGATTTAAAAACAACTAAGCAGAGATGAATAGAAAATTTGACTTTCAGATATAAGACAATAGAAGAGTAAAAAGAGAAATATAAGACAGAAATAGTAAGAAACTCAACAAGGAAAAACTGTTTAAATTACTATATGGAAAGATAATCTATGTAACTGCTAATAACTATCATTATTAGGGCAGTTAGAAGGCTACATAGAAAAAAAAGGAACTATCTCCAAAAAAATAAATATGGAAGGATAAGAAAGGAGAGTGCCCTGGGAAAAGGGAAAATGAAGAGGAAGAATGAGGAAAATTATCTAACAAAAAAAAAAACAACGCAAGTAAGAGGTTTCACAATTGAAGGGAAACATTTTGGGGGAAGAGAAGGCATAGCTTAACCTTCAGCCATATATCAACTGATTCAAAGAGAGAAGACTATATAAAGACAACCAATAGGTCATCAAAATGTATTGTACCCAACAGAGAAGTATTAGGGAAAGGGGACAAGTGAAAGGGGAGGGGTATTTTTTCCTATTTTTTTTATAAGGTAGATTAAGAGAGGCAGTCGTAAAAAGCAAAATATATGTTTGAGGAAAGAAAAGAGTAAAAAGTGAGAGAAAAGGAAAAAAAAAACAAAATAGGATAAATAGTATGGAAGGAAATCCAGAGTTAGTAATCATAATTATGAATGTAAATGGAATGAATTCACCCAAAAAATAGAAGTGGGTAGCAGAGTGGGTTAATAATCAGAATCTAGCAACATGATTTTTACAAGGAACACATGAATCAGAGAGACAAACATAGAGTTAAAATAAGTAATTGGTGCAGAGTCTACTATGCTTCTGCTAGTATTGTAAATGAAGAAATAGGAAAAATAGGAATAATAAACTAAGACTACAGGAAAGCAAAAATAGACCAAAAGAAATTAACAGTGAAAGTATATCTTGCTAAAAATGTACAAAAGAAAATGAAGTAATATCAATGCGAAATATATATGCACCATATGGTATATCATGTAAATTCTTAAAGGAAATATTAAATTAATTACCAGAGGGAGTAAGACAGTAAAATTATACTAGTTGGAGACTTCAACTTTCCCCTCTCAGAGCTAGAAAAATCTACTGTAAAATACAAAAGAACAAAGTTATGGAGATAAATAGAATTTTTAAATGCTAGATATGATAGACTTTTGAAGAAAATTGAAAGGGAATAGAAAGCAGCAATCATTTTTTAAACCGTATGTTCCCTTCATAAAAATTAATTATGTCTTACACCATAAAAACTTAAACTCCCTTTTCAGACCGTAGTGCAATAAAAATTATATTCAATAAAAGTCTGTGGAAGCACAGATAAAAATTAACTAAAAATTAAATAATCTAATCATAAAGAATGAGTGGATCAAAAAGCAAACTATAGAAACAATGAATAACTTCATTAAAGAGAACGAAACAATGAGACAATATATCAAAATTTGTAGAATGTGGCCAAAGCAGTATGTAGAAGAAGATGTATATCTCTAAATATGCACATCAATCACAGAGAGAAAGAAAAGATGAATGAATTGGACATGGAAGTAGATGTAACTAGAAAAAGAACAATCTAAAAGTCCCCACTTAAATACCAAATTGGAAATCTTGAAAAACAAAGGACAGAGGAACAAAATTTAAAGTAAAAGGATCATGGAACTAATAAAACTAAGGGCTAGTTTTTGTTAAAATAAAACAAACCAGTGAGTGATTTGATTAGAAGAAAAGAGATGGAAACCAAATTATCAGCATTGCAAATGAAACAGATGAATGCACCATCAATGAAGAAGAAATCTAACAATTATTAGTAGTTTGCCCAAATATATACCAAGAAAACTGACAATCTAAGTAAAAATGGATGCATATTTACAAATATATAAATTATTCAAATTAACAGAAGAGGAAATATAATATGCAAATATACCTTATTAAGAGAAATTGAACAAACCATAAATGAACTACTTAATGAAAAATCACCATGACCAGATGGATTTATAAGTGAATTATACGAAACATTTAAGAAATAATTAATCCCAGCGCTATATAAAGTCTTTGTGGAAAAAAGAAAAAGGAATCCTACCAAATTCCTTTCATGACACAAATATGATTTTTAAAACTAAGTCAAAGAGAGCTAAAATAAACTATACACCAATTTTCTTAATGACTATTAATGAAAGATTTAAATAAATTACTAACAAGGAGATTACAGCAACATGTCACAAAGATCATACACTATGACCAGATAGAATTCATACTAGGAATGCAGGGCTGGTAGAATATTAGGAAAACTATCAGCATAATTGACTAAATTAATAACAAAAACAACAAAAAAATGATAATCTCAATAGATGCAGAAAAACTCTTTACAAAATACAACACCTATTTCTATTAAAAACAGTAGATCGCCTAGAAATCAATGGAGTCTTAATTAAAATGATAAGCAGTATCTATCTAAAACCAAAAGTATGCATCATATGCAAGGGGAATAAACTTGAACCCTTCCCAATAAAATCTAGAGTGAAGCAAGAATTTCCACTGTCACCACTATCATTCAATATTGTATTAGAAATGCTAGCTATAGCAATATAAAATAAGATGAGAAAAACCAATTGAAGGAATAAAAATAGGAGGAAACAAAACTATCCCTCTTTGCTGATGACAGCATGCTATACTTAGGGAATCCTAGAGAGTCAGCTAAAAACTTTAGTTGAAACAAATGAGAACTTCAAAAAAGTTGCAGGATATAAAATAAACCCATATAAATTGTGAGCAAAATCCAGCAGGGAGAGATAGAAATAAAAAGTTCTATTTAAAATAACTGCAGATGATATAAAATATTTGGGAATATACCTGCCAGGAAAATTCTGAGGTCTATATGAACACAATTATAAAACATTTTTTTGCACAAAGATGACAGATCTATGTTCTATTTATATAGCATAATACATCATTTGTATATATTTATTTATATAGTGTAATACAATCCAACCACTAAAATTATTTTGTAGAGCTAGAAAAAGTAATAACAAAATTCATCTAGAAAACAAAAAGGTTGAGAATATCAAGGGAATTAATGAAAAAAAAATTGAGGGAAAGTGGCCTAGCAGTACCAGACTTCAAATGATATTACAAAGTGGTAAACATTAAAGTAATCTGGAACTGGGTAAGAAAAAAATGATAGCTTACTGTAGTAAATTAAGTATGGGACAGCTAGATGGCACAGTGAATAGAGCTCTGGCCCTGGAGTCAGGAGGAGCTGAGTTAAAATCCAGCCTCAGACACTTTACACACTTCCTAGCTGTGTGACCTTGGGCAAGTCACTTAACCCCAATTGCCTGGCCTTATCCCCTCCAAAATAAAAAAGAAGAAAGATTTTCTCAGTGAATAGAGCACAAGCCCTGGAATCAGGAGGACCTGAGTTCAAATCTGGCCTCAGAAACTTAACACACACACACACACAAAACAGCCATGTGACCTTGGGCAAGTCACTTAACCCCAATTGCCCTCCAAAAAGCAAAAAATTAAAACAAATAAAAATGAATAAATTAAGCACACAATACACAGTAGTAAATGGTCAAAGTAATCTAGTATTTGATAAACCCAAAGATCCAAGTTTTAGGGTTTAGAACTCATCATTTGACAAATATTATTGGGAAAACTGGAAAACAGTTTGAAAAAAAAAACTAGGGAAATACCAACATTACCACTGCATAACAAAATAAACTCAGAATGGATAGATGGTTTAAACATAAATGTAGGGGTGGCCAGGTAGCACAGCGAGTAAGAGCACTGGCTCCAGTGTTGAGAAGACCTGGAGATCGAATCCCGGCCTCAGACACTTAGCACCCACCCAGAAACACCTGGCCGAGTAACCTTGAGCAAGTTACTTAACCCCAATTGCTTAGGGGCGGCCAGGTGGCTCAGTGAGTAAGAGCACTGGCTCCAGTGTTGGGATGACCTGGATCACATCCGGGCTCAGATACTCAGCACCACACCCAGAAATAACTGGCCGTGTAACCTTGAGCAAGTTACTTAACCCCAATTGCTTTAAAAAAATTTTTTTTAAAAACCCATAAATGTCAATTAGTGGAACCTGAAAAAGTCTACCTGTCAGCCTATAGGTAAAGTAAGGATTGATAACCAAACAAAATATAAAGAGCATCATGGAAAGTAAAATTGATCATTTTGATTACATGAAATTAAAAACAAAGTTGAATGAAACTAATATAAAACTTAAAGTAAAACAGAAAACCGGAAATATTTTCACATCAAGCTTCTCTGATAAAAGTCTCATTTTTATATATATAAAAATGAAACCAAATTTCTCTGAAAAGGAAAGAAAGATAAAGAAGGATCATTCCCCAATTGACAAATGATCAAAGGATATGAACAGGAAATTTTCAGAAAGGAATCAAAGTTATAAGTTAGCACATTAAAATGCTTTAAATCATTATTGATTAGAGAAAGGCAAATTAAAACAACTCTGAGGTACCACCTTGCACCTATCAGATCACCTAACCTGACAGAGAAAAAGGAATGATTCTGATGACGATATGGGAAAGATGGGACACTAAGGTATTGTTATTGAAAATCTAACCATTATAGAGAACAATTTAGAACAATGCCCAAAGGGCTATCAAAATGTGCATGCAGTTTTGTTTAAAATATCACTAATAATCTATATCTGAAAGATATAAGAAAAGGGGATATGACTTATTTGTATAAAAATATTTATAACAGTTCATTTTATGGTGGCAAAGAATCAGAATTGATGTGATATCCATCAGTTGGGGAATGGCTAAACAAGATGTTGTATATGAAGGTAGTGGAATACTATTGTGCCATAAGAAATGACAAACAGGTAGATTTCAGAAAAACCTGAAAAGACTTACATGAACTGATGCAAAGTCAAGTGAGCAGAACCATGAGAATACTGTACACAGTAATTGCAACATGCTGTGATGATTAACATAGCTCTTTGCAGTTGGTTGAGATTTTTTGTTGCTGTTTGCTCATTTTTCTAGCCTTCTTGACTTCAAAATTATGTTAAAAATTGAGTCCTGTTTCCCAACAGGTTTTTAACATAAATTTGAAGTCAAGAAAAACTCTAAGAAAATTGACCTCTATTCATATATGTAAGATTTAATACATGTAAAGGTGAAAGGTGATTGATTTATTCAATCAAATCACATACACACCCCTTACCGTAACTGGTAAGATTGCAGTTGTGTTACATACATTTGTGTTGTTCCCAACATTATTAAATACACTTTAATTAAATGTTTCAATTGTCATAGAAAGAATGCTAGCCAACAGACCTGAATTTTAGACTCAGCTTTATACTATGTATATGATTTAACTTCTCTGAGGCTCAGTTTCCTTATTTTTAAAATGAGATATCTGGACTACATTACTTCTAAGACTCTAGTTCTAAAATTCTCTTATTTTGTTTTTTTATGTTTAGGTTGTACATGTACATACATATACATTAGTTTATACATATGTTAAACATATTTCCACATTAGTCATGTTGTGGAAAAAGAATCAGAAAAGGGGAAAAACCACAAGAAAGGGGAAAAAACAAAATAAAAAAAGTGAAAATAGTGTCCTTCAATCTGCATTCAGAGTCCATAATACCTTTTCTGTGTGTGGACAGCATTTTCAATCATCTCTGTATCACTGAGAAGATCTTAATCTATCATAGCTGATCATTGCACAATGTTGTTGTTACTATATACGCTATTCTGGTTCTGCTCACTTTACTCAGCATAGTTCATATAAATCTTTCCAGATTTTTTTTGAAACCTTATTGTCCATCACTTCTTATAACACAGTAGTATTCCATTATATTCACATATCATAACTTGTTCAGTTATTTTCCTATTGTTGGGCATCCCTTCAATTTCCAATTCTTTTCCATCACAAAAAATATTGCTATAAATATTTTTACACAAATTGACCATTCTCCCTTTTTTATGATCTCATTGGGATACAGACCTAGTAATGGTACTGAAAAATTAAAGGGTATGCACAGTTTGATAGCCCTTTGTTCAGGGTTCCAAATTGTTCTCCAGAATGGTTGGATCAGTTCACAACTAGGCCAATAATGTAATAGTGTTCAATTTTGCCATATGTTCTCCAACATTTATCATTTTCCTTTTCTGTCTTATTAGCCAATCAGATAAGTGTGAAGTGGGAGAACAGAATTGCTTTAATTTGTATTTCTCTAACCAATAGTGATTTAGAGCATTTTGTATATGATAGTTTTATGAAAACTGCCTATTCACATCCTCTGATCATTTATCAATTGGTGAATGACTTGTATTCTTATAAATTTCATTGAGTTCTCTACTTATTTAAAAAATGAAGCCTTTATCAGAAACACTGGCTTTAAAAAAATGTTTCCCAACTTTCTGTTTTCTGTCTCATCTTGGTTGCATTGGACATGTTTGTGCAGAAACTTTTTTTTTTTGACATAATCAAAATTATCGAATTTTCATTTCAAAATGTTCTCTCTCCCTTAATTGGTCATAAATCCTTCCTTTCTTCATAGATCTGACAGGTAAACCATTCCTTGCCCTTCTATTTTGCTTACTGTATCACCCTTTATGTCTAAATCATGTTCTAATTTTGACATTATCCTCGTATAGAATATGAGATCTTGTTTTATGCCTAGATTCTGCAATACTATTTTCCAGTTTTCCCAGAAGTTTTTGGTCAAATAGTGTATTCTTATGTCAGAAGTTGAAGTCTTTGGGTTTATCAAACAGGAGATTACTATAGTCATTTGCTTCTGTATCTTGTGTACTTAACCTATTCCGCTGATCCCCCACTCTGTTTCCTAGTCAATACAAAATAGTTTTGATGATTGCCATTTAACAATATAGTTTTAGATCTGTATGACTCAGTCATCTTCCTTTGCATTTCTTCCTTAATCCCCTTGATAATCTTGACCTTTTGTCCTTCCAAACAAATGTTATTATTATTTTTCCAGGTCTATAAAATATTTTTTATAGTTTGACTGGTATGACATAGAATAAGTAAATTAGCTTAGGCAGAGTTGTCATTTTACTATATTAACTCAACCTACACATGAGTAATTAATAATAGTCCAGTTGTTTAGATCTGACTTTATTTGTATGAAAAAAAATGTTTGCTTGTTGTTGTTATTGTTTTATTGTATTTATATAGTCCCTAGGTTTTTCTTGAAAGGTAGACTCCCAAATATTTTAAATCATCTACAGTTATTTTAAATGGAATTTATATTTCTATCTCTTGCTGCTGTGCACTCTTGGTAATACATTTTTTTAAATGCTGATGATTTATGTTGATTTACTTTACATCCTACAACTTTGCTAGAGTTCTTAATTGTTTCAAGTATCTTTTAGTCAATTCTCTAGGATTCTCTAAGTATAACATCATATCATCTGCAGAATGATAGTTTTGTTTCTTCATTGTCTAGCTTAATTCTTTCAATTTATTTTTCTTCTCTTAATGCTAAAGCTGACATTTCTAGTACAACATGGAATAATAAAAGCAATGATGGTTATCCTTGTTTCACTCCTATTTTTATTGGGAATGCTTCTAGCTTATCTGCATTAAGTATAATGCTTGCTGAAGGTTCTGTATAGATACTACTTATAATTTTAATGAAAAATCCATATATTTGTATGTTCTCTAATGTTTTTAATAGGAATGGGTACTATATTTTTTCAAAAGTTTTTTCTGCTTCTATAGAGATAAACATGATCACTGGTGGATTTGTTATTGATATGGTCACTCATGATAATATTTTCACTAATATTGAACCAGTACTAAATTCCCGATATAAATCCCATCTAGGCATATTTTATTTATAAATTTTGAATTAATATTCATTAAGGAAATTGGTCTATTTTTTATTGTTTTGGCTCTTCCTGATTTAGGCGTCAGCAGCATATTTGTGTCATAAAAGGAATTTGTAGGTCTCTTCCTCCTTCCCAAACTCTGTTTTAAAAATAAAAATCCCATTGTCCATAAAACTCAGTGGAATTCTTCTAGGCCTCAGTTTCTTCATCTGAAGAATGGAGATAATTCACTGTTGCTGATCAGAAAATTCTGTTGGGCTATTATAATGCCAGTGCCATATTCACAGCACCCATGGTAGCTATGAATATGTTGGTGTAGTTGTGAATCACAAAATGTAACAGAATCTCCACATGGAAGACAGAACCAAAGCATTCATTCAAATACCAGAAAGCTGAATCCCCAAACCAGAAAGCCAAATCCATCATAGCAACCAAGAAGTTGGTACACATAACCAATGCAGCAAATACCAACATTCCCAAGCCTTCCCTTCTTCAGGCCTTCAAAACAAAACAAGTAGGGGCGGCCAGGTAGCACAGTGAGTAAGAGCACTGGCTCCAGTGTTGAGAAGACCTGGAGATCGAATCCCGGGCTCAGACACTTAGCACCCACCCAGAAACACCTGGCCGTGTAACCTTGAGCAAGTTACTTAACCCCAATTGCTTAGGGGCGGCCAGGTGGCTCAGCGAGTAAGAGCACTGGCTCCAGTGTTGGGATGACCTGGATCACATCCGGGCTCAGATACTCAGCACCACACCCAGAAATAACTGGCCATGTAACCTTGAGCAAGTTACTTAACCCCGATTGCTTTAAA
>NW_027187324.1:3313597-3336736 GCF_028583685.1 Petaurus breviceps papuanus
AACCCCGATTGCTTTAAAAAAAAAAAAAAAACAAGTACCCTTAAGTAAAAATGCCACTCTCTCACTCATGCTAGCTAATTCTGCCTCCATGATGCTTGCTTCCAGCTGTTCTGGCTCTCTCTCCTGCTCCTTCTTTCTCTACCCTTCCTGTTCTACCCTTTCAGTAAGCTCCTCCCCCCGTGGGATCCATGTGATTACATTTGGCCAATTAAGGGGCAAGAGAGATCTTCATATTCCCATTAGAATTACAGTTATTCATGTAATTTTTCTATGGATATCATCTTTACATTTGTAAGTATCAATTTCACATATCTTTTCTCTTCCACTTGTCTACATAACCAAAAATCTATCTTAAATTACTTTTCTGAAAAGGTCCACTTGCAAAGCATTTCAATACTTAAAGTATTTATGATTTTATTGAATTGGTCATCTCTCCACTCTTACAGACATACCTCAATGAACTGTATTTGTTCATTGCTATATCTGAAATATACAACCACCTTCTGGACAATTCATTGGTGCTCAGTCAACAAACATAAAAAACAATGCACAGCCCTAACTCTAAAGTCCCTTTACCTGGATGGGATATTCTAGAACTTTTCCCCTGCCAACTAAATTTCCAAGATTTCAGGGTTATCTCCAAATTAAAACAAGGTTCCAGAACAGGATTTTATGACAAAATGAACACAAAAACAGAAGAGTGAACTTTGAACTATATTTGATTGGGCTAATTTTATAGCATGGACAGTGTTATAAACATCTAAATGTGAAGATACTATAGAATAAACTGAATGGGGATCAAAACAGAAATAAAGTATTTTAATCCCCATGAAGATAAGCCTTAAGCCATGTAAATGCTATAAGAAATTGTGAATGATATACCATATTTCATATAAGCAGGATGTAGACTATCAGCTCAGCACTGCATCAAAATGAAGCATAAACTCCACATTTTACTGTGTATGCACAGACAACCTAAATTTCACAATGAGGAGCTGTATTTTCTGAAATGCTTAGCTCTCTAAAGAAGAAGAAGACACTATGTCATACAAATTCATCTTTATAATGAAAACATCAATCATACTTTTTTTCTAAATTCTGCTTCAGGAGAGCTATATTCAGGAAAAGCATATAGATTTGGGGAATTCTGAAAGCATAAAGATTATTCAGCATACTTAAGGAGGCCTTATATCATCAAGAGCTGTGTTTATAGTCTGCTTTCACCTTTTCATGAACTCAGAGAGGGTACAAGTTTTGCATTAAAGACTTAAAGATGAAATAATACTTTCTTTTAATTGAACCATTATCATACAAAAGAAGATGAAAATTAAACACCAATAAAATGAAATTAAAAGGAAAAATGGGGAACAAGACATTCTTCAAACTTTTTTTTTCATTCAGTACAGCAAATGAATTTAGGATTTGACTTGGAGAGTAACAGAAGAAGTATATGTAATCACTTTATTTTGGCTTGTCTAAAAGTATTCCATAATTTTCTAGTTTCCCTGAAGAATTTTTGGATTTTTTGAATATAGATGATAGAGAGATGATAGATAGATAGATAGATAGATAGATAGATAGATAGATAGATAGATAGATAGATGTACAGACAGATACACACATACATTTGAAATATAGCTATATATACACACACATTTTTTTCTAAGTCGCTTACCTTCCTTTACTTTTTTTTTCTCCCTCTCCGTTTCTCCCTTTCTTCTTTAGTATGTTGGTTCCAGGTGGTCTTTAATATTCCAGTAGTTTTGTTCACCTTTCATTTTTGAAGAGGACCAATGATCATGTTATTTTTTTTCCAAATACTGTGGTTAGTTTTACTTACAAAGAAAGTTTTGGTTCTCTATTATATGTATGAATTATTGGTGTGAATTCTCCTTCCACCAACGCAGGTCCAAATCGCTTTATGCTTTACAATCTTGTACAACTCCTGCTCATGTCTTTTTTTACTTATTTAAAAAAATAGTACTTAAATACACCATATTTACAATATTATAGTGTAATATAATAAATACACAATAAGAAAAAGCACAACATATTATTAACTGAAATACTAAAAATTAAATAGAAAATAAGAAAAGAAAAAAAAGCATTGCCATGTGCACAGCAGTATATAAGAGGGGATTCAAATGATAAAATAATAAATTTCCTTTTCAAGAAAGCCTAAATAATAAATACTACAAATTGTGTTCTGAGCTGTCCATCTTTTCTTTGCTTCCTTGTAAGTTTTCTGTTGTTCTCTCTGTTCTTTCCTTCCTCCATCCTCCCTCACTCTACAAAAGAAGCTACAATTAAGTGCAGATATATTTGTGTGTGTGCATACACACACATATAAACACAAACACATTCACACACACATATATGGCATCCATTTGTATATCCATATACATACATATCTATGTACATATGCATCTATAGGCATATTTATATACACATACATATATTTGGGTGTTTATAATCATACCCATATATAGATGTATACATTCATATGTATCTATGTAAAACTGTAACATACTTGTTTATCCTCAGTTTCTCTGAGCATAGCTAACTTTTTTCTTCATGGGTCTAAGTCTTTTCCCATTTTTCTAAGTTCTAAAACTCATCATTTCCTATACCACAGTCATATTCTGACCTTGGACTGTTGAGTTATTTTAAGTAATCTACAACTATACTGATAAATATGACTGACATATAGTGTAGTTTCCCTATTTTTCTCTTCTTATTAAATATATTTTAGCTTTAAGTTTGTCTCGTATCATGATGACTATGCCTAATTTTTCCCCTAATAAATTGTGTGCCTGACTTTTATTTTATTTTGTGTGTATCTCCTTATTTTATATGTATTTCCTATTTCCTATCCCTCCTGACTCTCCTACTTTACTTCTACCTTCTACCTTGCCTCCTTTTATTTAACCTGAACCCCCCACCAAGTATTTCTCCCTATCCTCACCCCTCCACCATAAAATCTCCCCATCCTTTCTTTCCTCCATATACCCTAAGCCTTTTATTTTTTTCTGAATTTGGAATACTTTTATGCCTTTCTAGATATGAATGTATTGTTACCTCTTTAACCCATTCTGGATGAGAGAAGGGTTACAGAACTACTGGCCTTTTTTTCTATCTAATTTCTCTGCATAAGTTCTCCCTCTCCCACCTCATTTGTATAAGATAATCACTCTTTTGATCTTTTCCTAGATGGTTTGCTTTTCATATCATAAATTCAACTCTACCCCAATCCTTCTTTACAACTACTCAATTACTAATAACAGTCTTAGACATACAATTTACATTTACTCATATAAAAAGTGAAGTCTGTCCTTGTTGAATCCTTTGTAATTAGTCTTTGATGTTTACTTTATATTTCTCTTAGATCTTGTATGTCAAATTTTCTGTTGATTCAGGTCTTTTTGCAACAAAATCCTGAAAGTCTGACAATTCACTGAAGGTCCATTTGTTTTTTTCTAGATTATGTTTAACTTTTGCGGGGTATATTTTCAGCTGCAACCTGAGTTCTTTTGATTTTTCAATATATATTGTTCCAAAACATGCAATCTTTAATGTAGCCACTGCTAGGTCTTATGTGATTCTAATTATGGCTCTGCCATATTTGACATATTTGAATTTTTTTTTATTCTCATTGCTCATAATATTTTCTCCTTGAGTAAAGGTTTTTGCAATCTAGCTATAATTTTCCTATATGTTTTCCTCTGAAGAACTGAGGATCTCTTTCAGGTGGTGATCAGTGGATTCTTTTCTGTTTCTACTTTCCTTTAAACATTTGAGGACAATTATCTTTAATTATTTCTTTTGCTATTATATCAAGAATCTTTTTTGTAGCTTTTAGGTAGTCCAATTATTCTCACATTTTTTCTTCTTGATCTGTTCTCCAGATTGTGTTTTTTCTTAAAAGGTGTTTCACTCTCTCTTCTATTTTTTCATTCTTTATGTTTTGTTTTGCTATTTCTTGGTCTTTTATAACTTTGCTGGCTTCCTCTTGCCTAATTGTAATTTTCAGGAAGTCATTTTCTTCCTTAAGATTCTAGATCCCTTTTCCCTAGTTGGTTGACTTTCTTTTTATAATCTTTGATGAATTGTTCTCATTTTTAAAAAAAATCCTTAATCTCTCTCATTTGATTTTTAAGTTCTTTTTAAAGTTCTTCTATAATTTTTTGGAGTAGGTGACATTTGACATTACTCTTTGGGTTGAGGGACTTTATTTTGCTTCAATATCCTCCTCTGCAGATGAACCCCAATCTCTGTTACCATAGTAACTTTTTATAGTTGGGTTCTTTCTCCTTTGCCTGCCTTTTTTAATTTCTAGGAATTTTTTTATGCATTCACCTCTAGTCTTGGGGTAGGGAGATGGTCTCTCTAGCCTCAGATCCTCCTTCAGTTTTCCTCTCTGGCCTGGGACAGAAACCAAGAACTCTGTACTCTTATAAATGCCCACAGCAATCAATGTCCCCACCCCACTGCTTCTGCATTCATAGGTATATGCTGGTTCCTTCTTGTCCAGGGCTGCATGTTAGCAGAACTGGCATCCCTTATCAGCAGAGGTTCCAGCAATCTTCCTCTGTTCAGATGTCCAACCCTCCACATTGTCCAGGAGGTGAAAGTTCCTGTGGCTGGGGCCATAATCACCTCCCAACACAGCTAACCACAGGGTTTGCCTCTTACTGTTTCATTGGCACTAGGAAAGTATTTACTCTTTATAGGAACACAAACCTTGGCCCAGGGATTTTTCTTCTAATTGTCCCAGGTCAGCTGTTCTTCTCCAACTCCTTTTTGTTTTTCACTCTTTATTCACCCTGAGGTGCTGTTTCATCTTGTTCTTGGGGGATATCTGGAGAACCTTGGACTTTTCTGACCTCCTCTGACATATTCCCAGAATCCTTTTACCACTTCTTTTTATAAGTATTCACACAATAGGATCCATCCCACCAAATAGAAAATTTTCCTTCATTTTATCAAAATGTATGCCAATACAATATTCAGACTGTCCATCTGTTGTCTTTCATTCTTTTTATACTAATGAATCACCCTCCCCGCCTTTTTCAGTTACATGTATCAAATTATTTCTAGCCAAGGTTTAGATTTGTGTTTAGAAATATTTTCCTTCTAAGGACAGTGTAATTTTGCTCATCTATTTTCTCTTTTTGTACAACTCACTCACTGTCACTGTGAAAATAAAAGGGACTATACAGGAGTGAGGGTAATTTTTGTTAGGTTGGTTCTTTCATTTTGTAGGATTTCTTTGAACAACAACAAAAATACCAACTGGTATTAATAAGCTATCTTTGGCAATATCATAGTAAACCACTACATAACCAGGTCCCTGACAGCTTCTAATTATTTAAAACAAGGATATAGTTCATGGCTACTTTACTTTATTCAAGTCACCACAATATATTGACCTCAGTATGCCATATTATAAGATTGAGGAAATGACTTTCTACCATTTTCTGGAGAGGACTTATTCATTCAAAACTAATAGTGCTGGGATGGAGGTAGGGTAAGAGGAATGCCACTAACCATGACACTCAATTTCCCAAAGAAATATATAATAAAATATTGACAAAAAAGAACTATAAAATCCATACAGTAAAGGATTCTAGCAGGAGATATAACAAGAAAAAAGTATGAAATTGAGTTTAATGCTAGTATTCTTACTATGTTGGTACATTTCTTGGACTCTTTTTTCTTATTTGTGGCCAAAGGAATATTTCTCCTACTCTAGTCTTGTGGCAGAGATGGATATAAAATGCCTTTGATTAAAAAGTAATTTCCATTATTTTTTAAGTAATTGGGGTTAAGTAACTTGTGCAAGGTTACATGGCCAGCTTTTTTGTGTGGGTGTTAAGTGTTTGAGGCTGGAACCAATTCCGGGTCCTCCCAACTCCAGGGCCTGTGCTCTTCTCTTACTCACTGCACCCCCTAGCCACCTTTCCATTATTTTGTAAACTTGTTTTTAACCAGGTGCAAAGATTAAGTGAGAAATTCTCTCAGTAGTTGTTAGTTCTCATGAAACACTCTTTCCCTTGAGTAAAATTGTATGTTTATATTCATTGGGGTTTAGTTAGCTAAAGCTGGATTGCTATCTCCACTGTTGACAGCTGTCCTAAACCCAGGCATAAGAATGATAGAAGTGTTGACCCCCAAAAGAGAAAAGAATGATGTAACTGATTGACCCAATATAATTAGGATTTATTAGACAGTGTTCTTAGTTTGTAAAGTTTTAGTTATAAAATATAGAATATCTCAAACATACATATTGATAATAATCTTGCTGGTTCTTTCCTGGACTCCCTTTCCCTTTCTCTTTCCCTATCCTGTCAACTCAAAGAGATAAATATATGATGGTGATTAGTGCCATCTATAAGATGGAAAACCTGTGAAATCTGAGAAAGTAAATCCTCTGTTCTCATATTACTTTTATTGCCAAATACTAGTTATTGCATCATCCTAAGGGTTGTGCAGGTGATTATCAAAACCAAATCTATATAACTGGAATCATATTTATCCCAAGACTCCTTCCTCCTTGATTTTGTAACTTATTTGTTCCCTCTTTGAACCTTGTTTTCCTGTTCTAGTCTAATTAAATTCTTAGTATGCCCACAGCTCCCAGAAACATAAAAAACTGAGTCTGAGTGATGATTACAGCAAAGACTAATTCAGTTGCCAAATGCTCCAAAGAGAAGAGATCACTAGCCTTTAACACAAATGGGGATTTCTAATGCTGTTACCAGAAAATTGGCTAATTCAAGTAATGTTTCCCTGAAAGTCTATGCCTTCTAATGTCAAGCTTTTGCTGACAGTCCTCTCTATATTTAGCTTAGCTGGTATTCAAACATCATGTTTCATAGATTCATGGATTTAGGGTTGGGGGGGCCTCAGAAGCTATCTAATCCAACTCTAGCTTTTTAGTTGAGGAAAATGAATCCAGGGAGATCAAATGACCTTGCCTAGAGTCACATAGGTACTAAGTAGCAGAGGATGGTCCTCTGCTCCAAATCCAGCACTTTTGTGCTATACCATTTAATCTATCACCAATAATCTATTTCCAGTGTCTGTACTTGAAACCTATCCAGATGGGTAGAAACTTTTAAACGTTTTACTCCCCTAGCATATCCCTAAAAAATGAGTACCCTCTCTATGTTGATATATCAAAATAGAACTTTTGTGATGGTATTAATATGCATTTGCCTTTCAATTAAATTTTGATGAATGATTATTTATTTCTTATTTCTGTTTTTTTTTTCAAAAATTTAAACACATTGTGGAACTGAATCTTCTAAACTAAAAGTAAACAAATAAATTAATAAAGACAAAAAAGGAAAATATTCAAACACTTTCTTAAAATGTATATTGATGCTCTCTTAGTCATATGATCAGGGAATTCAAATTAACTGTAAATATATTTTACTTCTTTTTTCAATGCATGAAATATACTTTATTCTTCTTATCTTTTCTTTATTTTCCTGTGGTGATCTTAAATATTAGTAATATATACAAAGACACTATTTTTAAAAAAATGGTTTTATCTAAGACTTTGCCCACTTTACACTGAATACCTGGATTACTCTACTTTATCATCTTATTTTATTTTAATTTGTTTGTTTTTAATTTTCAACATTCATTTCCACAAGATTTTGAGTTACAATTTTTCCCTCCCCATCTTTCCTCTACCCCACCCCAAAATAGCAAGCTTACTGAATACCCCTCCCCCTAATCTGTTCTCTCTTTAATCCTCCCCATTCACCCCCCTAACTTTAATCTAGTAGGGCAAGATGTGTTTCTATACCCCAGTACCTATATATCTTATTTCCCAGTTGCATGTAAAAAACAAATTTTTAAACATTTGTTTTTGAAACTTTGAGTTCCAGATTCTTTTCCCCTCCTCCCTCCTCACCCACCCCCACTGGGAAGATAAGCAATTCAATATAGAGTGTACATGTGTACAAATCTATATTGTACCCAAATCATTTCCATAGTAGTTATATTGTGAAAGACTTACTATATTTTCCCTCCATCCTATCCCACCCCCCACTTATTCATTTTATCCTTTGACCCTATCCCTCTTCAAAAATGTTTGCTTCTAATTACCCTCTCCCCCAATCTGCCCTCCCTTCTATCCTCCCCCCTCTTATACACAACCTCCCTAATTTCCTGTAGGATAAGATACCCGATTGTGTGTGTTATCCCCTCCTTAGGCCAAATTCAATGAGAATCAGGTTGTCCCATTCCCTTTCACCGTCCTGCTCTTCCCCTCCATTGTAACAGTTTTCTCTTGCCTCTTTTATATGAGATAATTTATACTAATCTATCGCTCCCTTTCCTCTTCTCTCCAAAAATTGCTCTCTTACCTCTTAATTTTATTTTTTAGATATCATCCCTTCATATTCAATTTATCCTGTGCCCTCTATCTATGTATACATGAACAGACAAATGTCCAAACTCACATATATATTTATATACACATACATCATCCTATACATACACATATATGTATATATACATATATGTGCATATGTGTATATAAATATATATACACACATATATATTCCCTTCAGCTATTGTCATACTGAGAAAAGTCTTAGGAGTTACAATTATCTTTTTTCCATGTAGGAATGTAAATATGTTCAACTTTAATAAGTTCCTGATGATTTCTTTTTCCTGTTTACCTTCTCATGCTTCTCTTGCTTCTTGTATTTGAAACTCAAATTTTCTGTTCAGCTCAGATTTTTTTATCAAGATTACTCTAAAGTCCTCTATTTCATTGAATGACCATATTTTTCCCTGTAGCATTATGCTCAGTTTTGCTGGATAGGTGATTCTTGGTTCTAGTCCTAACCCCTTTGACCTCCAGATTATCATATTACAAGCCTTTCAATTCCTTAATGTAAAAGCTGCTAGGTCTTGTGTTATCCTGATTGTGTTTCCACAATACTCAAATTGTTTCTTCCTGATTGCTTATAATATTTTCTCCCTGACCAGGGAACTCTGGAATTTGGCTATAATATTCCTAGGAGTTTTCTTTTTTGGGATATTTTTCAAGATACAATTGGTTAATTCTTCTACTTTATCATCTTTACCTTTTGGAATACATAACATCATTCAAGGTTCAATTTTTGTGATATTTCTTCGCATTCAAAGTCTTTCTGATTTCTTGGTCTCCAAAGTCATTGTTGCTTTACCCCTGCCCATGACTTTGCATTTATTTTTTTTATATTTTGTACTTCCTTCTCTGTAGTTTTTCTTCCCTTTCCTCCCAGTATATAATGACAGCTTCATAAAAATCAGCACTATTTAGCTTATATACATACATGTATGTCTATATGTATATATACACACATGTACATATATACACAAACACACAAATGTATGTATACATATACACATACCCTGCCTAGTATGGTATCTGACACATAGTTTTTTTTATTATTCACTACTCATTGAATTAAAGTTATATAAAAATAATTGCAGTGTTGTATTGTTTTTAGCCTAGTTAACTATGTGACTTTGGCTGCCTCATAGGATCCAGACTTAGAAAACAACTTAAAGACAATCTAGTTCAACCTCTTTATGCTAGAGTTAAGGGAATTGGTGCATACAGAAATTCTATGACTTGTTCAATATCACCAAGGAAGTATGTGCAACCATCGGTTTCAGCAAATGGAGAAGCTTTGAATGATGTGGATAAGTTCACTTACCTTGGCAGTGTACTTTCCAGGCATGTAAACATTGATAATGAGTTTGATGAATACATTCCCAGAGCTAGCTCAGTGTTTGGGAGGATTCAAAAAAAATGTGTGAGAGAAGTAGCAGACTGACTACCAAACTGCTAGTTTCCAGATCGGTTATAATGACCTCATTGTTGTATGCCTGTGAAACCTGAACAGTCTACCAGTGCCATGCCAGGAAACTTAATCACTTCCATTTGAATTGCTTCAGGAAAATTCTGAACATCACTTGGCAAGATAAGGTACCAGACACTGAGGTCTTTACTCAAGATAAACTGCCAAGCATTCAAATTCGGCTTCAGAAAGGACAACTCTCATGGGCTGGCCACGTTGTTCAGATGCAAAACATACACTGGGCAAAAAGCAGGCAAGCATTCACATGGCAGTCAGAAGAAGTGATACAAGGACACTCAAGGTCTCTCTCAAGAATTTTGGAATTGTTTGACATGGGAAACATTGGCACAGAACCACTCACCATGGCATGCCCACATCAGAGAAGGTGCTATGGGCAAAGCAGAATTGAAACAGCTCAAAGAAAACACAGGATGTACAAATTTAGAGAATCCACCCCCAAATAGTCCACATGGACTATTTGCGCCTGACCTGTAATAGAGCCTTCTAAGCTCATATTGGTCACAGACACATTGAAACCTGACTTTAGCATATTGATATCATTTTAGTCCTCTTTGAGAATGAAGAACAACAACCACCTCAGTTGATCCCCACGGAAGTAAATCCCAAAGTCAAGATGTCAAAGCAAGTCCTTTGATTCAGATATAGAGATCTTTCAATAGCATGTTGCCTTCATCAGAGTTTTAAAAATATAGAGGTTTGGATTAGGTAATATATTCAAGACTCTTTCCAGTTCTTTCTATGACCTCTGTATAATTGCATAGAAGGAAGGTATGTTATGGGAATGCCTGGAAGGCAATGGGATTTAGTAACTAAATAGATTAGAAATGCAGAGAGGCATTGTGAATAGCTAATAGCATTCTGTGCTGTCCCTTGTGTTGATTCAAATTTGTCCCTTTCTGTTCAGTCTAATACTAGATGATACCATTTAGCTACATGGGAAAAGGATATATTTAATATATTAGATATATTAGAAGAGATGCTTATAAACATTTTTAGAAGTTTTAAAAATCTTATTCCTTCTAAACTTTTGTCCTACTATTGTGGTTCAAAGTATGCCTAATTTTCTAATTCTTGTTTGGTAAAGTGCTTACAAAATATCCTTTATAGCAGGAATGTATTAAAAACCTTGACACATTGGCCTCAATGAATTCTTGCTCATGTTCAAGGGTGAAAAACAAAATCTTCTGTGTTGAACAGATCAAATGTAGACACCAATTAAGAGGGTTGATATGTTTTTCCACAACTAGTAAACAAAGACTCACTGGCAGGCTGGAGATATGAGTAAAAATTGCCTAGAAGATCCTCTCAGTGCATTTGTCCTAATCTTTCACAAATTTGCCCTAGAAGATTTTCTCTACAGTGACAAATGCCCAGGTGTCTACACAGCTAATACCTCACCTATATAGTGTTGTGCAGTGGGTATTTGTAAAGCTTTCAACTTGAGCTAGATTTCCCATGAGCCATGGGTATAGAGTAGAATCTATTATCTAGGAATAAAATGCAAATGAAGAAATTCTACAATTTCCATTTTAGTAGTCAACATCATTTACAAAGTTTTGGTAGCAACCACAATAAAAAAAAAAGCACTTTTTGAAAGAAGCTCATTATCTGTCAGGACACTAGCAGCTAAGAGCACTGTAGAGTATGTATGACTTTAATAATAAGGACTGTTTCTGATTCTGTGGTGAAGCCTTAATGGATTTCAAAGGATGTGAATTCTACAAATTCTAAAGTGAAGTATTGTGGCACCCCTGACAAGAACTATCAAATGGCATTTTATCACTACTTGTTAAGTCTTCTTATGGCTTGTTAAGGTGCTTCTCAAGTCCCACACTTCTAAGTTTTTCAAAGCTGTGGAGGAGCTGATGGCCATCTGTAATGTGAGATCAAGGTATATGGTTAAAGAGGAGCTGGAAATGTAATTCTGGGAAATGTAATAAGTGGCCTTTACAAGTAATTGTTTGGGTTTATATCCTTAAAAATTCCATTCCTTCAAATAAAAAAAAAAGCTAAGTCATTGGAAGGGTGAAATGATCATACAAACAGCCTAACAAGAGAACTATAAGAGTAGCATCTTATCAGAAGTCAGCATATGTGTGTCTCCAGTAGAGGCTCTTTCCTTACCTGCTGCAGCTATCTCACCATTCATGAACACAAACAAGATTCCTGTGCTCCTATTGCTTATCTCTGCAAGGCTGATATTGGGCAGCAGCCCAATAAAAGGGCAACTTACTTACATTGGGACAAATGAGTCACAGCACATGTTTGTAATCACTTAAGATGGCTCTAACCTGGTTCTTCACTTTTTTGTCCCATTTTTCAGATGATGAAGAGCAAAAGCCTGTTCTGTCAGCCACACAAAATAGAATCCAAGCAGAAAGCACTCTCCACATCTGTGACAATTGTCTAATGGATACCATTTACATGACTAAAGGTCAAACAGGCAAAGCTAATTAGAATGATGGCAATTTCATTTCCAAATTTCCATTTTAACATGATGTTTTTAGTCTTTCAATCTCTTTTTAAAAATCATTCACTTTGTCATGCCCAAAGGTGAAAAAATGGGGTTATTCATGAGCAACTTTTCTTCCCATGCCAAAATTTTCCTTTTGACAGATTAATGAATTATTGCTCTCCATTATATTTCATATTATTGCTTATTACTATTTTCAAGGAAGATCAATCTCATAATCTTTTGAGAAATTAGTCTTGAACAAAAGTACATAACTTTCAAAGGATTAACTCATGAAATGAATTTTGAAGGATGCGGCAATGTAGAAGAATTAATACTGGGCCAGGAGATGTGGCTTCTAATTTCAGCTTTGCTACTGACAGGCTATGTAACCTTGGACAAGTTATTGTCAATAAGAAAAATACATGAAGACCTACAGTGTATAAGACAGTATGTTAGACCTGAAGATACAAAGAAGTACAATTTTCAATCCTAGGTCTTAAGGTATTTCAACCTGATTCCAAAGACAATACATACATCTACATATATATTTAGTCATATGCACATATATGTATGAAAAGGGAAAAAAGTACTGCTTTTCTTAATAGAGGGAAAGACATGTTGGAGAGAAAGAGAAATGCCTTTATAAAAGAGGGAAAGCAGACAAACATTAACGTAAATTTACTTTGCATATATTTTATACAATAGATTATATGCTTCTTGAGGGTAGGAATTATTTTATTTTTCTCTTTTTATGCTCAGTGACTAGTACAGTGAATGTTACATATTAGGCCTATAATAAATTCTTGTGTTGAATGGAAAGCTAATTAGAAATTATGACACTATATGATTATGCTATTAACTAGCTGTATGACTTCGTGCCAGGAGGACCTATAAAATAATTTAAAGACCATCTATTTTAAGGATTCCTAACTCTTTCCCTGTGATTTTTTAAAAAGTGCTTTGACAAGTTGTGGTATATGAATGTAATGGAATACTATTGCACTATAACAAATGATGAACAGACTTCGGAAAGACCTGGAAAGACATATACGAACTGATGCTGAGTGAGGGGAGCAGAACCAGGAGAACATGTACACAGTAACAGCCACAGTGTACAAGGACAGATTTTGATAGACTTGGCCTTTCTCAGAAATTCAAGGACCTAAAATAATTCCAAAGGACACATGATGGAAAATGCCAGCCCCATCCAGAGAAAAAACTTGAGTCTGAATGCAGAAAAAAGCAGACTATTTTTGTTGTTGTTTTGTTTTGTTTTCTTTCTCATGGTTTTTCTCTTTCATTATAATTCCTCTATGTGACATGACTAATGTGAAAATCTCTTATAGGAATGTATAAATAGAGCCCATTTCAGTTCGCAAGCCATCTTGGGGAGGTAGGGAGGAGGGAGAGGGAAAAAATGGAAACTTATGGAAGTGAATGTTAAAAACCAAAAATAATTTAAAAAATAAATAAATAAAAATTACTTTGATAACTACATTCCATTAAACTGAGTTTCATTTGTAACTATACTTTATTTTGTAAATTTGAAAATTTTCTGAGTCCATAGGCTTTACCCAATTGCCAATGAGTTCCACCACACGAACAGGTAAGAATCTTTGAATTTTTTTTCCCCTGTCCAAAAAATATTATTGAGTCACAGCAGCTCAGACTAATTTTGCCCCACCATAAGAGAAATATAATGTTTGTAACATTACTGAAGGTTTTCAAGCAAATATGATAATCACTGATCCAGAGGTTTACTTTACAGACTGAAGAAAATGAAACCTTGTGACTTGCTCAATGTCATAAAAGTAGCAAGTAGCAGTAAGGTGGTACAGTGGGTAAAGCACTAGGTCTGAAGTCACAAAGATATGAGTTAAAATCCATTCTCAGATACTTTCTAACTATGTGACCTTGGGCAAATCACTTAACTTCTGTTAACCTCATTTTCTTCACTTGTAAAATGGGTATAACAGCAACTACCTCCCAGGGCTATTGTGAGGATCAAAGGAAATATTTATAAAGCACTTATCACAGTACTTGGCACATAGTAGATGCTCTATAAATGCTAGCCATTATTAGTAAGTACTAGACTAAAAATTTTAAAGCAGATTCTTTGATTCAGATTAAAAAAAAGGATAGTCAGAAAGTAAATTTGTACATTATACAAATCAGTCAAGCTATGAATAGATGCCAAGTTGAGAGGTAGGTACTTTGGATAAAAAGGTAAATAAAATAATGGGATCATACTTTTCATGCTTTAACATGATTTTTACCCTTAGGTTGTTACTATACTTTTACTACCTTCCGAGCATAACATATATAGCCCCCTTATTCAAACCTCAAATATTCTAAAAGACCAATTTATTTATATACAATTTCATACCCTCCTTTACCCTTTACTACCATTGTGGGAAGAAAACACTGAAAACATGTTTTCCTGCCTACTTCACAGTCTTCTTTCCAGTTCTACTCCTTTGATTCCCACCTCCCCTCCATCTTAAAAAAATATCACTGAGACACAGCAGCTCAGATTCATGCTTTTTTCATTAATAGGAATATGGTGTTTGTTTTGTCACTAAAGATTTTCAAGCAAAGGTGTGATAATCACTAAACCAGAGGTTTGATAACAACTTAAACAGAATGTTCTAGAGAGAGTTCTTTTCAACTGTTTTGATGATATGACTCCTGAAATTCTTTGAAATTCTCTGATTATATGAATATGTCCTTTCCCAATGAAGATGTAAAATGGAATACCTCTCCATGAATGATAGTGCAGCTTCTAGCTCCATAATCTAGGGCCAAGGAGATAGAAATTCTCCCCATTCCTCCTGTATCTTTTTTAATTTAATTTTTAGTTTAATAACATTTGTGTATATTTGATTGTTTATAGCTTATATCTTTCACTAGGGCATATAATGAATGACATTTCTAAATATAATCATGTGAAACTTAAGGGAAATAACTGCTCTATTCATTTAGTACAGTCCAATTAACGAAAAATATGAAAGTTTGGTTGTAAAAAGAAATACAAAAGATTCAATTATTTTAAGTTTCAAATTTTAGAACTGGAAATAGAGTCACTAACATATTTTTTTTCTTTTCTGAGGAGGGAGATTATGGGGAAGGGATTAGCAGTTGCCTTTTATTAGTGCATGCTAAATGCCAAATGATAAACCACATATAATATGTGTCCCAGAATTTTGGTGGACAGAAACCAGTTGACATCTGCAGTGATTAGGGAAATCTTCATGAAGGAAATTGAACTCCAGCTTGACCCTGAAGCAAGGAGGATCAGCAGGAGGAATTCATAGGCACAGAATTAGAAGATACTTCAGATGTCATCTTATGAAACATATCCCTCACCTCATAGGAAATCCTAAAAACCAGTAAAACACACCACCTTCCTAGGCAGTCTACAGAACTTTCAGATACTCCAGATTTTCCCTTAAATTGAGGTAAAACATTTTTTTGGTAATTTATTCCTAGTTCTGCCCTTTGGTACCAATCACAAGAAGTCCAAAGTTCTTTCCTTATGACAGCCCTTCAGATACTTGGAGACAACCATGACATACCTGATGTCTGAATTTTTTCTCATCCACTTTTTCAAATGCTCCTGATATTGTATTAACCTATTGTCATTATTCTGGAATCCTAATAAAGCTGCTCCCAGCCCCAATATTCTAACTTCCTTATGGACCCCACTGAACAATAGGCATGTCCTCATTGAACCACACAATCTGGCTTTGACCACACCACAAGCCCTAAGGCTCAGTACAACCCCTGCCCCTAGCTGGCCACTGCACGCAGATCCAATTCACATATTTGAACAGGTATGTTCTTGTACTCAACCATAATAACAGCATCCATTTAGCCCAAGACAGGACCACAATACCTACCTATCCATCTTGACCAGAGAGGATCACAATAGCTAGCCAATTAGAGGGCAGCATGACCAGGATGTTTGACCACTGAACCATAGAAGGGACTTCTCCCCTATTACCTAAAATGTTGACAAATTCTTCCTGCCTTTTTAATATTCATAATTTCTGTTATGTAATTGTATTTTTACTCTATAAAAATCCAGCTTGCTTTCACTAAAGTTTCTGGTTACTCTTAGAACCTAGCCCACTTCATGAGAGTCATTAATCTCAATAGTTGTCTATAGTTGGATTAGAGGTGATCTGACTGAATTCTTTGAGATGTTCTGCCACAACACAACATGAAACCACAACAATTGGAACATGCCAAGTTAGGGAATTGTGTGAAGAAACACTCAGAAATCAAAACACATATGGTATACTTATAGAAAAATATTCTGACTAGGTTGACTGTAATAGAGAGGTCACTTAGCATTTTTCATTTTAGCATTGCCCATTACTTGACACTTTTACATTAAAAAAACTAAACCTAGAATAGTGGTTGTTTCTTGAATTTGACTTACTCTCTCCCACTTTCATAAATCTTATTAGATTGTAAGCTCCTTGAGAATGGACCTCTTTTTATATCCATAGAGATTATCCCAGTGACTGGCACCTAGTAGACACTTAATAAATGCTTATTGATTAAATATTTATTGATGAAGTCCTATTACTAAAGTACATTTCACAGTAATTTTTGCCTTTCAAGATCCTGATTTGTTTTAATCCTCAGCTTAGGTGTGACCTGATCTTGTAAAGCATTTCCAGATTATGTCCAGTCATTAGCCTTATCTCTCTTTTTAAGTAACTGTTTTAACTTATCTGCATATATATTATATCCCCTAATAGAGCATAAGGTCATTAATGTCATAGACTATTCCTTTTTGGTCTTCATTTGCCTAGAAACTGGAACTGTGTTTTGTATCTTGTAGGGGCTTGATAATTATTTGTTGAATTCAAGGAGTGGAACAAAAATTTGTAGAAATTGTTAGGGATCAGACAGGGGAAGTTCTTAAATATAATATTAAGGAATTGGAGTCGTGGCCATTGGTAGAGAAAAATGACTGATAGATTTGCCTATTGGTTGGCTGATTTAGCAAAGGAACTATATGAGCAAAGAATTGTTTTTGGAATATTAGTTTGGTTGGGTTGTTTAAAATGTTTTAGATAGGAAAGAGATTAGAGACAGGATGACCTGTCAGAAGACAGTATAAGAAGCCAGTTTGGGGGCCAAGATATTGGGTTTGGTTTTAGATATACTGACTTTGAGAATAAAAAAAGAAATGTAAAATGTCCATGTGAAAATACATAGTAGGAAGTTGAAGTCACAAGAGTGGAACTCTGTTTAAAGTTCATGCTGGAAATACAGGAAAAAATGTCATTCTAACTCCAAAGAATTTTCCCACATTTTTCTTTGATGCAACTTCCCCAAGGATCTCTATCAGACAACATTTTCCTAGCTTAGCCTCTCTTGTGTTTCAGCTTTCTCATCCATAAAATGAGGATGTTAATATGTGACCTTACTCACAGTGTTCTTGGGAGGATCTATTAAGATAATGTACATCAAAGCACTTTGAGAAATATGAAGAGCTATTCAAATTTAAGGTGATATTAATTCAGTTACCCAGCAGTATCCCAGTAGGTGTTTATATAAACCCATCACTCCCTCTCTTTAGGGGGAAGAGCAGGCACAGTGATTTTATGATTGGTTTTTGCCTAAGTGTTTTAGGCACGGTATGGATGGAGTTGGGGAGAGAGAAACAAAGCCACAAGCAATAATGTAAACACAGTGATGATCTCTGCAAACAAAGACAGCTATAATCCCTCAAACAGACCATACATGAGCTCAAAATGGAACATAAATAGCAATGTGTTAGTACACACAGATCCCAAAGCCTTTACCAGTCTGATCTAGATTTTCTAGTGTCTCCCAAAGGAAGCACATAACACAATAAACTTTTTTTTTCAAATCTCACTTTTTCTATACTTGAATGCCAATCTTCTTCAAACATTTTTTTTAACAAAATGGAGGGTCACAGATCATAGAATTTAAGATTTGATCAGCTCCTCCAACCCATACCTCGGAAGAAATTCCGTTTTACAAGTGATCATGCAGACTTTATTTGAAGAGTTGGTAGTCAATTATACTTTTGAATAGCTGCTAAGCTAGGTGGCACAGTATATAGAGTGCTGGGCCCAAAGTCAGGAAGACCTGTGTTCAAATTGAGCCTTAGACACTTACTAGCTGTGTGACCCTGGGCAAGTCACTTGATGTTTGCCTCAGTTTCCTCATCTGTAAAATTAACTGGAGAAAAAAATGACAACCCACTCCAGTATGTTTGCCAAGAAAACCCCAAGTGGGGTCATGAAGAGTCAGACAGAACTGATCAAAAACAACAATATAAAGTACCTAAAATGATAGAAGATGATTTTTCACCTTTTTCTTAAGTTCCTATCCTATGAGTTATGAAATAGTTTAAAAAATAAAACAACAGAATGAGAGTAAGGATGAGCCATGAAACAAATCAGATTTTTTAAAATGATGAGGACATTAAATATAGTAGTTTACCAATGCAAGTATGAGGATGTTTGCTGGTTTTACTGAAATATTATGTGTTTTGTCTATGTTTTTTTTAATAAATTGAACATTAAAAACAAAAACCACTTCCTTGTATATTCAATTGTGTTCTTAACTAGAGTTCATGAGCATGTTTAAAAAATTATAGGAGTCAATATGGCAGAGTAGAAGCAAGACCTTCCCGCGGCTCTGGCTTCCACCTTCCCCAGTCCATGTAAAAAGGGGACTCTAAACAAACTTTGGAGCTGCAGAACCCACAAAATGATACAGAGAAGCTAACCTCCCACTCAGGACAGCCCTGCAGGCCAGCAGGAATCAGCCAGCGCACTGCTCTGGGAATCAAATCCAGCCCTACTCTGAGGGTTTAGCCCCAGGGTGGACCTGACCAGCCACTGGCTGGAGGGAACCCAGATGAGCAGCAGCTGTGGCCATTTCCATATTTATCAAAACATAGATGAGAAGGACAAAGTGAGAGGTCAGTGCAGTCTGGACTTTGGGACCCAGTAAGTGGGAGTGTGTGGCTTTTGCCCCCAGCAGGTGAGATGCAGGCCCAGCCAGCACCACATGGCAGCTTCAGCTCTTGGCCTTCAGAGTGTAGGGGGACCAAGCAACCAGTCTGAGGGGTAATCCCTCTTGCTTTAACTTTCTTGGATCTGGATTGCAGCCTTGGGTTGAGGTCCTGGGGTGTGTGTCCAGATTGCCAGAGGGTTTGGAGACCTCAGAGAGAGCACCAATGTAATACCTCTGCCAGCTGAGAAAACCCCAGCCTTTGGGATGAAAGCTCCCCTGTCTGGTGGCAGAATCCTACTGTGGCAAAAAGCCCAGGGCTCAAGTGACTGAGGGGTGACATGACCAGGCAAAGGAAACAAAGCAGACAGAAGATTCCAACATTAGACTCCTATTTGGGGGACAAAAAGGAGCAAAGTATGGAACAGGAGGAAGACAGTGAAGTCACAATTCCTGCACCAAAAGCTTCAAAGGAAAATACTAGCTGGTTACAGGCCATAGAGGACCTTAAGAAGCAGATAAGAGAAGTGGAGGAAAAATTGGGAAGAGAAATGAGAATGATGCAAGAAAATTAAGAACTGAGAGTCAACAGCCTGACTGAGGAAAATCACACCTTAAAAAACAGACTGACTCAATTGGCAAAAGAGGCTCAATTAGGCAACGTGGAGAAGAATGCCTTAAAAAGCTGAATTTACCAGATGGAAAAAGAATCTGAAAAGCTCACTGAGGAGAATCATTACTTCAAAATTAGACTGGAGCAAATGGAAGCTATTGACTTTATGAGAAATCAAGATGCTGTTAAACAGATCCAAACAAATGAAAGAATAGAAGACAATGTGAAATATCTCATGGGAAAAACCACTGACCTGGAAAATAGATCCAGGAGAGATAATTTTAAAATTATTGGACTGCCTGAAAGCCATGATAAAACTAAAAACCTAGAAGTCATCTTGCAGGAAGTTCTCAAAGAAAACTGCTGTGATGTTTTAGAACCAGAGGGCAAAATAGAGGTTGAAAGAATCCACTGATCACCTCCTGAAAAAGATCCCAAAAAGAAAACTCCAAGGAACATTATACCTAGGTCCGGGAATTCCCAGATTAAGGAGAGAATATTACAAGCAGCCAGGAAGAAACAATTTGAATATTGTGGAAACACAATCGGGATAACCCAGGATCTGGCAGCCTCTACACTGAGGGATCAAAGGACTTGGAATATGATATTCCAGAAGGCAAAGGAGGTGGGATTAAAACCAAGAGTCACCTACCCAGCAAAACTGAGTACCATGTTTCAGGGGATAATTTGGTCATTCAGTGGAATAGTTAAGCATTCTTGATGAAAAAACCAGAGTTGAATAGAAAAAGTTGACATTCAGATACAAGAAGGAAGAGAAGTATGAGAAGGTAAACAGGAAAAAGAAATCATAAGGAACTTATCAAAGTTGAATTATTAACATTCCTACATGGAAAAAGCAATAATTGTAACTTATGAAACTTTTCTCAGTACTTGAAGGGAACATATATATATATGTATATATATATATATATGGGTATATGGACATATGAATACATATGTGATTATATATATGTTTACAGGTATACATAGATAAAGGGCACAGGACCGATTTAACAGGAAGGGATGATACTTAAAAGGTGAAATTAAGAGTTGAGAGAGGAATATAATCAGAGGGATGGGGGGCAACAGAATGGGGTAAACTATCTCATATAGAAGAGGCAAGGGAAAATGGTTACAATGGAGGGAAAGAATAGGAAGGCAAAAGAGAATGGGACAAATTTATTCCCATTGAATTTGGCTTGAGGATGGAATGAAATACACACTAAAAAGGGTATCTCACCCTCCAGGAGAGTAGGGAGGAAGGGGATGAGAGGGAGGATGATGGAAGGAAGGGCAGTCCTGGGGGGGGGGGAAGTTGGAAGCACCCACTTTTGAAAAGGGACAACATCAGAGTAAAGAATAGAACAAGTGGGAGGTGGGATAGGAGGGAGGGAAATATAGTCAGTCTTTTACAATATATCTAGTATGTTATTGTTTTGCATTAGCCACACATGTACAACCTATACTGAACTGCTTATCTTCCCAGTAAAGGTGGGTGACAAGAGAGGAAGGGAATGAATCTGGAATTCAAAATTTTAAAAATCAAATACTCAAATATATATATATATATATGTATATATGTATATGTATATATACTATTATTAATACTATTTTACATTTAATTGGGAAATAAGATATACAGGCATTGGGGCATAGAGATCCACTGGAAAAGTCGAAAGGAGTATGGGAGAAGATATGGGAGAGAGCAGACTGGAGGAGGGGATATCCTGTGGGACTGCTATTTTGGGGTGGTGGGTAGGGGAAAAATGGGGAGAAAATTTGTAATTCATAATCTGGTGGAAATGAATGATGTAAATCAGAAGTTAATAAAACATTTGAAAAAGAAAAGAAAAGGGGGGAAATTATGAATATATTTCAATACTAATTTTCCTCTTTAATCCTATACATTTTATTTTATAATTTAGAAGTATTTATTCTATCACAATTCCCATATACTTAGCCAAATTGTCAAAGCTGTTTATGACACCCTGGAAAAATGCTGACAATTCCTGTTTTAGAGGCTCTTTTGGCTGATCAAATCCTACTTTTGATATTCCTTTCAGTATGCTTCGTTTTCAAATAAATGCTCCTAGAATAGCTTTCTTATATTCCAAAGCATGTGATGGGAGAAAGACACAAGAAAAAGAATTTTGATTTCAGAGCCAGAGCAATAAGATACAGGGGCAGCTTTGGACTGAGAATTTTAACAGAGAAGCCTTTTGAGCTCTGTAACTATAGTATACACGTCCACACATATGTGAATCTGTACACATATACACACGTGTATGCAAAGAGGCATTAGTTTTTGGTCTGGGTTTTCATGCCATCCTGTTTATGCATATTAATATAAAAACCACTAAAACTGCCAAATCTTTTTCACACAATGTGTTGTCTTGGCATGTTTTATCTACTCTCTATTTGTGAAGTGGATTTTTTTTTAAAAGATAGAACCTTACATTTGTCCCTTAAAGATTAGAAAGACCAAGTGGTGAATGTGGAGAGCAGCAATTTAATAGAATGTAAAAGGATAAAAAAAGGATCAGAGGCAAGTAGAGTAGGATGGGAACTCAGAGATCCTACAATTCAGGCATTGGATTTTAGGACAAAGAAACAGTAGCTCAGAAATTCAAAGTGACTGGTTTTAGGTAAAACAGAAAAGGGGGATAAGAATGATGGAGAAGGAAATTTTTTTCACTCAATAGAAATAAAGTATTAATACTCTTAAAAAAATTTAAAGATAAAATGCAGATGTTTGAATGTGAAGATAGAATCAACCTATAAGAAAAGTCATGTCTCAATAAAAATAAGGCACTCAGCTAAAGAAAAGGAAAATAAATGTTTCTGTCCCCATTAAAATTAAAGGAATAGTGGGAAGAAAGTTAAAAGAAATACTAGAAATTAGAAAGATAAGGAGTAATCCCATGAAATTAAGAAAGAAATCCAACCTTGTTGTAGAACCTAGATAAATGCTGTTTAAAGGTGGTATAGGGGTCACTAGGTGGCTCAGTGAATAGAGCACCAGCCCTGGAATCAGGAGGACCTGGGTTCAGGTCTGGCCTCAGACACTTACCACAAAAACTAGCCATATGACTGTGGGCAAGTCACTTAACCCCAATTGCTCTCCAAGACAGAAAGAAAGAAAGAAAGAAAGAAAGAAAGAAAGAAAGAAAGAAAGA
>NW_027187324.1:3336746-3336925 GCF_028583685.1 Petaurus breviceps papuanus
GAAAGAAAGAAAGAAAGAAAGAAAGAAAGAAAGAAAGAAAGAAAGAAGGAAGGAAAGAAGGAAAGAAAGAAGGAAGGAAGGAAAGAAAGAAAGAAAGAAAGAAAGAAAGAAAGAGAAAGAAAGAAAGAAAGGAAGAAAGAAAGAAAGAAAGAAAGAAAGAAAGAAAGAAAGAAAGAAAG
>NW_027187324.1:3336935-3400155 GCF_028583685.1 Petaurus breviceps papuanus
AAGAAAGAAAGAAAGAAAGAAAGAAAGAAAGAAAGAAAGAAAGAAAGGTGGTATAGTGTCCCAGAGGCTGAAGCAAAATATATATACCTTCAATTTTATGGACCTATCTAATAACCATTGAATGTACCCTTGTTGCTGGTGAAGGGTGGGAGAAACTTGTACCAAATAAAGTAGAAAGAGGATAGCATGTAGGTTGTTGATAGAAGAGTTAACTAAGTCATTCAAGTACAGAAACTTAGAGTGTATCCAAGAGAAGCTGATTGTGTTTGTAAAAATTAGCATGTGTAAAAAAGAGTTGGAAGTTTGGGAGTTCTCAGTGGTTATTGTGAGAGAATCAATGTGAATCTAAGTTTGGAACTCATTCTCACAGATAGCATGCCATTGTGGGGAAGAGTGTTCTCTTGGTTGTGGCACTCTGGTTCAAGGAGGGGAGAGAGTGTCTTGGAATATTAAAATACTTGGAGCACCATGCATGAGTTACAGGGCATCATGGGTATCAGCATGCTATCAGACCTGCTGAGGGTCATCATTTTACATTTTATGACAATATCCCCGAAGAGATCTTACAAGAATTTAGATAATCCTACCATCTGCTACAAAATATATTCCCGGATAAAGTGCCCTGATTTCTCCAATATTGCCTGTGATTATGATTCATTGTCATTTATCCTGTATGTTCAGTGCTTATTAGTGATTGAATTAATACTCTATTTTTCAGTTGATTAGTCTCTTTCTCTGTTCACTCATTATGGAAATTCTGAAGTTCAAATTATTTGTGTTTTTATTCTTCATAAGAACTACAGGAAATGTTTTGTTCCTCAAAGGATTTGTGATTAAGTAGTATGTTTTATACCCTTCCTAGACTGTTAATCTCATCAGACTTTGTCAAGCATATGCCTCAGGGGGAGGGGGGGATGAATTGCTAAAAGGTTCTCATTCCAGATGGTTTTCCTAACTATTATAATACCAAATCTTACTTTTCTAAGCCAATGCACCCTAACTGCATTTCTAATATTGGACCATTGACTGAAAGATCTTCTATTTGATATCTCGATCACAGATCATAATATCAAGGTAATTTGCTTCAGTGAATTGCCTTCCCCCTACCCCCATCCCGCTTTTCTTTCCATGAGCATCTGTTGCCTTGAAAGGAGTTGTATTATACTTTAGCCAGGATTTTGAGTTCAGGTTTGCTGTGCACAATTTGTACTGTTTTGAACAGCTGGCTATCACTCTGTCTTTCCCATTTCCCTCACAGTTGAAATGATTTACCACCTGTAGGTGCATCCTGCTTCTTCTGTGTTCATTCGTTAGGTTAATTAACTTTTTACTCTTTTTGATTTTTTATTCCCAGGCTTAATAGTTAAATCAGCCATAAACACACAAAGGGTGTGCATCTTTCTGCTATGAGCAACTGTGGTGGGTTTTCTGTGAATTAGCCTCATGAATCCAAAAACGACCAGCTGCCTCTCCCAAGCAGAAGTACTCATTAAACTACAATACAGGAGGACACTTCTTAGGGTACTTTATTTCCATCTTATAATATCTAGGTCTGAAGATTCAAATGTGGTTGGATTTCAGAATACCTCTTTTTTGTCCCTTATCTCTAGTTGTGGAACTACTTTTCTTCTTGCCACAACAACAAATATAGTTTAGAACTAACACTTTTAGAGCAAGAAGATTCTATTTATTCTCCCAAATCCTCAATGGTTTTGACAGATCCCAGCTTTCTATATGTGTTTCACTTACTCAGATTGAAATAAAGCACTTTTTTTTTCCTTCCAGCAGGGACTAACCTACTATTATAACCACAGAGTGCACTAGCATTTCTTGTCTAGAAAGAGAAAGGAGAAAAAGAACTAGGGGTAGAAAACTGTAAAGGCTGACTGATGAAACAAACTCTTATTAACCTCTCTTATTATCTTCAACAGATTTCCCCAGAGTGAAGTAGAAGCAAAATGTACATTGTTGTCCAAAGTGCCTCACAGTAGGATAAAATCACAACCATCTTTGCCTGGTGCTTTTGAGTCTGTATGCTGCATGCATGTCAGAATGACAGCTAGGTCTGCACATTTGGACGTGAGCTTTGTGTTTTCTCATTTTGACACAGGTTGAACCCAATTTTCTCTAACAGAATGGCATGTAAGGTCATTTCACATGCCCAGTGTGGGGTAAGAGAAATCCATCGCCTCTCTGTTCACAGGAAATGCAGTTGGCACATGGCTATACACATCTCAGTTTTGTTGGACCAGTGGAATTTCCCCAAGGGGGTTTTCTTGAACTCAGTGGAATATGTTCCACCACAGTTTGAAGTGGGTTTTTTACCCTCCTGGCTCTGCTTTTAACTCTAAGGACTTTGTCACTGTGCCTACGCCTGGCTTCCTCTTATCCCCCAACTCTACCTTTATATATCGATTTCCTTCTTTAGGATGTAAGCTCCTTGGACAAGGTCTGTCTTTTTTTGGCTTCTATTGTTATCACCGTCATCTCCACGCTCTCTGGTACAATAATTACTTTACAGAAGCATGGTGCCTGCTTTCCTTCCTCCTGTCTGGTATTGATTTTGTTCTGCAGATCTAGAGAAAAGACAAATTGTTCTCACCTTTCTTTCCCCTTCTTACAAACTTAGGGTCATAGATCTAGAGATTGCAGCTCACACACCTGAAGCATCAGAGACGATCTAGGTGAACCCTTCCATTTTAGGGATGAGAAAAACGAAGCTAAAAAAGGTTAAATGATTTTTCCCAGAAATACAAAGATGGCAGCAGGGGCCTCTGGCAGCAGAACCAGAGTTCTTTCCACTGCACCATCCTACCTCCTTCATTTGTACGAATGTACGCTGTTTTACATCATAGATATACTCTTTTCTATACCTAAGATGGATGAACAGGGACAGAATGCTTGGATCATGATAAAAACTACAGGACCACAATTTCCTTTAGGAGTAATATGTTTGTGTGCCTGTGTGTGTGTGTGTGTGTGTCTGTGTGTACATACATGTGCAAGGGCAAGGGGTGAGCAAGGGCGAGTTTCTAATTCATCAAAGTATCATGCAGGGCTTCTAGTACTTACTCATTGTTTTTCTCAAGCCTTCAGAGCAAACTGCAAGAAGGGAGGGAGTCAGGGGTGGAGGTTATGCAAAATTACCAAAAAGCAAAGTGTAATCTAAGGGGGAAGGGAACAGGCACAGGTTTGACCTCTATTTGTATGATGTATCTCCTACACTGTCAACAATACTGTCAATAAAGTCTCCTGTATGATTAAATACCATTTGGGAGAGCGTTAGATGATCTCTCGACTTTCTGCAGAACAGCTCCAATTCAAGGTAACTGTAGAGCCTTTGTGAAGTTGACCATGCTTTCTTTGGCTGCCTTTCAAGGCCTTCCTTTTGAAACTAAACATTGCAAAAGACAAGGGGGCTTGCATTTAGCTTTCATTAAGTCCTCAAACCTTAATTGGAGAGCCAGGTTTTATTGTTCACACTACAGAACTCATCTTTGAATTAAGTTCAAAGCAAAAGAAAAAGCATAATATTTGAAGTGGAATTGTTGGTTTATGTGAGAGAGGCATGGAATCACCTCAAGAAAAATGTATATATCTTAGGAGAAGTAGTCAAAGTTTCCATATATTTGGTAAGGGATAAATGTATAATCATTTAGTGTACTCAAAGTTAATTGCCATATAGCCCTACATTGTACAGGTAAAGTAGGTGAGGCTGGGAGAATTTAAATTACTTTCACACAACATGCTCATAACAAAGCCCAAACTAGAACCCACGTCATAAAATTATTGATTTGGAGCTGGAAGGGACCTTCAAGCCCATGGAGTCCAAACATTTCATTTTATAGCTGAGGAAACTAAGACTGACAAGTGTTAAATGACTTGCCCATAGTCACATAGTAATTAACTATTTGAAGTCTTATTTATTAAAATCATATATAAATCTTACATATACATAAGATAAAATCTTATATGAATAAAATTATATCATATAAAATACAGGCTTAGTTTTTAGCCAACAAACACCAGATTTTTAAATCAAAGAATTTATCTTCTCCTTTCCCTTCCCTCTTACCCTCTTCCCCACTTTTTATATGGAATTTTAGAGCTGGAAGGACTTTAGAGAATATAATATGCAAACATTTATTTTCATAGGGGGAAAAAGAAAAAAAAAGGCCATGATCACAAAAGATTCACTCTCAAAGCTACTAGTAAAAGGGTCAAGGCAGAACTTAGAGTTCCTGACTACTTCTGAACTCTTTCTACTACATTTCATTTTCTTCAACCTAATTAAATCACATTTTATTTCACCTCTCCTACACACACTTCTCTAGCAGTAATAAGTCTTGTTTAGTGTCAAGCACTAGAGGCAGTATGATGTAGGAGAGACCTGACATTAGAGTCAGAAAGACCTGGATTCAAGTCATTCCTCTGACATATATACAGCTTGTGTTTTTGAGCAAATCACTTAAACTATAAGGAATCAAAGCAAATATTTTTTTTTCTTTTTGGAGGGGGAGAAGGCAGGGCAACTGGGGTTAAATGACTTGCCCAAGGTCAAATGGATAGCAAGTGTTAAGTGTCTGAGGCTCAATTTGAACTCAGGTCCCCCTAACTCCAAGGCTGTTGCTCTATTCAATGCACCATCTAGCCACCCCAAAGCAATTCTTTAAGACTATAAGTTGTACTTGAATTGGTGACCTGTGTTGCTATAGGGATTTTCCATTCTGGAGTTCTATACATCAATGAAGTTATGGGTATTGACCCAGTCCTGATTAATGCTCCTGAATTTGAGAATTCCTATTTCATGAGTAATTTGGGTTTTTATAATTTCTCAAATTCTAGCCTGGATCTTGATGGCTGGGGAATCACAAACAGGTGAATGCCAAATTAAGGGTTAATAATATATGATTTTCGGGGAGGCCAGGTAGCACAGCAAGTAAGAGCACTGGCTCCAGTGTCGGGATCACCTGGGGATCGAATCCAGGCTCAGACACTTAGCACCCACACAGAAATACCTGGCCATGTAACCTTGAGCAAGTTACTTAACCCCAATTGCTTAGGGGTGGCCAGGTGGCTCAGTGAGTAAGAGCACCAGCTCCAGTGTCGGGATGACCTGGGGATCAAATCTGGGCTCGGATACTTAGCACCACACCCAGAAATAACTGGCCGTGTAACCTTGAGCAAGTTACTTAACCCCTATTGCTTTAAATATATATATAATGATTTTCCTCATCCTCTGGCTATGAAGGATACATTGCTTCATGTGTATGTGAATGAAAAAAAAATTAAGATTGGATATTTAACATTCAGTTTTTACCAAGTTAATTTTAAGGCATCATAAGGAAAGTGAATAAAAGTTCTTTAGATAAATAAATGGAAGAGATTGTATTGAGATCAAGAGGCTTTATCATTTATAGATGTAAATGTAACATTCTTCAGCACTCAGGCTAGAATTAAATTTTTACTGGGGGGGGGCAGTAAGCATATAAATCCTTTAATTTAAAAGTCTAGTATTTATTGGCTAAAAACTAGACTTGTTTTTTATATGTTCTAATAGGTAGAATTCAATATAGCAGGGAAGAAGGGAAAGGAGAGATAGCATTAGACTGGGATACAGGAAGACCTGAGTTCAAATCCTGTCTCTAACAGTTAATAACTGTGTGACTATGGACAAGTCATTTAATGCTTATCAGCCTTACTTTCCTCATTTGTAAAATGAGAAGTTCGGAGTCCATGGAATCTGAGCTCCCTTGAAATTTCAAATATAGATGGATATAGAGAGATAGATGCTCTTTGCAAGAAACAAATAATACGTATGTATCCTAGGTTGTATGAGACTCTCCTGTTGTTCAGAGCTGTCTAATTCTGTCCTGGGTGGAGTTGGGGGGGGGAGTTTTGGAAAGGAGGAACATTATTTGTGCTGAGAGGGCATTTGTGATAAATGTCTGTCCTCAGCTCATACTAACTTCTGCCCACATGTAATAGAGCATTCGATCAGTTGTTCTCTTTACCCACTGTGAAGGGGTCAGGGATAAAGAAGTATTGAGAAGGAGCATAAGCACTCAAATGAGTATGAGTTGGGCTGTTATGTCACCATGTGGCTCCTTTGCCTGACAATCCCATAGACACATAATGACAGTGGCTCAGGGGTACAGCATGAGGTATACCTAGAACCCAGATCTCATGGATCTCTCCCTTTTATCCTATTGTTTTTGCTGGAGAGATTTACAGGGACTGAGTGAGAGGGGGACTTCTCAGTGTGTGGTTAGGACTGCAACCCTCTTTATCAATCATAAGAATGCTGTGAATAGTAAGATTTGATAGCCTCACATACATGTATTAGATGAAGCTTGCTAAGCTGATAGTTTCTAAACTTGAATTCCTAACCCTAAATATAGTTGACCCAACCAGTTGTTGGGTTCATAAGGACTTCCCAGTAAAGAGGCAAGTCAATCAATGGTCAAATATAAAGTCACTTTTATCACCTTGGACCTAGAAATAGGTAGACACAGGCTAATCTTTACACTAATTAGGGGAGACTGTTTCAAAATTCCACAGGTTTATCTAGAAAACCTGGTTATATGTTTGAAGGAATGGGAGAAAAGAGGTAAAATAGTTAATAAATTTGGGTAAGGGCTGTGTGTGGAGATGATCTGGTAGGAGCACTCTTTGGTATCATGTCTGTCTCCACATGGCCCTTCTGACATTGATTTAACTTCCCAGATTCAGAGTTGTAGCACCAATAAGCACCAATGAATTGACACTGCCTATATGATGAATATTACATTTGCACTATTAAAACTAGCTCTAAGATCAAGTGAAAGATACAAAAATGATGTAAATTTATTTTTCCATTTCATCATAGAGTTGACCTAAGCAGAAAAAATGAAATTATTTTCTTAACTAAGAAAGAAACATGATGAGTGAAGGAGAAAGTTCCCAAATATAGTAGAAAGTTATGACATTCAGATCAGACCTGAAAATATTTACCATCCTTCAAAAAATTCTGGGAAGGATGAGAAAGCACAGATTATTAAATTGTGGGAGATGACAAAACTGAAAAAATGCCATCCAGTTAATTAATAATAGGTAATCTAAAACATCTCCATGAAGCAAAATGATGATGATGGTGATATATGTATTTAACTAAAAGTAACAAAGGTCTTAAATATATTCCAACTATACATTTATAAAGGTAAATTCCATGAAGTAAATACAAGAAAATCACAGCATGTGCTGCTTTCCAAAAACAAGGAGGTAGTTTAATTTAGCTTAATTCAATAAGAAAAAGTCTATTAAGACCTAATTTTCAGAAGAACCTGCAAATGATCCCGTGCTGAGCAAGAGAAGCTGTTACATGACACCAGAAGTCTCATTAAACCACCACTATTAAAGCACCTCAAGAATGTATAATTAAATAACGGGATAAAATGTGACTGTTGAAGAACAACATGATAGAGTGTATTTCTTACAAAGTACTTAAAGAATCAATTTACAGTTGGAAATTTGCAAAGAGGTTTTATGAGAAACAAAATAAAATTTTCTGTAAGCTATAAAAAATGTACTCACCTGACTACAAAGACAATGAGAGGGTTCTTTCACAAACTGTAATGTTTAGGAATGCGGTCTCCTGAAAAGTATTTCTTCACACATTAGCACAAAAAATGAGAATCTGGGAATGAATAAACCATCTACAGCTTCCCATGAGTGAGTTGAGACTCAAGGCCCTGCAAAAGGAATTCATAAATATGCATCTTAGAAAATAGAAAGGTTCCTGGATTTGGAGTTGGGTGATATGGGTTCAAATCCTTACTCTGCCTCTTACTACTTGTAGCTTCTGCCCAATCACTAAAAATGTCTGTACTTTGGTTTCTTTGATTGTGCAATGACAGAATTATATTAGATGGATGAACTTAAATTTAGTTCCATCTCTATGACTCTATGTTCTAATTCAAATTTTGTTGTGCCTTCATCTCCCTTCTACGTTTTTATGAAAGTGAAAAATAATTAAAATTTAAAAGTTATCCATGAGAGTAAAGTGATAATAGTGCATATTGGGTTGGTAAGGAACCTAAACTGGGAGAAAAAGTGGAAGTAGTTTCTGCCTCAATTATAGCTAGGTTAATATTAACCTACTACGACATCAATGAGATGACTGAAGAAGAAAACATAACCATAGGAAGAAAGGAAGGAAACGTATTTCTTAATGCCTTCTGTATGCTATCTATTTTATCCTTACAACAATTCTGAAAGGTAGGTGTTATTATCCCCATTGCACAGTTGAGGAAACTGAGGCAGATAGTGGTTAAGTGACTTGCACAGGGTCATACAGTTAGTAAATGACAGAGCAAAGATTTGCACTCTGTCTGCTATGTAATATAGCCGCCTTCGTAGGAGGTATATGAGATCACAGGAGTATATAATCAACCTCTAGGAATTACTGTCTTTTCAAATCCAGGTACTCTCCAAACACAATACCCAGGGAGAGGTTTCCAATTTACTCAAAAGTAGAGTACCCTAAGGATGGTTCTGAAACCACTTGTACCCTACTTTGGCATCCATATAATAGAATTAAAGTCTGTGAAGATATATATTGGTCACGATACGGCTAACTCTATAAAACGATGTACTTACCCCAAAAAAGGAATTTACTTGATGAGCATTATATAGATAGAAGCATCAAGGAATGGTGAAAAGGGCACTGACACTGAAGTCACAGGAACATTTCTAGCTCTTTCACTCATTACCCACCATAGGTACATCACTAAATTGCTATGCCACTTATAACCATTATCTTTAAAATGAGAGGGTTGGACAAGGTGAATTCTGAGGCCCCTTCAACCTCAAAATATGTAATTCTATCACCCTCTAGTTCTTTTTCTTACAAATTTGATTATTGAGGAGAGACATAGTCTAAACAGAAATTTTCATTAGATACACAGGTGACAAGCAGCATATCTAGTAAATAATGTATATAGATTCCTCTTTAATCAATAATATACAATATTATAACTTGAGACATCCATCACACATTGACTGGGATCTAATGCTTAGCAAAGGTTTGATTGAAATGTTGGCTGTATAAGACAGGTAACCTAAGGAACATGAAAAATATCCATAGCTCTCAGTTCTCTTAATTCTAACCCTATATTATCTTGACCTACTATAAGATAAGATACCATATTATGGGATCATAAGATTATAAATTAAAACTGAAGGTGTTCTCAGAGGCCCATGTAGCAGCAAGCACCCCGGCATCCCCAGGGTGGCTGCCCATACAGATTCTTGGATCTGCTTTGTTAAAGGAAAGCAACTCAAAATGGGTTAACAAGCTTACTTTAATCAGTCAGACATATATCGTTTACCTTGTTCAGGGGAAAAAGGTCAGCACCCCGAACTTCAAAGCATACAGGCAGAATTATCAAGACAGAAACAGATCAAGTAGACAGATTTCCAAACTGTCCAACCATTACATCCATACCCAGTCAACATCTGGGTTTCCACATCTGGGTTTTTCAAAGCCGGGGGACTCTAAACAATGGCTTCCCAGAATTCAGATCAAATCACAGAACACTTCTCAAAGTGAGTCCCAAAACAAAGCTACACATCAGGGCTTATATAGCCTTCTCCTGGCTCAGAGAATGTAACAACCTTATTGACTCACTGGCCAATCAAGAAGTATCTACTGCAAAACAAGCCTCCCTCCCCAGGCTTCAAGTGCATTTTAGCCTAGGGGCAGGGAAGATCTTCCAAATTTGCATTCCCATTACAGCCCACTAGACTATCCCCTTAATTTTATAGAAGAATCTGAGGACTAGGAGAGGCAGCATGTGTTAGTGGATGCAGGAGTGGGGAACATGGGGCTCAAGGCTACATATGGCCTTCTAGGTCCTTGGGTGTGGCCATTTTATGGAGTCCAAGTTTTGTAGAACAAATTCTTTTATTCAGAATTTTTGTTCGGTGAGGTTTGGATTCAGTCAAAGGACTGCACCTGAGGACCTAGAGGGCCATATGTGGCCTCAAGGCCTCAGGTACCCTCCCCCCACCCAACACACACACTCAGCTAGGGTAATAACTATGGATTCTGGAAATTCTGAGTTTGAATCATACCTAAGACATTTAGCAGCTGTGCGATTATGGGCAAGTCACTTTGCTTATCATCCTTACTTTTTAAAACTATAAAATGAGGGTGATAGCAGAACATACCTTATAAGGTTGGTGTGAGTATAAAATGAGATAATATATCAAAAGTGTTTTGCAAAACTATAAAAAAGTTATCAATCGTTATGGGACTTGCCTAAAAGCTCACAGGTAGTAAACAGCAGAGACAAGACATGATTCCTTCAGTAATTCTTTCATCAAAATAAGATTCAATGTGATTTTTCTCAGCATAAATAGAGTTCTGGATTCAGAATCAAGACCTGTGTTTGAATCTCAATTCTATTACTTACTACCTATGTGATATTGGGCAAGTCAATAACTATCTCTGGCTTGTATTTTCTTGCATATGAAAAGAAAGCTTTGAAGAGATGACCTCTAAGACCCATTCCAGCTCTGACTCTATGATCACATAAGCCTGAGAAAAAATCCATTTCAAGGTGTTTCCTTTAAAGACATTGCTCTTCCTGTTTATGTAAGGACTGGTATGAAAAAAAAAAATTCCCTTAAATTCAGTGTAAAGGAAGCATTTTTGATGATGAAATGGTGCACTTTGTTTTATGAAACGATGAAAACTGTATAACCCGATATGTTTCCCTTATTGCCTTAACTGCCTGGGAGCTCAGCCCTGTTCACTTTGCAGTTGCAACTGGGAACCGTTTAGTTTTAATTCCTGTCAAGATATTAGGAGACACCCTGTTTTCCAGAGCTAAGGCCCAGCAAAAAATCTGTGCTCCGATCTTGTTTTTGCACCCACCCTGTTGATCATCTCACCCTCTGGCAAAATAACATAATTATTTTATTGCTTTGACCTGTACCACATGCTCTCTGAGCTCAGATAAGCACTGGACAAATACCCATGTCCTGACCATGAAGCCCTGCTTTGAAACAAACTCAGCTCATTCTTGCTATTACTCCTCATTGTCAGGGCTACAATTCATTGTGTAGTCCTTGGTATAAGTATTGAGATCCCCCCACACTGGCTTGGGTCACCCTCCCCCCTAGGAATGGGACCCCAGCACATGTGTCCTTGCTTGCAAGTCATTTCCTTCACTTTGAAATTAAATTCCTGTTTGATTCCCTCCTCTTCTGTCTCTAGTCTGCTCTGTTTGGCTCCAGCCAGCCACTGGTTAGAGGCTAGTTCCATCCGGTTGACATTACTGAATATGTGAAAGGAGGTGGGCAGATGAATAGATAGATAGATAGACCTATGATTTTCAGTACTTCTAAGTGATCAATGTTCAAATTAACTTTGCCACTGCTTTTTAGTTAATGTCTGGAAACTCTTTAAGATACATGTAATTTGCTTAGAGAAGTAGTAGATTGGAATCCAAATGTTCACATAATCTTGCTACACATTTTAGAAATAAAAATGGTTCTTATTGTTGTTCATCCTTCATTCTCAAAGAGGACCAATGACATCACAAGGGTGAAGTTTTGATTTGAGAATGAACTGAATTTACGTGAGGCACTGTTGTGCACAGTCATCAGCCTCACTCTCTTAGCTCTTACCCTCCAGATCTACCCTTGAATGTCAAGTCATAAGTCAATATGACTGGCAGTGGCCTAGGATGTAGTGCGTGACTTTGACCTTTCTAAATTAAGGTCTTTCCCATATCTTAGAAAATGAAAATAATTGGGGCAACTGTATGAGTAGCACCAATGATGTAGGAATTAAAATACTTTAGAGGGGAAAAAAGAAAAAAAAACCTATACTTTAAAAGCCTATTATTCTACCTCTGCAAAAACTCTCTATTGTTCCTTCATTTTTAACTGCATCAATATTAACATATTTTCTCATGGATTCCCCACAACAACCCTGGAAGGTATGTGCTATTATTGTCATTTTACAGATGAGGAAATTAGGTTAAAGGTTAAGGTTAAATGACTTTCCCACAGTCATACAGCTAGTAAATATCTAAGGCAGGATTCAAATGCATGTCTTCCTGATTCTAACTGCAACATTCTGTCCACCACATCACCTATCAGTCCCAATATACATTTCTGTAATGGGAAAACAACCTTATACTGGGAATACATTGTTTTGCGTTTCATACTCTTGCAAAGGAACTGTTATTTCCATATCTTTCTAGGTGTAAGATGATTCTTTAGACTTTAAAGGTCCTCACTTTTATCTTCTGTTAAACTAGGATAAATGAAGATGCTATTTGTGCCAATTAATAACAGGTAGAGCTTGCTTTCTGAAAAAAGAGATCCAAAAATATTAATTTACAGAACCCTGATGTTTGAAACAATTATATACTCTTAATATATAAATACACATTCATATACATTGTTTATAATGATGTTCTTAATGCATTTTCAAAGTATCATAATCTGAAGCTGGTAGGGGACTTAGAAATCATTTTGTCCAACTCCTTTATTTTGAAAGTAAGGAAACTGAGGCCTAGAGTGAATTGTTTTAGTCATACAACTGACCAAGGAAAGAATTAAACACTGAGTCACTGAGACCCTTTAATTCTTCGAAAGTCTTATTCTCTCCTAAAGTCAGCTGAGAAAACAACACCACAAAGTTATATTTTGTTTTGTTTTATTTTGCTTCATTTCTCAGTAACTAATTTTTTATTTCTTTTGGAAAGACACTTCAGGGGAAACTCGTGTCAATCAGACAGGTATTTCTAATGTAGGCATCCACTCCTGATTTCAATATTTTGGTGGTTTACAGACAACTTTTTAAGAATGTGGTAATTGCCTAAATAAGGAGAAGATGTCCATGGAAATTTTTAAAAGAGCATTTACTGCAAATAATTTTGAACATGGAAATATCAATCAGCATTTACATAGGAATTACATTTTGATGGAAGTCAATATTGGGAAATAGATTGAAAGCACTACAATGTGGAATCAGAGCAGTCAATAATCCAGAAAGAAGGGATTGGATGTCAACAGGAAGGCACCTCCTGCAGGAGAGAGGGGTTGAAACTTTTCTTGCTATATTCTTTTCCTTGGGTCCATTCCTGAGCATTATCTGTACTGAATGAAAAGGAAAATACTTTCTTGGGAACCTCTTCTGTATTTTATGGCATTCTTAAAAGGGGTTCACTTGATCTAATTTCTTCTTTACCCAAACATAATAAAAATAACGTCATAATCTTTTTTTTTAGCAATCTGAACTAATGCGTTACATATTTAATATACTTATCCAGCAACCTATACTGAGCAAATCAGAAAATAATATGGCAGTATATTTTGTGTCATACATTCCGCTACATACCTACACACACACACACACACACACACACACACACTTATCTCTTAACACTCAAAATAGATGTACAAAAAAGAAGTCATAAGGAACTTATTAAAGTTGAACTATTTACATTCCTTCATGGAATGATGATAATTTAACTCATGCTTTTTCTCAGTATGAGGATAATTGAAGGTAATATATTTCTCTATCTATCTATCTCTCTCTCTATATATATATGTATAGGTGGATGTATGTGTGTATATATGTGTGTTCATATGTGTGTACATGTATATATAGAGGGCACAGGATGAGTTGAAAATGAAGGGATGATGTGTAAAAAAAATAAAGAAGTGAGAGAGGAATATATTAGGAGGAGAAAGGGAAATATAGAATAGGGTAAATTATCTCACATAAAAGAGGCAAGAAAAAGCTGTTACAATGGAGAAGAAGAACAGGAAGGCAAAAGGGAATGAGTCAACCTTACTCTCATTGGATTTGGCTTAAGGATGGAATAACATACACAGTCAATTGGGTATCTTACCCTACAGGAAATTAGGGGGAAAGGAGATAAGAGGGGGAATGATAGAAGGGAGGGCAGATTGGGGGAGAGGGTAATTAGAAATAAACACTTTTGAAAAGGGACAGGGTCAAAGGAGAAAATAGAATAAATGGGGGGGGTGAGATAGGATGGAGAGAAATATAGTTAGTCTTTCACAATATAATTATTATGGAATTGTTTTGCGAAACTACACATGTACAACCTATATTAATTGCTGTCTTTCTAGTAGGGGTGGATAAGGAGGGAAGAAGGGAAAGAATCTGGAACTCAAAGTTTTAAAAACAAAGGTTAAAAATTGTTTTTCACATGCAACCAGGAAATAAGTATAAGCAATGGAGTATAGAAAACCATCTTGCCCTACAAGAAAGTAATGGGGGGGGGTGAAGATGAGGGAGGATGTAAGAGAGACAAGATTGGGGGAAGGGATATTCAGTATGCTTGCAATCTTTGGGTGGAGGGGTAGGGGAGAGATGGGGAGAAAAATTGTAACTCAAAATCTTGTGGAAATGAATGTTGAAAACTAAAAATAAGTAAATAAATTTAAAAAATAGATGTCCAAAAATTAAATCATAGAATCAGTTAGAATTTAAGTGAACACAACTATTAGGAGACCTCTCAAACACTGACTTAAAGTCTATTAATTCTTAATTTACAAAGACTTCCAACAAATTTGACTTTTTGACTTAATATCCCCCAGAAGTTTAAAAAAAGAAAATTATGGAAGAGGATTGTTAGAGAAGGCAGGCACTCTAAGAGCTGCAAGAAACTACAACTTAAAAAAGTAGAAGCAACACTTTAAAAATCAGCCAATAAGCAATTATTGAGCCCCTATTACGTGCTGGGCAATGTGTGGGCAATGGAGAATGGCAAAAGACTGGCCTTGACTTCAGAGAGTTTTCAGTCATCCAAAGATGACATCCAAAGAAATGTTCACAAAGGAGTTATAAACAAAACCCTGCAACCCAGTGTTACTTGTTGTAGTAGACTATAAGACCCCCTTTCAACTTTGTCCAGATCTATAACTTTTCTCAGTCCAAGGAACTCCCGGAGTGAAAATTCACTTTTCCAAGTAATATTGGGAACTTGTCTGGAACTTTGTCTTAGATGCTGTGGATGTCTTGGATGCTGAAAGTTTAACTTATTTTCTCCCAGTCAAACAATTGGCACTGTACATGTCCGAGACAACACCTTCCTGATTCTTTCTAGTATTTCACAGTCGACTCTCTTATACACTGCTCCTCCTCTACCCCATCATGCCCTCCTGGGTACTGCAGAAGGGTCCAATACTAATTACTCATCTTAGTGGTCCAGATTCTGGAGAAAATCTTGTAGAGGTCACTCGCCTCACTTTCAGAAAGCAGAGGTCTGTGATGTTCCTTAGTTGATATTCAGGGTAGTTAAAATTCAAAACTTTTAGCCCTTAAATGAGGTAAGCTTAAGTCAAAGGAAACAATCAGGATGTGAAAGGCTTCATTTTCTAAATAATGTGTTAACTCAACATAGGAGGATAAATATTGAGAAGCTTTAAAGTAAAACAACATTTTAAAATATATTTCGTCTTGGACATGTAGAAAGGAACTTTACTTGGGTAAAGTTACCTCTGAAGATATTTTTTTTAAGAATTGGGATTAAGCAACTTGCTCAAGGTTACACGGCCAGTTATTTCTGGGTGTGGTGGAAAGTATCTGAGCCCAGATTCGATCCCAGGTCATCCCGACCCTGGGGCCAGTGCTCTTACTCACTGTGCCACCTGGCCACCCCCGAAGATATTTTTCAATAGCCAATTATTTCCATTTTGGAATTTCCAAATATTTAAAAAGCTGATGAATCATTATGTAGATGAATGATTACTAGTTGCAATGTTTTCCAAGTCTTTTGTAAAACTTCTTCCCAACTATTTCTTCATTTCATAAACTAATATTTCCCTTGCTGGGAAGCTGTTAAATGGGCAGACTCCAGGGAGCCTGAATTAACACAGTGAGCTCAATTATATTGATTTCCAAGAATTGGGGATAGCCTTACTTCTAGAATGTTGAAAAATTACAGAGGAAAAATGCTAGCAGAACAATGGTAAAAAGAAATGGCTTGAAAATTTAGATGATGAAAATCATCAAATCCTGTGTGTCACATAATTAGGCTTTCATTTTGTCCTTTTCAAGTTAGTAGCCATTAACAGCAATTGCCTGTCTGTCTACTGTCTGTGCCAAGGTTATGAAACATGTTTACCTTGTAATGTTTCTGTAGTCTGCGTACAGAATAAAGTATGCTCTCATTTTCTTGAAGTGCTTTCTCTGCCTTCAATCCATTAATCTCAGGAGACTTTTTAAGAAATGGTAAGGGGATGCTAATGTTGTTTAAATATTTATACTATTTAAATATCACTGCTCTCCTCAGCTCAGGGGCTGTTAAAGCAGTTTGTCAGATCTATTCTGTACACCTTTTTTCATTTTCTTCAAAGGCATGCCATTTTTTCCTCATAGCAGTAATTTTCCAAACATTGGCCCAGACACATTATAAGAGAGAAACAATTATAATTGTGATCAATGGCCATTGTGCACTTTCAGAGTTTCTGCAAGGATCATATACTAATGGTCTGTCTACAGATAGATACTGGGAAAAAAAAATAGCATCTGTACCATTTTATCACACAGGTAGAGTAAATAAATACTGAGCTGAAATAAATCACTGTTGTATAATCCTGTATGCTGTTCAAGATCTGAAAGGCTGTATTCAATATAAGTAAATGAAAAATGACTCTTGTTATTAATCAACATAGCAGAGCAAGAAACTTGCTGTATGCATATCCATTTAAGTATCATTGCAGAATGAAGGAAACAGCTACCTGGAATCAAACTAGAAAGCAATAAGTATAAGTGATAAATAAGGAAGGGGTAGTTTTGCATTTTGTTAAGGGATAAATATCGTGTTTCTGTAACTGTGCAATGTTGTGCACTAATGAAATAATCTATAGCTGCATGGAAATAGCTCCATGGGTATAATGATATGCTTTGTTATAATAGCAGTACAAGAAGAGCTAGATCTTAATTGAAATACAAGTGTGGATTGAAGCTATTTATTGAAGGTCTTAAGGTAATGCTTCTTGAGGACAACCTTTGAATTTTCTTTGAAATCTCTTGAAATTGATGTTGAAGTTAAGTTTTGATGAAGAATCAAAGTCAAAAACATGGTTTTTATTCAGTCTGGATTGTAGGTTCTATACCTCAGTGTTCTTTGGCTACTTAATTTGAAAGTTAAATGGAGAATAAAAGTGTTCTGAACAAATGCAATTAGATCATAAGCTTCAAGCAACTAATTGCCTTTAGAAAAATTAAGTTCATTAAACAAAAAGGAAAAAAAAATCTATACTTCAATTTTTTTGCAGTTTTGGCCTTTCATTATTGTATAAATAACTTGAAAAATTAAATCAAGGGAAACTCCAATCAATAAAATGAATATAATAAATTAAAAAGAAGTCAGATTTTGGTATTTCTTCTAGAACACTTTTTTTTAAGGGATGGATACTGAAGCCCCTTCTGGCCTTCAAATCTGTGATTTTATGATCTTCCTGTATAATTTCTTATTTATAATTAGATGTATCTTGCTCATGGCTATAGGTAATTTGAATAAATCTTACTCATGAAATAATATCATAACTTTTCTAGATAGCCTTAGCAAATACCTAAAATTATTCAATTGTAAGCTTCACAAAATATTTATAGGGCACTTACTTAAGAATATCCATGTGCAGTTTGGCCTGCAGTATTTTGCTGCTTTTCAATCCATTAAATGGGAAGGTAAGACCTATCTTAAAATAATTTCTAGAGATACAAAAGATGATTCAGAAACAGCATTCAGTTAAATGATAACATCAGTATCAGTATAATCATTACTATGATATCCTGGTTTCCTGTCTTGACTTTTTAAATAAATTTAACCTAAACATATCCTGGCTAAGTGGTATAATAGAATGAACTCTGGCATATTAGTTAAAGAGCTCTCCTCAGAGGCAGAAAGACCTGAGTTCTAGACGTACCTCTGACCCTTGCCCAAGGTGATATCAATTAACCTGTCAGAGTCCCTGGTAGTTCTCTAAAATTAAAACCGCAGAACAGCAGATCTGCATTTCAATGGTGGAAATTATTTTATCACTTGGCGTCCTCTAAAACATTAACATTACAGGTTTAGACCAAAAAAAAAGTTTGGGGAACAATATAATGCAATACTAATTATTATCCATATTGATTAATCATTTGTTTACAGTTATTTTGAATTTTTGTCAGACATTTCTATTGAGATAAGGTTTGGAGCAAAAGTCTTCCTTTGTTACTACACCCTTTTATCATTTTTTGCTATTTACATTGACTCATTTTGCCTTTCACTGGCCATGTAGGTCTAAAAGCCTTAAGTATTAAGATTTCCTTGTTCTTTCTTTCTAGTTCAATGAGGCAAATAAGTGATTAATATGCTTTGTTGCATGTGGACAGGTGAACAGGTACACATTCAAATTCATGCACATGTGTGTGCACATTCAAGTATTTGAATTTATACCCACAGATATGGATGAACTGCCACTCAGACACACGGTTTGCTGGAGGCAATATCATCTTATTGAAAATGAATATGGTTCGTTCATTCACTTTGAAGTAGAGTTGACAAACAAGGGGAATGCATCTTGATAAGATGGTTCAGTCCCACTTGATTTTCATTTCTCCTTGAATCATGTTCACCTCATTTGTCAGGCTTGTCTCAAAGTAAATGAAATCTCATCCGTTTTCAATAGGTTGTTATTGCTGCTCTCCCTGATGAGCTATATGGAACCTTGGAAGACTCCATTGGGTGCTCTGTCTTTTCTTTTTTTTTTAACCTCTCAGAGAATGAACAAGAAGTCAGTACTAGCATTCTATAGGATCTAACTTTCTCCTAAATTTTATCTGACAATTTGAGATAGGACAGATAGATTTCAAGTTTTAAAATTATCAGTATAATATATCAGTGTCTGGTGAGAATTTTATTAACAAAGCTCAGAGACCAAGAGGTTATTTGCTTGGTGTCAAGCTGAGAGCAGAGACACCAAGTGTGCTAGCATATAAAACAGCATAAAATCAGGGTAAAGTCTTTTTTCTTATAATTCTCCTAAAACCATTTTCTTATAACTCTCCAAAAAACTATTAATTGTTTGCTTCTTCTAATCACCACACTTTCCATCATCACTAGTTTTCCATGGCTTCCCATGATTCTCAATGTGACCTGAAGACCTTGAGAAAAATCAGCACATCCTTTTTTAGCCCTTATGTTAGTTTTCCAGTTTTGTTCATCAAGTCATGTATCCATGCATTCTGAAAAGAGTTATTAAAGGTGTCTATCTTATAGGCCTCACCTGGACACCGTGGGAGATAAAAGTAAAAGACATGATATACAAATGAGTAGTTCTAGCTGAGAGATAACCAGTGCTATATACTGTAGGACTTTGGCTGGGAAATACGGGGTGGTCAGGGAAAGCTTCATAACTGAGGCCAGTCTTGAAATGAAACTTGAGTGAGTAGAGAATTCACAGGGAAGAGGGGATGTCAGAAAGGCGTAGGAGCACAGAAACACAAAAAGGCAGAAGAATGGAAAGCAGATAAGAGTCCAGGTGGTTCACAGCGATGGGATGCCCAAGAGGTTGACTTGATGGAAGAGGGATCGTACAGAAAATAGGGAAGAAAAGGTTACATGGTACAAGAAGGATGGAAGTACTGATTTGTTCCCATGTCCTTGTGCCTGTAGAGGATTATCAATGATACCCTAGTTCTGAGATTAGGCTTTTCTGGTCTCATTTTTTCTTAACCTTTTTATAACATTTGACAGCATTGACCTCTCCCCTTCTACTAGATACATTCTACTTTTTTTTTTATTTTATGAGTCTGCCTTTATCTGTACCTCTCAATTTTCTTTCAGTTGCTTTTCCCCAGCATGCTTTTTCCAAGTCATGATCCATGCATGTGTATGTGTGTGTGTGTGCGTGTACCAGGTATCAATGCTGAATCTTATCTTTAATTTAGCTGCCCACTTGATGATCTGCTTGGCTCCCATCCATGGGTTCAACTCTGAGCTACCTCTCTAATCCTAGTCACCCAGGCACCAATTCTTCGTGCATTACCAGAAGCATTAGGGTATTTCCAAATGAGTACTTCATGAATATAGAAAACTAAACATGTCTAAAAGATAACTCTTCTTTTTTTTCCCTCCAAGCCTTTCTCTCTTCCTAAAGCTTTATTTCTCTGAAGGACATGACCATCAAAGTCACCTAGATTTGCAAATTGGAGCCAATTACAACTTTCTCTTTTCCCCAAGCCTCATATCAATCAATTGCAAAATCTTGTCAACCTTACCTCCATGAAACCTTTCACACTGGTCATCTCTAATGACTTGGATTAACAATTTTTTCAAGGCCTCCATTACCTCTCAACTGTTTTAGAGCCTCACCTTCTTAATTAATTTTATTACTTCCAGGATCTTCCCTCTTCAAGCTATCCTACACACACCTGGCAAACTAGCAGTCCTAGCAGTGCCAGTCTGACCTAGTTCATAGAACAGTGAGAATAAAAGGTAATACTCAAGTAACATCTACTCTATGCTAGGTACTATGCCAAAATGGGGGATAATAATTCCATGGGAACAAAAGGAAACAAATAGACATTAACCACCTAGCTTGTTCTAGGAACTGTGGTAATATGTGATTTACAATATCATCTTATTTGATTCTTACAACAACTTAGAACGTAGGTGTTATTATTACCCCTATTTTATAGCTGAAGAAATTGAGGCAGAAAGAAGATAAATGACCTTCACAAGGTCACACAGCTAGTAAGCATCTCACTCTAGGCCCAGTGATCTAACCAGTTAGCCATCTACCTGCCTCAAAATGTGTTATCATGCCTCTAGGATAAAAGGAAAACTCTTCTGCAAGGCTTTTAAAAACCTTCACAATATGACCTCAAAATCCTGTTCAAACCTATGTTTTCCACATTAGTCTAATTTCCTACTAGTCAAAGAATGCATACATCTGTATTTGTTTTCCCCACTCCCAAATTCATGCTTTTGCTCAGGTTTTCTGTAGCTATAAAATACTGCTTTTATGCCTCTTCTTTGGAGAAACTACAGTTTTCCTGAAGATTCAGACCAATTTGGAGAATTCTATTTAGAGCCATAAAATGAATAAAAATCAATAAAGCTGATCACATCATTTGGTGACACTCTTTTCTTAGAAAGCAATCAAGTACTTAAATATTTATCTAAAAAGCAAAGAAGCACATAATGGGTTTTGATTTCTCATATTCAATCTGATTAGAAAAAGCATTCATGATTTTTCTATCAATATGTCAAAGATCTATGGTTTTATTCATCTTCTAAAGGCAATAGTGTGTGTGTGTGTGTGTGTGTGTGTGTGTGTGTGTTAAAGCAGTATGTCCATGTGGTACTCTGACCCAGTGGTGTCAAACTCAAATAGAAATGGGACCACTAATCCATACATAAGTATCCCTGTGGGCTGTATATTGACTTAGTTTTGAAATCTTATATATATATATATATATATATATATATATATATATATATATATATATATATGTGTGTGTGTGTGTGTGTGTGTGTGTGTGTGTGTATGTGTGTGTGTGCATATGGATATACACATATATATGTTTTGATGGATGTATATGTGTGTAGGTGTGGGTGTGAATTTTATTCCATCTTTATTTTGTTAAATATTTTCTGGGGTGGCTAGGTGGCACAGTGAATATAGCACCAGCCCTGGAGTCAGGAGGATCTGAATTCAAATTTGACTTCAGACACTTGACACATTTACTAGCTGTGCGACTTTGAGCAAGTCACTAAACCCCAGTTGCCCTCCAAAAAGCAAGAACAAGTAATTTCTTATTACAATTTAATCTGGTTCATGCCACACTCCAGGTAGAACAAGAAATTCTTTGAAGGCAGATACTTTTTCTTTTTTGTCTTTGGTTTCCCAAGATTTAGTATGGAAGAAAATTCTGTTGGCTATGCTTAACCTGCTAGGAAAAAAAAATTAACATATAGTAACCTTAAAGAGGCAAACAACCACACTGTGTAGGGTTGAATTTCCAGATAGGGAGACAGGATGCTATAATGGACAGATAAATCAATCTGGAATCCTCTATTGACCAGAGTTCAAAGTCTTCTGTCATTTATAATGACATGATCCTCATTGGGACTCAGTTTCCTCATATAAAAAGAAAGAAGGTTGAATTAACAGTCACTTGCATTTTTAAATCTACCATCCTGTTATGCCCAATGTGCTTTTTAGATTATTAGGAGAATGTCAGGTATTAGGGAATTAAAAAGATCCTATACACTTCTTAGATGTCTTTTTTATAGGACCCCCCATACACTCATCTGTCTGAAGTGGTCTTGTTGACTTAAGGCTGACTGAACAAATTAGAGAAGAGTCTAATGCATTTCATTCAATCCAGGATTGAAAGCTATTCCTAGATCATCAATTTTGCCAGATCTTCTGGGTCCTACATCCATCATAGCCTCTCAGATTAAGCAACTGATTAGTTGCATTCCTGCCATGTCTTCATTATCTTCCTACCTCTCCATATTACCTTTCTTTTGTTTCCTTTTTGACAGTTCTTCCTGCTCTGTTCAAGGTAGATATTGACCAATACCCTCAAAATTACCCCAAATGGCCCTTAGCTCTTTTATATTCTTATTTCCTTGAAAAAGTCCATGTACTTTCAAGGCTGTAATTACCCCTCTATGAGCAGCACTCAAATCTATATCCACAGCCCAAACTTCTTTCCTATGTTTTGGCTTAATATTTTTGGTAAATTTTAAATTTTTAAATATACATACACACACATATATGTATATATAATAACCCCTATATCTTTGTCCAATTAATAGCTGTTGATAGCACCACTATTACCCAAGGCTCTACATTTTAGAGACATCTTTGACATCTCCCTCTCTTTAATCCCTTACATCTAGTTTGTCACCAAGTGCTATTGATTCATTCTTCTATCTCTCAGCTGGGTTCTAAGCAGTAGGTTTCTTTTTTCCAACTACCATCAAGAAAACTAAACCTTCAACACCTTTTACCTACAATCTAATTGATTCATTAGTTTCTTTTTCTTCCAGTCCATCCTGCATATATGATTAGACTGATCTTTCTAATATTATCTTCAACACCAACTTATAGAATTCGAAAATTAGGAGGGGCATTAGAAATTGGAGCATCCTACTGTTCAAAGAACTACAACACCTCTCTGTTGCTTATTGTGCTCACACACAGTCTACCTTCGCTATGACTTTTCACATGTAGGATGCAGTACCGCGCTACCTAAACAAAACTTAAGTGATACCTCTAAATTTATACACACACATACATGTACATATATACACATGTAAATATATATACATATACATGTTCATATGACTATCAGTGGGTTTATTCTTCTTAAAACTGTTAATGTAATTATAATCTGCATCATACAACTCCTGTGTTAAGCATAAGTATAACTCCTTCTGTTGCGCTGTCCTGAAAGGATATCTTAACCAGATTGAAAGCTCTTTCAAGGTAAACCCTATGTTCATAAGATATAGAACTTCCATCTTTTATAATCCCACTTTATCTTACCTAGCATCAGCACTACCACAACAATATATATATACACACACACACAAACACACACACATAACTACACACATACATACACAGTGACTAGCTCAGTTAGGGCTACCTCTTAAAAATCCCAAAGTTATTAGATTGGTTGATGAATTTATGCATAGTTAAAAGAATAATTCTTTTTGTTTTAAAGGAACTATAGTCTATCTGTTATTTTTGATTTCCCACCACATGGATTTGTTGCAAATAGCATCAGTAAGCAGCCTGTTTAACAGAGTTTCAAACATGTGCTTCTCCTCTTTATTGGTTGCCAGTCTAGACCACAGCACAATTAAAAGCTCTTAATATCTATTTTTCTTTTATTCACATCTTTTTTCCCTGAAACAAAGTGTAATAAATGTGACTCAGTTGTGTAATTCAAGCATTCATTCAACAAATGTTTATAACATGTTTACTATGAACTAAAAACTGTGCTTGATAGAGAATATAATGACAAAAATATGAAATGGTAACTGGTCTCAAGGGGACTCCCTCATCAATTTTTCCAGAGCATTTTCTCCTGGATTTCTTCATGCTCCCATTTCAAACTCTCTTTTTAAAATTATATTTATTGATTGACATTCCCTAATCACCTACAACACAATCTAAGCCCTTTAAGGGAAGGGATTGAACTATATGTTTGTTTTAATTTTAGTATTTCTAAAACCTATGGTAATATTGTAGACATTTAATAAATGTTTTATTGAACTGATTTAAACTAAAATGAACCTTCATGTGAAGCAGAAGGCATAAAGTCTATAACAAGAATAAAGTAATTTTGTGCCTGAACTGACCACAATCAGTTATGTGTGTGTGTGTGTGTGTGTGTGTGTGTGTGTGTGTGGATAAAATATAAAGGAATTCTGGCATGACCTCCAGCTCTTTTCTAATTGGTGAAGTACCCAAATTAAGGACTTTGCTTCTCTCTTTTTCTGTCTTTTTGCTTGCTTTTGGAGATAAGAGACCTCTATGGTCATGTGGTAAGTCATATTCTATGTACTATAAGAGGAACTTTGGTTTATAATTGTTTCATACTATTTGTAAGAAAGCTTGTGGTTCTGTTTCATTATGGTTACTCTGACAATTGTATGCTAGAGGAATATAAGTTTTTAATATACTTAATGGCATGTATGGAACTAGAAAATTTTGACCCAAGCCAAATGGGGTCAGAAAGAATCAGAAATGACTCAACAAAAGTGCAAATATCCATTTGTTAGACTTCATTACATAATACTTTCCTTTCTGGTACCTGACGATTGCCCTTTGAGATAATCATGGAAAGATGGTCAAGATGCTGATTTGGAAGGATAATCAGTTGCACTTCCAAATCCTTAGAGAAGTGTTTGCAACAAAACATGTAGAAATGAAGAGTAGTTTCGAATGTTGTATTTTTTCATGATAATACTAACAAACACTGCTTATGTTTGTATCATGCTTTCCAATTTTCAAATTCTTTCACATTTTGACCAACCACAGATTTTTTATGTAGGACAAAATCAAAACACACTACCTCTTTTTAGGGAAATAAGAATGAAGAAACATGAGCATAATAGAATATATCACAATTCTAGTCAAGTCAACAAACATTTAAGTGCCTGTTATGTCCCAGGGAGGAGCAAGAAGCTAGAAACTGTGTTAGTCTGTTATTCACTATGACTCTTTTACAGAATCAATTGTAAAAAGAGAGAAGTCTTTTGACAGCTGCTTATTTCATCTTATTCTCACACTGACAGGGCCCAAATTGGAAGAGGAGCAAGAAGACTAGAATTTAAAATCACTCTTGGCCATTGAAATCTTTGTATATCATATCCCAACCACTGGACCCATCAAGAACAAGCTTGAATGAATTTCTTCTATACTAATTTCTCTACTGCTTCTTTCAGTAGGCACTTTTCGGAAATTAGTTCCTATACTCACCTTGGAAATATATTACTGTTCTGAAAACCTTTGCCTTTTTATTCTAGAGTAGTTCCATTTTTTTTGGTGAACATCTTCTGTAAATGACATTGGTGACCTTTCCTAACAACAAGGAATGTTGAAATGTTATTTTCAGGTGGAAGACCATATTCTCAGAACTCTTGCTGAGCCAAAGGGATCTTGTTCCTGTCTCATAAATTTTCTTCTCTGCATCAGAGACCCAAGGGGGTTCCATCCAAGTTGAATAACTAACAGTGTCTGTTTCTAAAGGTTGTGCCTTTCTTTTCTGCTCGTTGGAAGTCCAGCTGCTTGCAGAGAGCATGCATTTCACAAGTCTTTCTATGGTGTGAAACTTTATCAAAAACTAATATTGGGATGTGGTATGTTCTCAAGAGTGTCCTCTCCTTCCCATTCTCTTCACGGTAGGGATCTTCAGACTCACTCTATCTCTATCATAATGGAAGACTACAGCTGGTTATTTTGGGATGACCTCAGTGATCTCTTAGAAATTATTTGCTTGCCAAAATTGTGGAGGAGTACAACAACTGCAATTATTCCATTTGTCACAGAATCATGAGTACAAATAAAGTATTATTCTGTGCATAGATTTAATAATAGAAGAAATAAGCAGGATGCAATATAAATTAAAATTATGAGTCTATTACAGCATAAATAATATTTAAATTCAACTCTATGAAGGAATGCACAAAAACTTCAAATTTGTTGTTACATTTCTGTTTACAAAATCTTTGAAAAGCGCACTCAGTTGTATCCTCTAAATACTAATAGAACTGAGTTGTGTTAAAATTGAGCAATCTTTTTTTTTTTTTGCTTTTTGGAGGGCAATTGGGCTTAAGTGACTTGCCCAAGATCATACGGCTAGTTTTTGTGTTGTGTCTGAGGCCAGATTTGAACTCAGGTCCTCCTGACTCCAGGGCTGGTGCTCTATTCACTGTGCCACCTAGCCGCCCCCAAATTAAGCAATCCTAAAGATTTAGAATATTTTGTGCCTCTCTGGAATTATTTAATTGTAAGAGAAATAGAATTAAAGAATGATTGAAAACTCATGGTGAGCTATTCTCTTTATTACTCCCAGAAAAAAAAAAAAAGACTGCTCCAAATGACAGGAATAGAGTCAATGCAGGAATTTATAAGCCTCAGGTAAAAGACAATAGGATTCAGTGTATTGACTATCAGAATTAGGAATACCTGGGTTCAAGTTCTAGCTCTCTCAATTTTGCTTTGTCAATCTGATCAAGTGTTTTTTTGCATCTGTGTCTCAAGAGGCTCTCTAATAACTGTAAGTTGGAAAGAAATTGCTAGTCTTCATTGGCAGAGGGAGCATCATTACTGGAAGTTCTCTATACCAGTAAAATCACAGGTCTAAATTTTTAAAAAGCAGATAGAAAGTCTAGATTTCACTTCCTCAAAATAGAAATCAGTGATCAAGATGACAGTGTATGCCCAGACTTATTTTGTATTAGTTTTCACATAACAGTTTAGTACTAATTCTGACCTTAATCTGTACTCCATCTATATATAGAAATGCTCCAAGATCTAGTCCCAAGGGGACTGAAGGTGTTGATACATTAATGCCCTGTTTTGTTAATCCTGTGTCTATGTCCTAGTTCACAATTCCTCCCACAGTAGAGACCCATGATCCTAAATTCCAGGAATCTAATAGCAATGAATAAGAGAAAGGCAGAAACACAACCTGAGATTGAAGAACAAGGCATGGTTTTTACTATATAGTTTCTTTTTCCTTGTTATTATTCAGCAAGGAATTCCCCGGGGCTATTCTTAGAATTTTATAAAATGTATTCTCTCATTTTATTTCCCTTATAACTTTGATCAACAAATATCCCTGGGTTGAAATTTATTAACATATTAAGCCAGATTCTCCCAATAATGTAAAGGAACCATTTTAGAAGTTATAGCTCTGGAAACTTTGGAAAGGACATTATTTTAGAGCACTGGGTTACTAGGAAATGTACTTAAAGAGCTCCTTATTAGCTGTTTGACTTACTGCTTTCTATTCCCTGTAATACATCCCTCTGTAGCATCCATTACCAAACTCAAATATCAGTATAATAAAAACTATTTTCAGATGTCATTTACACTACTTTATTCATGACGCCAAATGAAAATAGCATCTCTTTTTTTGCTTTTGAATGCAAAAAAAGTCACAGTTTTTCCAGGGACTTCAAGTAGGCAATCTAGCCCAAGTCATCCCTAAATATTAATCCCTAGCACAATATATCCAACAAGTAACTCTCTAGCCTCCACTTGGAGATCTCTAAGATTGCTTCTAATTTAATTATTAGGAAGTATTTCCTCATATCAACCTAAAACCTGCCACTCTTCAACTTCTACTGATTATTCTTATTGCTATACTCTTGGAGCAGAAAGAGAAATTATAATCTCCATTTTATAGAATAGCTTTTCAGATTTTAAATGCTAGTTAACCCTACCCCATCCCAAGCCTTCTTTTCTCCATATGAAACACCCCTTCTCTGAAATGTCAGTGAAACTGTATGACTGGACCCAATCCCATAAACCTAGTCATGCTTTGATGCTTTTCAGCTCATAATTGCAATTCTAAAAATGTAATTCCCAGAAATAAGCATAATTTCCATGTGTTGCTTGATAATTCATCCCTACACACTATATCTCTCTTTATGTAAGTCTAAGATTTTCATTATTCTACTTGACATTCAAATCCCTTCTTAACCTCCCTCTCCTCCCTACCTTCCAACATATACACATACCTTTCCAGTCTTCTTACCCATTATACCACCCCAAAATACTCTGGGACTATTATGGTTATGGGATTTAAAGCTTTTCCATGCCCCCTTGAACTTGCTGATGTAACAGGAAGGGGTGGGGTAAGAGCAAGTGGAAGCCAAGCTAGAGAGCATGCAGTGACTGGAGGCATGGCAGCGGCAGTGGCAGCAGCAGCTGGAGTGGTGGTAGAGGCACTAACTTCTGTTTTGAGCCAGCCAGAATTTCTGCTAAGGACTCCTACTGAGGACTACCAGGGATGGGACCTGTGGGGGCCAGAGCTGCTGGGATCACGCTTCCTGGATGCTAAGCAGCTGGCCTGAGTGAGGAGAAGAGGACCTTTGCCTGAGGTAGTCTGTTCTGTTTTGAAGGCTTTAGAATGTAGATGTTTACCACATTAACTTCATCTGCCAACTTTATAATTACTGTGATGGCTTTGACTTTCTGGGTTTGAGCCTCAGTTTTCTGGTATCTGAATAAATGTTCTAGCTTTATTCCCCATGTAGAGAGCCTGGTATATTTTATGATTAACAACCATATCAGGATATTTTTGATGCAGGGACCAAGTTTTGTAAAACTCTTCCTTGCTGTTACTTGCACTAGACATTCCTCTCCTGAATCTGAGCATTTTTGTTCAATATCTCTCATGCCTGAAATGCTAACCTTCCCCATCTTCACCTCCTGGCCTCCTGGCTTATTTCAAGTCCCAGCTAAAAGTTCCTCATTTTTTACTGCAAGCTTTCTCATATCCCCCTTAATTTCATATTTTGATTATCTCCAGCTTATCCTGTATATATCTTACATGTATATAGTTGATTATATTGTCTCCTTCATTTCCTTGAAAGCAGGTATTGTCTTTTGCTATTCTCTGCATTCCTAGCTCTTAGCACATTGCCTATAACACTGTAGACACCTCATAAATGTTTGTTCACTGACTACTGACATTTCATTCTTTTGATTCAAGGTGAGCTCACAGAGCACCACAATTCCTAGATCTTTTAAAAAGATGGGATTTCCAAGAGTCTAAGCAGTGAATAATCACCTAGCTATTGGGCATAGTTCAAATGTACTTATTCTTCTTTAGATTATTTTGTCTCCTAAATTTTCATTTAAATGATTCTACTCAATTATGATTTCCTCAACTGGAATAATTAGAAGTTTTCAATTTGGTTAAGATTTTTCCTACCTTGTACATACATCTTCATACCACAGTATTGTGCTGAACATGGAAGGATAAATTATCCTTGGCTTCAAGCTAGTTATCTCTGCATTACTGTAGCTTCTATTATAAAGTTTTAATTTTTTCTAATTGTTTATGAACCATACTGTTGGTTCAAAATTAATCTACCACTTCCTATCAGCTTCTAATATGTTCCCTTTGAACTGACCTTAGCAAGTATGGTTCTGGGTGAATTTAAAGAGTGATTCCTCTCTGGTGCTCACTTATATTTTGTGAATCTATGCTTTATCTTTTGTCTCCAAAAGTCCTCAGAGATTTTCCTATGATTTCCTGAAATATTATATTCAAGATTTTTAAATTTCTTTATGTTTTCCTCTTAGACTAATGAATTTTAAAACCCTCTTAAGCATTTCCTAATGGTTCAACCTTTTAAAAAGTTGTTTAAATTCCCTTGCTCTTCAAATTTTGCTGTATTTTGCTTTGCTTTTATGTTTGTTTTCCTATATCATTAGTTTTATTTTTAGTTCTATCACTATCATTTTTTCAGCCTAATCATTGTTCTATTAATGTTTTCTAGTTTAGATTGTGAGTTCTGTAAGTGTAAGGACTCTCTTATGCCTTCCTTTGTACATATAGTTCCTAGCACTTAGTAAGAGTTTAACAATTATTTATTGACATTGAAGTCTCCAGGTTTATCCTTTTAAACATTTGTTTAAACATACTAATTTGACCCATAATTTAATATTGCTATTAAATTCTTATATTACTCTTTCCATCTCTTTTGGGATCTTTGTTCATTGATTATTTATGGAATACCATTCTTTTTTCTAGAGTAATAATTATAGCTATTTCAGAATTATCCTCTTATTCTGGAGTGGTATCCTGGAACTTTATAATGTGGTGTGCTGGATTTATATCACGTATTTATTGCACTAGAAACTGCTTTTTATTATTGCTCATGAACCTTCCTGATGGTTTATCTTGGGGCATATTATATTTTCTTCCTTCTCTCTCTTTTAGTTCTGAGTAATTGTCACATTCCTAAGTAATTCAAAGTGTTGATAATGGGGAAGGCTTATAAATAACTTTATATTCAGTTGTTTTGGAGTTTGACTTCTATGAAAGGCTTTTTATCAGTATCTGCTTTAAAAGCAGCCTCATAATGTAATTAAATCATATGCCACAAATAAAATGCTAATAATCATCTGAGTACTATGTCATAGTACATATAGATAACCATAAACTATGGAATCACATTGATAAATATGAATCATTTAGTTAAATGGGTGACCAAAATGCAACTGCTATCTCTCTTTTAGTCCATGCAATAAAATTGCTTTATGAAAATAAATTGTCATATTGACAGAGGTAACAAAACCTGTCAATTATAATCTCTGATTGGAATTTACATCAAAAGGAATGATTTTTAATATTGAAAAAATAAGGATGGGATCATAATTTTACTTTAATATTACTTAATAATATTTCAATTATAGTGATGCTTTCTATTTGTTAGGTACTAACAATATGAAATGATGATAAATACATAGGGATTTTCCCTAAAAAGTTATTTATCATTGAGTTACATTTCTCATATGCATAGTACATATTTGATGATATTTTAAATTTAAAGAAGCTGTTTCAAATAAGAGATCATTATCCTGTGCTAGACTACTGTCTAGACTACATAAAGGGACCATGACTTATGTCAACTTTGTATATCCATCAGTGCACACAAAGTGCACACAACACACTAGATATTTAATAGTTTTGTTGTCATTTTCATCCATAGGATTGTGTTGTGAAGACATTTATGTTTGATACTTTCATCAAGAATTTACTTCATAGCCATATCTAACAGTTCAATAAATATAATGAATTACTAAGAAGCAACATGACACTATCTACAGAAAAATATCAACTACATAAAATTTAAAACTTTTTCAGAAATAAAATCAGTATGACTTGAACCATAAGAAAAAAATGGTCCTGATTCAGGAAAAAAAAAACATGATTTACAGTAGATCTCAATGATAAATGGTGAACATACAAAATATCAAAGCATAATGTATTTAATCATTATCAAATAGAAAAGTGCTCAAAATTCATAGGGAAATTTTTCAAAATCATAATAATTTTGATGATGATGGTGTGAGAAAATGCATAGATCATTAATAATAAGGCAGGTATCGCCTTCTTTAACAAACATGAGGCACCACCTCCAAACCATCAAATTGTCAAATATGTGAAAAGATTGAAAAAAAATAATTTTTGGAGGAAATGTGCAAAAATGGACTCAATTGTTCAAAGTCGATATGCATATAAATTAGTTCAATAATTCTGGTAAACAACTTAGAATAGCATAAAAAATTACTACATTTTTCATATACTTTGATACATAGATTTTTACTACTGGGATGGTAAGAAAAGTACCAAATAAATAAAAATGTTCACAGCATAAGTATTCATGATTCTTAAAAGTGGAACCAGAATGCCTGTCTGATGCTTGGGAAATGAATGAATGATTTCTACATTATACTGTTCTGGCATATTATTGTGCTACATCGAAAGAAAAAGAAAAATAATTCAGAAGAATGAGCAAAAATTATATGAAGTGATGCAGAGGAAAGAAATTATATACAAAAAATAAAGACTACAGCAATGTCAATAGCCTCAAAGTGAAGAAGCAACCATATTTTAGTCAAATACATAAATCAATATTACTATCTTCCTATTAAACTTATAAGAACTAGTCCTCATTTCTATTAATAACAATAAACTGTTTCTCAAGCAATGCATTTTATGGAATTTTATTTGCATGTTTTGGAAAAAGTTTTTGTTGTATCAAAAAAAGATATCAATATATTTTAAAAAGAAAAACATTCATGAAGTCCAATATGCATTTAAATATATATATATATACATATATAGGTTAAAAATTAACCAATATTTAGGCATCAACTATGTGACAAACACTGTGTTAGACTCCAAGAACAAAAGAAAATTTATATACATTCTTACTGTAAAGGAACTTTTGTAATATATGTATTCTATAAATATTATTTGTTGGAATTGAATCAGACAGTAGGTGGAAATTCTAAAATTTCAATAAATATTGAGGGAATTTTCTAATAAATTTGAGTTTTTAATAAATATTGAGTAGATTCATTCTACAGTAAAAGCTTTTTAAGTGAATGACTCCAGAAAGCTTACTGGAGGAAAGCATACTTGATATTTTTGGAGTTCACTGAATATTTTTTTCCTAGATCCTTAATAGGCAGATCTACTCTTGAAACAGAATGGCTCTGTAAATCCTAAATATAATTTTGAATATATTTTGGTGACCTTGTGGTATTCCATGAAAATCAACAAATATTAAGAAACTGGGTAAAAAGTGTAATAATAACTGTAGTTAACAAATGTGGGCTTTGTTCTCAACATAGAATTCCATGTCCTATCTAGAATGTTCTGGGAAGTTTTACTCTAATTCTTTTTTAAAAATATAATTTAGCTTTATATATTTGGACATTGATGCATCAGTATTTTTATTGTCTGCCATAATGACATTGGGAGAAACCATTGGCAAGTAATTCAAATGAGTGAAAATGATGGGAGAACAGAAATATAAATTTTAGTTTTATGCTAACCAAGTTGAGAATGGTTAAAGACCACATTATCACAGAAAGTCAGAGTTGACAGGGACCTTGGAGGTCATTTAGTCAAACCTTGTCGTTGAATCTTTAAATTAATCATCAGATTACTCTCTCTTTGCCTTATCTTCCTTAAACCTTAGGAGTTTGGACATTTGGACAAAATATTCCAAAATAACGCTATAAAGAATACCCTCATTTAAATAAGACATTCAAATTTTCTTTCATTTCAGTTGCCAGTCCCTGCGTCTAGCAGAGTAGTTGAGAAGTATATAACTTTATCAGAATGACTTGCATTTATTTTTCTTTTTTAAAAGCAATTATTAAGGTAGATGAATAGCTAATGCTTATTAAACTAAATTGAAGTAAACATGTTGGTACTTAAACAATGTTACTTAGCATAAATGAAGATCACTAAGCAACCTTCCAACTATGAAATCTGCTGTTTTGTAGGTGAATGCCCATCAGGCTCTGCTTGTCTTTTAATGGGCCAACTTCCAAGATAGAATGGTGTTCCTTAGGGTGTATATGACTTCTTATCTAACCTCACTTTCCTATTTTGAAAAAAAAATAAGCATTTTAGACATGCAAAGTTTGTTGATTGACTTTTGGTTGCAACACGTGGTTTTACAATTCAAGGTTTCTGCACATTTCAAAAATATGCACTAGTTTTCCCATAACCTTTCAAAAATAAGTGATTGTTCAAAAGTCCAAATAAAGTTGAATGCAGGCTTCTGAATGCAACTCCTAGTGGATTGCAAGGATTAAACATTTGCAAAATTTTTTAAATCATGTTTTGTTTTGTTTTGTTAATTCCTATGGAGTTAAAAGGAAAATGACAAGTATGGGATTTTGATTTATTTCTTTCAACCTGAAAGAACCCATTCATGAAAGAATCATGTACTTTAAGGTGGGAAGAAGGTTGAAAATATACGGCAGCTTAATATTTTTCTTCTGGATTATTATAATTTTTCATTTACAGTCACTGCTGTCCAAAAATGCAATAGATAGCTTCAAAAAGGGTGAGCTGGGAGTATTTAAGAACTATAGGCTAGAATACCATCTGCGTTAAGGAAGGGATGTTTCAATGGGGCAGGAGGTTGGAATAGGTGGCCTGGGGAGTCTCCTTGAGCTCTGTTTCAATGAAATATCATGACCCTAATGAGTACTTTGTAGTTGACTAAAATGAAAATTGCTGATTAAAAAAATACATATATTTATTTATTTAAAAATTTTCTTTTTAAATATTGAGTTCCAATTTCTCTCCCTCCCTCTAAGCCCCTCCCTGAGAAGTCAAGAATGCACTGAGAAGGCAAGGAATATATTAATTATATATGTGAAATTATGCAAAACATATGTTTCAGAAAAAAGCAAGAAAAATAAAGTGAGAAATTATGCTTCAATATGCACTCAAAGTCCCTCAGTTCTCTTTCAGGAGACAGGTAGCATTTTTTCATCATGAGTCCTTTGAAATTGTATTGATCAGAATAGCCAATTCTTTCACAGTTGATCATCATTTTAACATTGCTCTTATTAGGCAAGATGATATCCCAGTTCTCACTTTACTTTGCGTCAGTTCATTTAGTTCTTGGCATGTTTGTTTTTCTTCTTCTGATACCAACCCCCTCATCCTTTCTTATGGAAAAATGGTATTCCATCACAATCATATGCCACAACTTGTTTAGTCATGTTCCCAAATTGATAGGCATCCCTTTGATTTCCAATTCTTTGCCACCACAAAGAAGAGCTGCTATAAATATTCTTGTTCATATAGATCCCTTTTCTTTATCTTCAATCTCTTTGGGATTTGGACTTCATATTGGCATTGCAGGGTAAAGAGTAGGTGCAGTTTTATAGCCTTTTGAAAATAAGTCCAAATTATTCCTGAATAGTTTAGAACTGTTCACTACTCCAACAGAAGTTCATTAATGTACCTATTTTCTCCTCATAAAATGCAGCATTTGTCATTTTTGCTATGAGACAGTAAAACAGAGTTGTTTTAATTTGCATTCCTCTAATAAGTAGTGATTTAGAGCATTTTATTCAAATGAAAATAGGTAGCTTTGATTTCTTCAGAAAACTGCCTGTTTATATTATTTGACCATTTATCAGTTAGGGAATGGCTCTTATTTTTATAAATTTGATTCCATTTCTATACTCATTATATATTTGAGAAATGAAATCTTTATACAAGAAACTTGCTATAAAAAGTTTAATATGTTTTCATTGTCTATGATACCTTTTAGCATGATGTAATTTTCCTGCTTACCTCTTTTAATCAGGTTTATTTTTTCTTTTCCTGTTTCTGAAATCATGATTTTTACCCTTACCTTGTTTAGTTCAGCTAAAGGTTATTATTTTTTATTCTTGTCCTTTACTTTAACTCTATGTGTGTCTTCCTGTTTCATGTATGTCTTTTGTAAGAACAAATGTATTATTGGATTCTGGTTTCTATAATTCATTTTGCTATATTCTTTAATTTTGTGGGTAATATCATCCCAATCCACTCAGTGCTGATTACTGTGCATTTCCTTCCATCCCCTTTTCTTCTGTTTTATCCCCTCTGTCTCTCCTTTTATCCTGCCCCTCTTCAAAAATCTGTGTTGCTTCTACTCATACCTGCTGTTATCTGCCTTTCCTTTTATAATCATACCTCCTTTTCTCTCCTTTATCCTCCTATTTCCCTATTATCTGAATTACATTTCTGTACACAACTGGGTTTATATATATAGTTTTCCCTCTTTGAACCAATCCAGTGAGAGGGAGTTCAAGCATTCCTTGTACTCCTCCCATTCCCCCCTCCATTTTTAGTCCTTCTTTCTGCTCCTTTGAGACATTTTTACCTATTCTACCTCACCCTTTCCCCTTCTCCCAGTACTTACTTCTTTCCCATGCCTTCATCCATTTTGGAGATCATACCAGCATAATTGACTCATGTTTAGGCCTTCTATCTATGTAAACTCCTTTTATCTGCTCTGATAATGATAAAGTTCTTAGGGATTACAAGTACCATCTTCCCATATAGAAATGTAAGCAATTTAATTTTAATAAATATCTTGTGATTACTCTTTTTATGGTTCTCTTGAATTTTCTGGTTATAAAATGTAATATGTATGTATGAATACATATATATTTCTAAAAAAAGAATAATCATAGGGCTTATGGGTACTATATCTGCTCTTCATTCTATACCTAGGCATGTGGTTATAGACCAAAATTAGTCAAATAGAGCCTAATATGAGATTCTCTTTCTCATATTTACTCATTTGATAATCCAAACCATATCCCAATGGCCTCTAGAATGATTTTATTTATAGTTCATGTCTAGAATTACCCAAAAAGGGGAGAGTAGAAAAAAAATTACTCAATATAATATGCATAAATAATGGGATGAGTAATTTACTCATATACATAAAAATATTAAAACACAGGACAATCACAAGTGTTTATTTAAAAAGAAGTCAACTTAAAACAGGATTCACCAACAACTTATAGGTAACACTACAATTGGCAGGGAAGCTAACACTTAGACTTAATCAGAACATGAAGTTGTTTTCAGGAATATTAATTAGGCATTTGATATTTCATTAAGCTTGGAAGTCTCCTAAACAACTTCTGGTCCTTCTGCTGATAAAATCAACAATTTTAGGCCATTTATTTATTTATTTATTTTTAAGCAATCGGGGTTAAGTAACTTGCTCAAGGTTACATGGCCAGTTATTTCTGGGTGTGGTGCTGAATGGCTGAGCCCGGGATTCGACCTCCAGGTCATCCCAACACTGGAGCCGGTGCTCTTACTCACTGAGCCACCTGGCTGCCCCTAAGCAATTGGGGTTATGTAACTTGCTCAAGGTTACACAGCCAGGTGTTTCTGGGTGGGTGCTAAGTCTGAGCCTGGGATTCAATCCCCAAGTCATCCAGACACTGGAGCCGGTGCTCTTACTCGCTGTGCTACCTGGCCTCCCCTAGGCCATTTATATTTTAAGTATTCAACCTCTCCAGTGCACAAGCTTTCCTTACTGTCAACTCAAGATTGCCACTGTTATAGCCAGTCATTCTTCTCATCAGACCAAGAACCTCTGGAAGGCACAAGGTTATTTCCAATCCTGAACTCATCCATCTCAGGCTAGGTACTGAATTACCTAGGATCAGGAAAGAATGAATTTAGTAAGAGAGATAGGCAGACAGACAGACAGAAGGTAGAAAGAGATGAACAGGGAGAGACTGTTTTAGGTTTACACAGGCAGGATATGGACTTCAAATGCTCACATATTCAGAGAACTATTAAAGCGTATATTATGTGTAAATTATTTGTTATCTCAGACTCCTATGGAGGTTGGGAATGAGTTCTGAAATACAATATTTTAGCTGCAATTAGCATTTATTTTCACAGTGAAAAAATAGTACCTCCTAAGAGGTACTACATACCTCCTAAGAAAATAGTCCCCCAATTTTTTTTTATAAATAGGTTATGTTTGAGGGATTAACCCCAAACTTTTTGAGACAGGTACAAATTTTTTGATGGATATGATTTTAAATTTTTAAGTCTGACATTAGGGATGAAGAATTATACAGTAGGTCTCTAAGAAAACTTCTTGTAGACATTTCTCTTCTTGCTACCATTGTCTTTATATATGTGTATTATGTATATAAATGTGTGTATGTATGTATATACATATACATACATAAATATGCTTACAGATAATATACATTATATATACATAGGTGTTCATTTTTAAGGATTTCTTTTTTTAACTCTATTTCACCACTCTTTACTTTATCCATTGCTCTCTGATGTTTAACCTTGTTAAGTGCCTTTTCAAAAATTTAAATATACTATAGCTATTGAAATTCCCTTATCTCTCATAGCAGCATAACCTTCAAAGAAGCCCCACAAGTTATTTAAGTATGACCTCCCTTGCCTGAATCCAGATTTTCACTTCTTAGTCAAACTGTTTTTTTTAAACTATTTTCCTATTGCATCCATTGTGTGATAGTACTCTACTAATGATATTATTTTCTAAATCCAGCTCTCTTTATCATATGATTGTTTTCTGGAAGTATGCAAATATATAAAAAATACTCCAAGTATATTTGAGTTCATCAGTGTTGGGAATTCTGATTATGAGAACTTCGTGGACAAACACAGACCTTTAATGTCTTTTCATAACTTAATATATAAATATGGTATCCTCCTAAAAAATAAATTCTTTGAGAGTCAGTACTGAGAGTCTGTCTTTGTATCCTCAGAGCTTAGTGTGGAATCTTGCACATGTTTGTTGTTGTTCAGTCATGTCCAACTCTCCATGACTCCATTTGAGGTTCTCTTGGCAAAGATGAATATTTTGCCATTTCCTTCTGCAGTTTATTTTACAAATGAGGAAACTGAGGCAAACATGGTTAAATGATTTTCCCAGAGTCAAATTGCTACTAAGTGTCTGAGGCCAGATATGCACTCAGGTCTTCCTAATTTCAAGTGGTATAATCTATCCATTATACACATTAGAGCTAGTTATTAAATACCTACTGATTGGTAGGTAGAAAAGAAAGTGCCTAAAGAGAAAAAAATTTACTCCCATTTTCTGGGAGATCTCTGAAATTCATTCAGATTTTATCTTTTACAACAGATTTTTGATACCTTAAAATGTACAAAATAAGAAATTAATAACAAGCATGTACTAAGAAGGGTAATACTATGTTCTAAAAAGCAATTTGCTTTCTACTATGAAATATCTAAAAGTAGGTTTTGAGAAGAGCTAGTGGTGTGGTGTTTTTAAGCACTGGGTAAGTAAAGATAAAGGGAAGAGGAATGGACTTGGCGGGTGATAAAGAAAATGGTGATAGAGGACAGCAATTATAATTTTGTCAGTCTTACCTCATACAATGTATACATCATAGGTACTCAATAAATTATTTATTATCAGTTGATTAATTTAGGTGAGGTCAGGTCAAATAAAATAAAATTAGCCATAATGCAGGGCTGATGATTTAAAAAAAATTTCTTTAATATTCTTTGCATTGGGTTGGCTAGATGGCACAGTGAATAGAGCACCAACTCTAGAGTCAGGAGGACCTGAGTTCAAATTCAGACTCAGACACTTAACACTTACTAGCTGTGTGACCTTGAGCAAGTCACATAACTGCAATTGCCCTGCCTTCCCCCCTCCAAAAAGAAATATATATATATATATATATATATATATATGTATATATATATATATTCTTTGCAATGGAGAATTAGGAATGCATACAAGGTTATGTGTAGAATTTTACAAAAACTTAATCTGTGCTTGTGTTATTACTTATAGTCATGAAAAAGAAAATTGTGATTGCATCTGAAATATCAAAAACACACATAAATGCACCCCTTTTTTCAAGAACCTTGTATCAATAAGTATCTCCTATTTGTTATGGGTCAGGTTTACTGTACCTCAAATGCTTCAGAGATTATTAGATTCTTCAGCTGATGGAGTTAGGGTCTGTGGCAGTCAGCATTTGCACTATAGAATAAACACTGATTGTGGGGATAAGAACACTTGGGTTCAAATTTCAGCTCGGATACACATTACCTGCATGGCACTGGGAAAGTGAAATAGACCTCATTTGTAGAGTGAGAGACTTGGGTTAGAGAGTTTCTAATGTCCAGTTTTGCTATAGTTTTGTGATTCCTTAAGGCCTTCGAACAAGACAGGAAAGGAAATTTGGGAACAAGGTAACATAGTCATAATTAAAAATATTTACAGTGGTCAGTGACCAAAAATTTATGCCTCTCTACTTTTACCCACACTACTATCATCTATTCTCAAGAAAGCTACATGAATCATGCCCTGGGTTAGGGCATGGAGGAACTCTGTTCAACCCAATAGGAGTTGAAAGGTCTGTCATCCAAAATATATAGAAAATTGATACAAATATATAAGACAGATGATATGGGATGATCCTATGAGGCAGATAGGCACAAGTTGGGCAAGTGAAGTGCTTGTTTCATTTCTCCATTTGATAGATTCCTTTTTGGGTTGATTATTCTGACAAATCAGACACTCAGGCAACAAACACTTATTAAGAGCTTATGTGCCAGGAAATGTGCTAATTAGATGCAAACTTCTGTTGTTTCTATACTTTTGAGGGGATGAAAGTTTACTTGCACTGTCTCAAAGGCCTATATCTTCCTCCAGAGAAATCTCACCCTCTTCACACCAAAAAAATGGAAGAAAAAAAATTCAACTGATCCATGTTTGCATGTTTTGACAGATCAGAAAACATCCTTGACAAAACAGTGGGTACTCTTTGTATATAACTCAAGGCCTTAGCAACATGCGGGTGCCAGCTCATCACTCTTGTTGTATGTGAATCTATTTCACTTAAAACTATTGGTCTTTGGAAGTGTTTTGACACTTATATAGAGCCAGTGGAAGACAATACTATTTATGCTTTGTTTTGTAACTAGTAGCTAGCAATGTTTGTTTGTCATAATTCCTTAAGTGCGATTATTGGATCTTTTAATTAACAAGTTCCAAATAAGTCAAATTAAACACAATTTAGGAGAGATATTTAACTGTTATTTATGTGAAAAAAAGATTATTTTTTTTCTTATTTTGAATTTCCTTATTTCTTTCCTGACACAGATTCATTTTTGTGCTTTCTACATTTAACTCTGTTCAGTAACAGTGACATTCTGTGGTGGCATTATGCAAAGAAATCAAATAGACATAGACTCATGACCATGGTGAATTCAGTGATTATCAAGGTTCATTTACAAACAGAACCCTTTAGCAAAAAGGATGCATATATTTTAAGGAATGAATAATCTCTTTGCCAAGTTTGATTTTAATTAATATTTTCAAAAATATGCTTTGTTCACTAAACTGTCCATTACTCACATGCTTTAAATATAAAATTCAAAAGCAAATGTTCAAAAGGGCAAATGTTAACCATGGTTAGTGTGTTTCTTATTGTAAAAAACCTGACACTAGGCAAGCAACATACTCAGCATAAGAAAATGATGAATAAACATGATAAGTGCTGGAATAATGATTGAATTGACTATTAATTGGTGCTTAGCACCGTGCCTGGCTCATAATAGTCACTTAGAAATGCTTAATAACTGACTGTGAATCATTTTCTAGATTTTTTATCATTATTAATAATGTTGGTTTATTCTTCACATGTCAAAGAACCATCCTTTCCTTCTCTTTCCTTTCCTTCATGGTGGAAGGAAACTATAGAATACCAAAGTCCTCGAATGATTAAAGTTGAGGTTTACTGGAAGGAAAATGAAGTGGCACTTTGTGGGTACAAGTAAGGTGAAACTGATTATCAGTGAAAGACATTACAAAAGAAGGGGAATAAAGGATGTAATAAGAAATGCGTGGTCAGAAAGGATGGTAGACAAGTGGTCGGTCAAAAGTGAAGATATATGATGAATAGCCTGTGTGCTCCATTGACATCCACAAAACATAAAGAAATATATCAGAGACAAAGAGATAGCTTTCACAGCTATGGGTAGGTGAGAGAATTTTTATGTAAATAAGAGGCAGAAATGATCATAGAAGAAAAAAATGATAATTTTGATTACATGAAAATGAAAATGTTTTAAACAAACAAAATCAGTGCAGTTCAAATAAAATAATTGAGTCATTATTTAGTGTAACCATTCATATAATCAATATCCATTTATATATTTGATATTAAAACTTTCAAATTTTAAAAATTTATAGAAAGTTTTACAAAGATCTGACATCCTAAAATATATAGAGAATTAATACAAATATATAAAAACAGATGAATTTTCCAACAGGTAAGGGGTTAAATTATGTGAATTGATATTTCTTAAATATATAAAATAAATGTACCAATAAAGGTACAAAATAGTCTATATAATTAAAATAAGAATGCACAAATTAAAACAACTATTGGGTTCTGCCGCATTTCCATTAAGAATGTCTTGGTTGATTGAATGGATGCATGGATTTATGAGAGGACTTGAATAAATGTTGCACAGAATTAAAAGAAAAGAATGAATGTTTATTTGCACTGTTGGAGGAAGTATCTATATCAATGATACCACAAATTAATTGAAATATTGAAGTAGCAAATCTGGCTCTCATTGCTCCTCCTTATAAGTGTTTTACTTTTAGATTGTGTTTGGTTATTTTGTAACTAATAAAATTGTAACAGTCTGGTTTGGTTCCTTTCTCTTAGGATTTTTACTCATATTTTTAAGGTAATTAAGTGAGAAAGCTAAGGATTTTTCTGGTCTGATTCATTCCTTTCAAAGACAATGGTTCAGTTGCACTTTGCTTTCATTCCACCTTACTCATGGTTTCCTGCTTTTGAACCCTTTTGTTCTTCTTCCATCATATTTTTCTTCAATGAGTCACCACAACCTGAATGATAATCTGGATTTAATTTTAAAAGACCAAAAGAATTTGTAGAAATGAGAAGAGTTCAACTAGTCAAACCATTGTTTCATTAACACAATGCCAAAAAATCTGTTTGACTGATTTGTTTATTTTTATGGAAATGACTGATTTCTGTTGGCAACTGAAGATGTAACCCAAGTTATAGAGGTTATGTTTTCATTCATTCATAAACAGGCTTTATTGTAGTACTATACCAGATGGGATTTTCTTTTGTTTTTGTGTTTTGACTTGAAGAGGAAGCCTGGGGACAGTGTAAAAATATAACAGATAATTTTAAAATAATTTATTGGTCTGTGATATCATCTACATTAATATAATTAAACCAAGAAATAGCAGAAAGCATCAAAATGCTAGAAAATCACTGTTTCCACAACATATTTATTATTTTTGGCTTAGGCATTATCACATACATACACAGACTTATGAAGCAATATTGAATAATGAATAGAGTGCTGGTCTTTAGAATGTTCAGATCACTTAGCTTCTAGTATTTAAAACAAATAATGGGTTTATATCACTGAGCAAGCACAACACTTTTCACTCTTAGTTTTGTTTTGTTTTTCTCTGTACAAAGTGGAGATAACACCTTTTTATGCATAGCACTATTTGTTGGCTGAATTCAAAAAGTTAAGTGCTTTGCAAAATTTTAGTCTTGAGAGGTAGTGAGGTAATGTAGTAAGTACTCAGCTTTGGAGGCAAAGGACTTGCCTTCAAATGTGCCTTTAACTCTTAGTTCCTGTGTGACACTTGGGCAAATCATTTAATTTGCTTGGATCTCAGTTTCTTCATGTATAAAGTAAAGGCACTGCTAAAGATGTCCCTTCCAGCTTCATCTCTGTGATTTTATGATAAAACTTGAATTTGTTAACATGTACAATTTAGTACAGAATTTCCCCTTACAAGTTTGTATGTGAAAGTGTGATGTTTTACTTTAAAACAATTAGAGTACTTAATTACAGAATCATAAAGCATTATCACCTGTAGAGGAACACAGGCCAGTGGGACTCTGACCCTCATGGCTGAATAAGCACTCTCAGCTGAAGAGCCTGCTATCAGGCCTGGATCAGTTCCCCACCCACTGGGTGTTATGTTCTCATGATAATCATGGTAAACAACCCCAGCTTGGGAATGGGGAGTTGCACAGTGTTCTGGGGGCAGGGGGGAACATGGTGTTGCAGCTGGGAAGGGTATTTATGATTTCACTCTTACAAAAGCTTGTGATTGCAATAATAAAGTTTCCACTACTCTTAGAGTCCCATTTCTTTTTTTTTTTTTTTTGCTTTTTGCAGGGGCAGTCGGGGTTAAGTGACTTGCCCAAGGTCACAAGTGAGTCCCATCTCTTTTGTGCACTCTCTTAGCATCTGGGTAAACAACTATTTCCTGCCCTGCTGATGGACAGCAGGGCCCCTCACAGCCACCCAAAAGACCTGCTATGAATTTATTGGTAAGAGTAATAATAAAAACAAAGAAAAAAATTACTCATAAGCCATTTCAGTTTGGGGAAAAATTCACACTCTCAAGTTGAATGAGGAAGAAGATCAATAGAATGAGACATACTCTACTGCATGTTATACAATATGTAAAAAAAAAAAAGACACTTCAGAAAATGTAAAGTATGGGCAAAGAAGACATCCAGTGACAATGTTTTACAATTTTAAAAGGGAGTGAATAATTTCAGCAGGGGGCATTAATTATAGAAGCTTCATGGAATGCTCTTCAATTCAGCTTTGAAGGAAGGAAAATTAAATGACATTCATGAACAATCAAGAAGGAATGCATTCCAGCTATCAGGAATTGTTTGCAAAAATGCATAATGGTGTGAGATCAGAGGATGATATCAGAGAACAACCAGAAGTATAGTTTGGTTGAATGTAGAGGGGTTGAAGGAAACTAATATCAAATAATAATTTGCTGTTCATGTGTTTCAGTCATGTCCAACTCTTGGTGACTCCATTTGGTTTTTTGGGGGAAGGATAGTGGAAGGGGTTACTATTCCCTTCTTCATATAATTTTACAGATAAGGAAACCGAGGCAAATAGAATTAAGGGACTTGCCAAATTTCCCACAGATAGCATGTGTCTGAGACTAGATTTGAACTTGGATCTTTGTGACTTCAGAATCAAAACTTTATCCACCGTGTAATAATTACCGTGCCACCAACCTGTCCCCAAATAATAACTACTATTTATTTAATGCTTTAAATTTCACAAAATGCTTTACATATTTTTATCTTATTTGACCCTGCTACTCTTTTGTTTACTCTTGTTTTTATTTTCTGACTTTGCAGATGAAGAAACTGAAATCCAGAAATTTGAATGAATTAACCAGTCACATACACATGTATAAGTATATATGCATATATTTATATATGCATGTGTGTTTGTATGTTTATATGTGTATATACATACATATCTACACACATATATACACGTGAAAGGTTGGGATAAGATCTACAACGTGAGCAACTTAGTCACTCTGCAATGCTGTCCCTTCCACTCTGAGATGATTTCCTTTTCTGCTGGCTCTTTCTCCTAAAGCTACAAATAGCCTGAACTCTTCTATATCTTAGAATAAAAACATTCCCTCTAACCTTCCAACATTTCTTCCATACCATATCTTATTTATTGCCAATAAACAAACAAAACATAATCTATGTTATGCCTTTGTTTACTCATTATTCTCTTGTTTCTCAATTACTTATATTATGGCTTCTTCCTCCACTCTTCCACTATAAGTGATCTTTCAAAGTAAAACCTGATAATTGATAAATCAAACATATTTTAAGTATTCATCTTCCTTGACCTTTTACCCTCTCACAAATTAAAAATAATTTCAAAATGATGTATTCCTTAGATTTCATAAAATCACAACCTCCTAATCCTCCTATCTTTCTCATTATCATATTTCTGGCCTCTCCTTTTCTTGATTCCTTAATATTGGTGTCTCTCTGAATTTTGATCTTTCACTCTCTTTTCTCTATATTAACTTTCTCTCTGTTGGCAATCATATCCAACTTCACATAGTCATCAATCGTCCTTCATGGACAAGTGTAGCATGAGGGCTAAATGTGCCAGTATACACTAAGAGAGTAATTATATATTTGCCCTTTGACAGAGAAGAACAAATGGAAGTACAAGGGGCATGTTGATATGCATTTTATGCATTCTTATGTCAATTTTATGCAGGTGATTAAAATCTAACTCAAATTCTCTGTTTCTGTCCATGGTATCATTTTTAATATGAGTTACCTACTTTGAAATTTTTTATTTGTCCTTTGCTCTTCCCATATCCAATCAATTACTGAGTCCTATCAAATCTATCTAGAAATTATTCTCACACCTTCAATATTCTTACAATTCACATTACTATCACAATACCACAAGCCCTTATCATTGTCTGCCTAGACTACTGCAAAAGTCTGGTCTTGATAGATTCTCTCATTTCTAGTTTATTTTCTCCAAGCTATACCTCATACTGCTGCCATATTATGCCTTAATTTACAGAGATCTCATCCTGGCCATCTTTCTCCTGAAAAGCTTTCAATTGTTTCCAGTATATCAAGCATCTAACTTTCTGGGTGAATTTTCCATGAAAAGAATATCTAGTTCCCTAAATACTTAATACACCAATACTCTAATGTATCTGTAATCTCATGCACTCTCTCCAGGGATGATCCAAGCCTGTCCAAGCTATGCAAATGTAATAAAAATAATATCATTAGTTCATTTCAGGAGGTTCAACAACCTTGTGGGGAACTTGCTTAAATTCTCTTCATATTGATAATGCATCACCCCAACTTAGAGATAGCATTAAGTGGAAACCATCTAGAAGACAGTGAGAGAGATAAAAGCAACATTGAGGCCATGATTAAAAATTATATTTATAATAACCTCTATTTACATAGAGCTTACCATGAACCAGACACTGTGCTAAGCACTTTACAATTATTATCTCATTTGACCCTCAGAATAACCCTTGGAGGTGGGTGCCATTCTTGTCCCCATTTTACAGGTAAAGAAAGTAATGGAAACAGGATTAAAGTGACTTGCCCAGGGTCACACAGTGAATAAGTGTCTGAGGCTAGACTTGAACTCAGATCTTCCTGACTACAAGTCCAGTGTTCTATTCACTGTCACCTACTATGTAAGGGACTTTTGAAGGGATGTTTTGCGTGTAGAAGAGAATACTCAGTTGAAGCATGGTGACTGTCTTTAAGTGTAGTTATCATGTAGAAAAGGGATTATTGAAGTTAATCTATTTGATTCTAAAGAACAGAATCAATAACAAAGGAAGACTGTTGAAAGTGTCAAGTTTATGTTTAATGTGGGGCATGGGGTACAGAATAAAGAAGCAAATTTATGAATTTGCTTTCCAAGGGTTTTCCTTCATTGCAGGTCTCTAATCAGAGGCTAGGTGACTGCTTGTCTTAATGGAAATTCATTTCAAGTTATGTGTTAGGCAAGGGGACTAATGGCATTCTTTCCATCTCTGAAATTGTTATTCTGTATTATTTTCCATGTTTGAAGGACTGAAGGGAGGCAATGTAATAATTTGCCTAAATTAGAGATTTCCTACAATGTAAAATGAGTTGAATCTGTTACTTCATCAAGTATATGGAAATTGACTTGATTTCAGCTATCACACAGGTGCTCGCTAATATAGCAAAACTTTACTGATTCACATATAGGGGGCAGTCAGTGTGAATTAATGGAAAAGTTTGAATTTTCAAACACTTTCATAAAATGCACTTTTACAATTTTAAATTCACGGAGTAATTTGATTACCTTTTAGTTTCTATTACAAGGTCTTGAATTTTAAGACACCATATTAATGTCAAATGAATGAATGACACAAAAAAGGGGAAGTTCTCTTTTACAGATCCTCACGACATCCACTTCAATAACTAGCAATTGAATTATTTGTAAATTGATAGCTGTTGTAAAGAGAATAGTTGGTTCTCTAAAGTAGGTAAATATATTTGATTTTCATATTGTTTGGTATAATTTTTCTTTATACCTACTCTCACAGAGAGAGCAATTGTAAACTTATAAATTCAAACCCCATTTAAATTACTGTAAATTGCAAATGAATACAGACCAAATTCTTTTTTTACAGACCAAATTCTTTTGCACTTAACAAAACAAAGATAAAAATTTATTTCATTAATATGTGAATATTATTGATATAGATGAATCTAAACAGTTATACTTAAACTATGTGTTGAAGAGATCAACTGGATGTATGACTGAATTTCTGCAGCTTTTCCAACACATGAATTTGGGGAGGGTGGTGGTGATGCTTCAGCAACAGGCTTGTAGAAATGAAAATTTGGGTAAGTTTTAGCAAACTCTAAAGGAAAATGTAAAATAATTTATGGTAAAATATATTTACACTGACTAAGAATATAAGATGTCAACCAAAATGAGAAAATGTGACTGCTATGGAATACCATACAGAATATATGTGTGAGTTCTTAATAAAAAGAAAATGGCTCAGCTAGCCTGAAAAACAGCCATTCCTCCTTAATTAAAAAAAATCTTACTTTTCCAAACATTATTGTACTATTGGTTCATTCATGAGAGGAAAAAACCTAACATGTCATTTGGCAGACTGACATATACTCACTTAACTAAAGCTTGTCTTTGTTTCTGTCCTTTGGAAGCAGTACATCACAGGGTACACAAATCATTGGCTTTTAGGGTCTATGCAGATCTATTTTATATTCATAATAATTCAAAATTAAATTAAGATTACAGAGTCTCACTTTGAGAAAAAAACTTAAATATGTCCTACTATAAAATAGAGATGATAAGGCATAGAAGGAATAAAAGATTTAATGATATGCTTTACTTATACATTTTAAGTAGATTCATGTAGTTACTACTGGGAGAACAGTGAAGGAACAAAAATCTAAGTTTAATTAATTTAATTAATTAATTAATGAACACTTTATCCTGATTTTAGTTTCCCAAAATGATGGTAGTAATGAGATGGAAAATATCATAAGGTTGTGAGGTAGTGTGAGGGGGATGAATCTAAAGAGCTGGGGAGGAGGAGAAGAGAAAATTGGGGAACAGAAGAGCAGAAAGTGGTAATGTACAAAGTCAGAAATTAGTTTTAAAAAGGCATTAATTTGGATTGAATTTCTGCTTGTTTCCTAAACTTGTGAATAACATTTTCAGAGATTGATTTAATCTCTAGAGCTATTATATGAGTAGCCTTTATGGTTAAAATTCATAGCTCCAGGTCCATTAAGAAGACACTGTAAGTGGGAGGGAATTGTTTACCTGCTGTTGGAATTTCCTTCTTGAAGGATTTCTAAAGAAGAGTATCCTTGCATTTCCATTGATACCTCCAATTTGAAAGATCTCTTTCTAGATTTCTATGTACCCTTGTTTATCTGGAACAAATGTTCCATGATAAAATGACATTTTGTGACAAAAACAATATTAAAATGACAAGGCAAAGTTCTGTTCAACTTTTGTACTCTTAGACCAAAAGTGAGGGAAATCAGCCAGTAGTTTAAAAGTTGATTTGAATTAAGGTATTGAAAGCCAAAAAGATATTGACTAGAAAAATGGTATCTGAGACTATTGTTCATAATTACTGATCATAGTGCAGAAACTTTTGGAGCACGATGAAATAACTATAGCATAGAGCAATGTAATTGTAATGATTTGTTGGGAAAAATTAATATAGGAAATTCTATGCAGAAAAAATGTTAACTGTAGGTGCATTATTTACAAAGTTACTTGAAAAGTTTGGGACTGCAAGGTTAATTAAATATTTCACTCCAAGGAGGTACAATTAGATGAGAGACAAAGACATAGAGAGAGACAGAGACGGAGAGAGAGAGAGACAGAGACAGAGAGACAGACAGGCAGAGAGAGAAACACAGAGACAAAGATGTAGACAAAGACAGAGACACAGAAATACAGAGAGAGAGAGAAAGTCAGAGAGAGGCAGAGACAAAGACAGAAACACACAGAGAAACAGAAATAGAGAGACAGAAAGACAGAGAGAAATGCTGCCTAGCTTTTCTTAAGTGCTTCCTAGCTTACTGTTTGCTGAACAAGGTGGTAAGTAATGGAAATATAAAAACAAGGAAACAAGATGGTGGCTTCCCTCAAGGAGCATACATTTTAATGACAGAAGACAATACCTGAGGGGAAGAAGGAAAGCAGTATTGTACTCATAGAGGTTGTACAGAGAGACAGTGTGGAGGTACAAAAAACTTAGAAATTAGCTAAGAGGGAAGTGAACAATGTGTCTGGGACTTCTGATATGGCATTTCTGGGGGAAAATATCATCAATTATTTAGTATCAAAATTGAGTCATCCTCAGATAGGTTAGGCAGCTGATGTGCAGGTAGAGCAGACCAAAGAGGGAATAGGGAGGGAATATCAGTGGTGAGTATTTAAGTCATGATTCCAAGAATTAGGTATTCCTAAAGATTGGTAAGAAAAAAATTGGGTAGATATTTTCTCTTAAATATAATTAGTCTAGGGGATATAATTGGGTTCCATCTTACTTCTGATTTCTTTGACATTTGGGAGGAAAGGAGACCACAAAGTATATCCAAGGCTTGAACCTGTTCCCACCTAACACTTGTTCCACAACAAATACACAGATAATAACAAAGAGATCCATTTATTCAAATTGATACAAAACAGAAATCAGAGAAAGTAAACATAGCAGATTATATGTCAGATGATACAAAGTGAGGGAGCTCTCCCTTTGGAAGCAAGACTGAACGTAGAGAGTGTCCTTGATTTCAACCAAGGGGAAAGTCTCTAGAGTAGCAAGCTGGGAATAGGATGATATTCTGTTCCTATTCTTTCTGTTCCTCTCATGATTTCCAAAAATCATTTTCTTCAGCAATCAAAAATGGAGTTGGATGGTTCCATCTTTTCTTTTTTATTATTATTTAATTATTTATTTTTAGGTTTCAACAATTACTCCCCTAAGTTTTAAACTCTCTCTCCCTCCCTTTCCATTCCCTTCCCAAGATGACTTGAAGTCTGATATGGGTTCTACACATACATTATTATTAAACACATTTTCACATTAGTCATATTGCATAGAAAAATTATAATGCATAGGAAAAATTTGAGAAAAAAAATGAAACACAACATAAAAGAAAATATTCTGCTTCATTCTGCATTCTGACTTCATAGGTCTTTCTCTGGATATGACTGACATTTTCCATCATGTGTTCTTTGGAATTGTTTGGGGTCGTTGCATTACTGGGAAGACCTACGTCTATCAAAATCATTTCTCACATACTGTGGCTCTTATTGTGTACAGTGTTCTATTGTTTCTGCTCCCCTCACTCAGGATCAGTTCATAGTCTTTTCAGTTTTCTCTGAAATCCACCTGTTCATCATTTCTTATACCACAATAGTATTCTATTACATTCATATACCACAGCTTATTTAGCCATTCCCCAAATAATGGGTTTTCCTTCTATTTCCAAGTCTTGGTCACCCCAAAAAAACTGCTATAAATATTTTTGTACATACAGGTCTTTTCCCCATTTTTGTCATCACTTTGAGATACAGCCCTAGGAGTGGGATTTCTGGGTCAAAGGGTATGCACATTTTTATAGCCCTTTGGGTATAGTTCCAAAATACTCTCCAGAATGGTTGGGTCAGCTCAGAGCTCCACAAACAATGAATGTGTTCCAACATTTCCACATCTCCTCCAACATTTATCATTTTTCTGTTTTGCCATGTTAACCAATCTGATAGGTGAGATATGGTACCTCAGAGTTGTTTTGATTCGCATCTCTCTAATCAATAATGATTTAGAGCATTTTTCATATGACTATAGATATATCTAATCTCTTCCTCTGAAAACTGCCTGTTTATATCTTTTGATCATTTATCATTTGGGGAATGACTTGTATTTTTGTAAATTTGACTCAGTTCTCTATATATTTTAGAAATGAGGTCCTTTTTATATAAACTGATACAAAGTGAGATGAGCAGAACCAGGAAAAAATGTGTACACAATTACAGATACAACGCATGTGTGACGACCAACTTTGATAGTCCAGACTCTTCTCAGAAATAAGTAAACTCATGATGGAGAGAGATGTCTGCATTCAGAGAAAGAACCAGAAAGAACAGAGTTTGAATGCAGATTGAAGCAAATTACCTGCTCTCTTTCTTTTTCTTGTTTGGTTTGGTTTCCTCTTTCCCGTTTTTCATTCCATCCAATACAATCCTTCTTTATAACTTAACCAATGTCTAATGTGAAAGTATCTACAGATCCTATGTCTGATTATATGCTGCCATGGTAGGGGAGGGGAAGGAAGGAAGGGGGAGAAAATTTGACATTCAAAGACCTGGGGAACTGAATCTTGTAAACTCAAAGTAAACAAACAAATTAATAAAGACAAAAAAAAGCAAAAAAAAAAAAAGAAATGAGGCCTTTATCAGAGACACTGGTTATAAAAATTCTTTCCCTGTTTTCTGCTTCCCTCTGAATCTTGGTTGCATTGGCTTTGTTTGTGCAAAAACTTTTCAATTTAATGCAATTGAAATTATCCATTTTGCATTTCATAATGTTCTTTATCTTTTATTTTTTTTGGTCACAAATTCCTCCATTCTCCATAAGTCTGACAAATAAACTGTTACTTGGTGCCCTAATTTGTTTATAGTATCAGCCTTTATACCAATATTGTGAACCCATTGGAACTTTATCCTGGTGTGAAGGGTCAGATGTTGGTCTATGCCCAGTTTCTGCTATACATTTTTTTCCAGTTTTCCAAGCAGTTTTTGTCAAACAGTGAGTTCTTATCCCAGAAGCTGAGGTCTTTGTGTTTATCAAGCAATAGATTGCTATAATCATTGCTTACTATGTCTTGTGTACCTAACCTATTCCACTGACCTACCCTTCTATTTCTTAACCCGTGCCAAGTAGTTTTGATGCTTCCTGCTTTATAATACAATTTAACATCTAGTATGTCCAGTCCATCTTTTCTCTAGCTGGAAGCCAAGCAGAGGGAGGGAAGGAAGGAGAAAGGGAGAGAGACAGACAGACAGACAGACAGACATTCAGACAGACAGAGACAGACAGACAGAGACAGAGACAGAGACAGACAGAGAGAAAGAGAGAGAGAGAGAGAGAGAGAGAGAGAGAGAGAGAGAGAGAGAGACAGAGAGAGAGAGAGAGACAGAGAGAGAGACAGAGAGACAGAGAGACAGAGAGACAGAGACAGAGACAGAGAGAGAGCACAAAAAAGCAAAGCAAAACAAAACGAAACACTTTTTACTTGGACAGTCTCAGAGAACACTCAAAACTTTATGAGTCCCCAAAGGGAATTGGTCCTCAAGAGTACTAAAAGAGACTAACTTTGAAGACATGCTAATGTGAACTTAAATGGAACTATTTCTTGAAAAAATTTGAAAGGGACTAGCAAAGGTTAGAATTTTCTCACCTATTGACAAATCATCCAGGTCTCTCAGGGAGAGAAGAGTCTATATCTCTAAAATCATGATTGCTACCCCTGTTTTTTTTTTTTTACTTCAGCTGAAGCATAATTAAGTTTATGCTCTAGCCCCTTATTTTTACTCTTTATGTGTTTCTCTGTTTCACATGAGTTTCTTGGACACACTGGATTGTTGATTCAAATTTTTAATTTATTCTGCTATCTACTTTTATTTTCTGTGTGGATTCATCCCATTCATAATGTATATTTCACACAATCCTATTTCTCCCTATTTATTCTTCTCTCACTTTTTACTCTCTTCAAAAGTCTGTTTTGTTTCTGACCACTGGCTTTCTTAATTGGCCCTTCCTTCTTTCAGGCCTAGCCCCTTCTCTTATGCCTTATTCCTCCTACTTCCCTGTGGTATTAGATAAGTTTATATGCCCATGTTATTCCCAATTTGAGCCAATGTCAATTTGAATAATTCTGAACTGTTGCCCACCCACCCTCACTTTTCTTTCCATTGAAAAAGCTTTTCTATGCCTCTTTTATGAGATAATTTCCCCATTTTTTCTCTCCCTTTTCCTAGTGAAGGAAGAATTCCTTCTTCTTCACTCTTTAATTTTTTTTTAATCATGGCATCATAGTCAACTCACTCCCGTGCATTCTATGTATACTCCTTCTAACTGCCCTGATAAAAGTATCTTCTTTCATTGTAAGAATGGAAACGGTTTGTCCTTATTGAATCCCTTATGATTTCTCTTTCATGTTTGCTTTTGAATGCCTAATTTCCCACTATGGCACAGCTCTTCTCCTATCACCTCTTCTTCTAATTGTATTGGCTCTCCTAAAACTTCTGTTTAAGGAGAGCACTCAAGCCATTCAAGTCCCATTCCTTTCCACCATGCTGCTTTCAAAATTTCATCTACCATGCTGCAGAGACAGGGTTCCCTTGGTTCTTTATCTCTGATTTTCAGTGTCCTTTTGTGTTATGTCTTAAAAATTCAAGTTCCTTGACTGCAGGGACAATCCTTCATTTTGTTTTTGTTTTTATTTTTATCCTCATGCCTTAGTACAGTAGTTGGCACATAGTACAGGCTAAATACAGGTTGATTGAATGGCATGGTATTGTGCAATAAGATATGAAATTTAGAGGAATATTCTAATAATATGGTACCTGGGTACAAGTTTTGTGAATTGCCCACTAAGAAAGCCCTGATAATTGAAATGCTGGAAGATCTCCAAGCATGATAGGCTAGTAATAGTTTGGGGAAAAATTCAAAGAATGGAAGAATGTATGTTGGAAACATTTACAAAGAGAGGTAAGAAGAAAAAGAGTACAATTGTAGGAGAGAAAGATGGGCCAAAAATAAGTGAAATCAAATAATTATTTAAGCTAAAATATCATGATAGGAGAGAATATCAAGAAGAGGTGAGTGGTCCAATTTTCACATGTGTTGAGCTGTCAGGAGAATAACAATAGTAGGGAGTATATTAACTCTTGCAAAGCATTTTACATATGCATTTTTTTCATTTTATTCTAACAATAATGTTGCAGTATATCACAGTTTATTAATATCACTGTTTTGCAGAAGATGGAAACTGAGGTGAAGAGTGGTTAGACAGCTAGAATCTAAGGTGGAATTCAAAGTCAAATCTTCTGAACTCTGATTCAGCACTGTATGTGTTATGCCGGCTGACTGCATTCTAAAATGGATGACTGAGAAAAGATAATTAGATGTGGCAACTTGGAGTTATGGGGTTATGTCTCTATTATCAAAAGATTTTTAAATTATGTTTTTGTAAAAACACATAAATTTAGGCTACATTTTCAACTATTGAATATTCACAGACTGTATGAATTGTATTCTTACATTCAGAATGGTTCTCTAACCTCAGGCTGCCTTGGTAGTTTGAGCTACAAATATAGGAGGCCAGAACAAGATTATATCCTCGTGGGAAAACATTGAATAAACTCAGCTCAGAGGAGAATGATGAAATTCATTAACATTTCTCAGAACCATCTAGAACTTATTGACCAGTTTGAACCCAGATAGACTTTCTGAAAGAAAGTATGGGTGAATAGTTGAATAATTTATATAAAGTTGTGAAGTGAAGTTTGTCTTCTGTTCCTCAGTCCCTCATCAATAAAACAAAGGTATTTGATTAGGTGGAGGTTAGGTTCTTTCCTTTTCTTAATCTATAATACATTCCTATAAATTGTTTCTTTCATGTATTTACCACATATCATAATTTTCTTTTGAAAATTGTACTTTTAATAAACACATATTTTTAAAAATAAAATTCCTAATTTATGGCAATAATTATATCAGATGATTATAAGCTATATCTGGCATATATAGATACATACCAAAACATTCATAGGAAATTTAAATTCAAAAACATTCAGAGATGTTTTTCTGAAATTCACTTTTATTTTTGTCACTACTAATAGTTGTTATTTTTCTATTTACCTTCATTTTTCAAGGATCTCTTTGATCAATAATCTCAATTAACATGTGAGTGTGAGACTTTCACTTAGGTGTCTATTTAGTTGTCATATAAAAGAATAACAATTATCATGGTGATGTGAACAAGTTTTGCTTTAATTCATTAAGTAACTCAGTATCAAGGACATCAGATGGTGTGATTTTTTTGGTGAAAATTGCTTTTATTTCAGGCAAGAAAACTCTTCTAGTGTTCTTTTAAAGATAATTTGATGTTGATTCATTCAAATATAAGAATATTTTTCACTAATGGATTTTTGGAAGGGAATATTGATTTTTTTTTTCATTTTTTTTCTCCCAGTCTCTATTTTAAATGTTAATAAAAAAACTTTCAGTTTTCTATATAATTCACTGAATCTGCAAATGCACATGAATTATAAAATATTAGAGTCATATTGAACATTATAAATTAGCTAGTCTAATTCCCTCATTTTACAAATGCAATTAAATGTTTCTATAATACATACACATCTATGTATTGATAGAGAAATAGATGTATATCTATAGGGGTACCTATATTACAGGCATCTATAATACACAAAATCACACACATACACATACAGAGATAGATGGGGAAGGAGGAAGTAATCATGGGGAGAAAGGATTAAAAATATTTTGATTCCTCAAGCAGTTTGAGGGATAGTATTCTTTTCATTTAGAGATCTTTATTGGAAGTGATTAGTGGAGTGCCTGGAAGATTGAACACTAATAAGTAAATACAAATTTATGAAATAGGAGGGAAGGGGGAGAAAGAAAGAACAGGAGTTCAAGGGAATTATGAAGAATATTGTTTAATACAGCGATATGACCATCTCTTCATAAACAGCAAATGCATAAAGAGAGTTTCTACATATAGTTTTTTGAACATTGATTTTTTCAATCCTAAAAATATTATATGCTCAATTATTTTTAAAAGAGAATGGTTATATACTTCTGTCATTTGTTGGACCTATTTTGACATAAGAACATTCAAATTTTCTGAAATCAGAGCTACAAATGTAAAAAGAAAAAAATCAATTGGTAATTCTTTTGACCATGAGAAGAACATGTACCACTAAGAATGATGTACCACTGATCACAGTGAATGTGAAGAAGAGTAGCATTCTATTTTTCTGTCTTGCAAAATCAAGGCAAGACAGAGAGAGTAGATTTTTTAAAAATTTATGGTCTCTCCTTCCAGGTAGAAAAAAGAAAATGTGCCTAAGTGCCAAGCATGACACTTCTCGATTCAATACGAAACAAAAAAGGCCAAGTCATTTGAAAATAAGGCGAAAATGCTTAGGACATAAATCCTACTCTGCTACTTTCAGTCACGGGTTTCATGGTCCTAGTCTTGGGCCTTAGGTCTAAAATCTAGCCTTGGTCAGTTCTGCCTTCTTGAGGATGAGGGGAAACATGGTATACCTTTTATATTTTAATCTTGGTCAGAACTGAAGCTCAGTGCTCCACTGTTTTGAAATAAGGAGATTTCCATTCCTATCAACATGACTTGAAGGTAACCAAATTGGTTCTTGATAGAACCCACTAGTAATTAGGGTTAAGAATTAAACTTTTTTCCATTCCAACTTAATATAAGTTTATAATATCTTATATCACCAAGAATGATAGAGCATGTAACTTCCCAACAAGGAACAAACAGACTTGCAAGAGAAGCAATTAAATTAGTGTTATTCATTAGCCACAGTCCCCAGCTGGGACTGGGATTATGAATGGCTAATTTTATATAAAGTAGCATCAATAAATGGTCTGATGCCAGGAAAAGTATAGCCTCCTTCCCCATCCCTTTTACCACCACAACCTTCTGACTGTTTTCATTGAGTGATTATCAAAAATGGGTAAATTCTTTATGATTGTAGTTAGGGAACACCTGGTCCTACAAACTTTAAGATCTCTTCTTTAATTGCACGTGTCTTCTTTATTTTTTGCTTTTTTTTTTGGAGGGCAATTGGGGTTAAGTGACTTGCCAAGGTCACATGGCTAGTAAGTGTGTCAAGTGTCTGAGGCCATATGTGAACCCAGGTCCTCCTGACTCCAGGCCAGTGCTCTATTCACTGCATCCACTAGCCTCCCCTATATGTCTTTTTTCAGGTGTGAATTCATGTGTAAACCTCCAGTTCAACACCCTTGGTACTGCCACAAAGGATGTATTTCTTATCCTTGAATTCCTAGGAAAGTGTTGATCAAAAAAGTAATGAGGGATGTGTGTGTGGGGGGGGGGGGGGAGTGTATGTGCACACATGTTTATTTCTAGCTTTCAAAAATAAGGGGAACTTCTGTAAAGTCTCCAGTTCAGAACTAATGCTGATGCTGAGAAAGAATCAACAGAACACCAGGCTAATTAGGTCCTTATATACAAGTATAGCTATGAAAGTACTCTTAATTTGATTTTTTTAAAAAGAAATATCTTTGGGTGCAAAGTATAATCCTCTTTTCCCCTCAATTCCACAATTTAACCTTTAAGAGAAAAATTACATAAGAGCATGTGCATACATCAGGGATTCTCTGTGAGAATTTTTTTCTTTGACCAGTTCTTTATTTTTTACTTCCTCAATGGCTAGCTTTTCCTCTCTAATTACCTGATTTATGAAGTTTAATTTGAATCTTGAATAAAAGCTAATTTTCAGAGAATGCTAAAAATAGTACTAGGAATTCATCAGTGATTTCCTATAGCATCTGAAACTACAAGGAAGAATTATTGTTTGAAGTTTGAATTAAAAGTGCCCTTTTATTTTCCAGGACAAATCAAACCACATCAAGCTAAAGTGATTAGGAAGCCTACAATAACCTATAGATGTCTAAGATAAATCAGCTCATACCTGAGAGCCAGCTGTCAAATTTTCATTGTGAGGATCTCATCATTGGAAATTTGCAAGTGTTACAAAGCAGGGTCAGATTCCTTGCTTGAAGGATTGTCTAGACTTAAAATGAGAGGGAAATATTAATAATACAGATTAAACATGACAGGTTTTTTCCTATATGTTCATGTCTTAAATTATTTTTACCAGAATATCTGTGTTTTGTCTATCTTCTAAGTTTCCATGCAGAAAATAAAATGTTTAATTTTTGAGAAGGTAGGCATACTAAATAATAGAAAACAGAAGATTATACCAATCTACCTGTACAGAACAGATTTCGTGATTCAGAAAAATGAAACTAGGAATCCTATATCAATTGCTTAAAAATATAAGTGGACACCAGTCACTCTTTCTAGTATTTATACCAAATTCTAGTATGTAGATATGAGTTTTAGTTATAGGGAATTATAATGGATTAGAGTTGGGGGCAGCAGGGGGGAGCGGTAGGAAGTCCACTTTGTGTTCCCATAGCATTCTCTTGCTTCGAGGTATAAAAAAAATCCTGGAATAGTAGAGTTGGAAAGAATATCAGAAGTTCTCAAAACTTATCCATACATACATAAACACATCCTTGTACATACCTGACAAGTGGTATTCAAACCTATTAATATGTGTGTATAGATATAGATATATAAGAGATACCCAATACTTCCCAAGGCACCTCATTGCATCTGTGGATACCTTTATTTGGTAGGAAGTATGTCCTTATATCAAGTCTAAATCTACCTTATTTCAGTTTCTAACCAATACTCCTAATTCTGACCTCTCTGATAAAGCAGATTAGGTATAATAATTTTTTTTCATGGGAGCCCTTCAAATAATTGAAGATAGATACTATGTTCCTTTTAAATCCACTCCCATTCCCTGAACCTTTCTCCATGTCATTTGATCTCAAGGCATTCCAACTATCTTAGTCACCCTTCTCTGGATGCTCTCCAGTTCATCAATGTCTACTTTGTGTGGATAAATGAAAATTAAGTGGCCTGAGCAAGGTAGAACTCAGTGGGACATTCACTTTCCCAGTCTTGAATATTATAGTGCTATGCCTATCATTATACTGCTTAAGAATAAGTGACACAGCAAATCATTTAATTACATAGATGTCACATGTCACAAAATGCCTAAATATTTTTCAGAAAAACTGCTGATGTCTAGCAACCATTCAGAAGAAAGATCAGAAAGGAAGTGAGAGGCCTCAGAGAGACTATTTTTTAGGAATGGATTAAGAGATAAGGTCAAAAAGTTCGAGCTCAATATAAACTCTAAATAAGTAGCTGAGATTTGCTTCTCTTTAGTTATTTTTCAATGATGGTAGAAGAGTGGTACTGACCAATGCTTTATATCATTAAAAGTGATAAGTTTAACATAATATAATTGTGGTTAAACTTTCGTATTGCAACTAGATTACATTATCAGAGAAGTTTCCAGAAATTTTATAACCTATCCTCTATCAGAAGATTGCTTTAAATTCATTAGGGCCAGCTCCTTTTTCTTGCAAACATTTAACAATTCATTTGTATATTAAATAGATTTTGACCAGGTACATGTAATAACTTTTCCTAATATAGAATATAAAATTACAGTTTCTACTTTTTTAGATATAATTTAAAGATAAATTTGCTGAGTCTAGATATTACAAAATTGAAACTAAGTATCAAATAGAGAATGTATGATTATAACACACCTACTTTTTCCTCACCCCTGGAATAGCAAGTGCTTTAGTAGTGAAGGATATTATTTGAGAAGATTGTAGACTCACAGAAAATGGTATTTTGCATCTATTCTGTATTCAAGCAAATTTTAGTTAAGTTTTGCAAGCTATAAAGATAGCATTCTGTCAGTTATATAAGAAGACATTTTTAAAATGATCAATTGTTGCAGGTGGTCATACTGAGATTTCATTTTATAGTCAACATATCAGAGGTCAACCAAATCAAACTGTATTTCCTCATGAAGGGATTAGCAGCTAATCTACTTTGATTGCTTTTCCTCTCATTTTCTCCCTTTTCTACATACAATCATACCAGTATTGGTTTATGGATCGAGTACAAATCAATCTGTTCTTCCTAGCTAACTCTGTATTTGTTCCTCCTTTGCTCAGTACCTTTGCTATATTCCCTTTCACAACACTTCCTGTTTTACAATCCAAGAATATGGGATTTCCAGACCAAACTGGTGTGAAATTATGTCACATGGAATTAACTCATGATCAGTGTCTATTCACTATTTTTCTAATATGAAAAATATGTGAAGGATTATAAAGATTAGATAAGAATAAGCAACTCCTTCTATCAAATCAAATAGCAATCTCACTCTAATTTAAGAGATAAATTTTGGAGCGTCACCAGATGTAATGACAAATTAAGTGACTTCCAAAGCCATGCTGAAAGCCAGTTCCAAAGGCATATTTTGAATCAGGTCTTCCTAACTTCAAAACTAGAATTCTATCTATTGTACATCACTACTGCCTTTCTAGTCAATGGGAAGGAGTGTTTCTAATATTTTCTAATAACTTCCATCTGCATTTTTTGGAGTCATTATCTAGCTGCCCACTGAATTCAGTGATGCAGATTACATGTATTTTTATCAAAGATCAAGATGCTTGAGCAGGTATAGTAAAATCAGTGAGGAAGTATAAAACTTGAAGTATATGTTGTAAATGACATCATTAAGCACCTATTGAGAATATTGAAGCACATGAACCAAATCTGTCATTTGTGCTTATGTGTTATTTCTGATTATTCTACTTTATATTCCAAATTCATTATTCCTAAAAATTAGTTAGCAGATCATAGGATCAGAGATTCAGAACTGAGAGGGACCATAAAGGACATCGAATACAACTCCTCCATTTTACAGAAGAGGAAATTGAGATCCAGACAACTGAAGTGATTTGTCCAAAATTACACTGGTAATAAGGAATAGGCTAAATTTTAAGTAAGCTCATATAACTCAAGAGACAGTTTTCTTTCAATTATAACAACCTAATCCTTGTTATATGTGTCTTAATTACTCAAAATCTTATTATACATTATTTTCCTTTTATACTTTAACAGTCAAATTGTTGCTATTATTATTCTTCACCCAGATAATTCCCTACATCTCTCTATCTTTGGACAATCTTTTTCCCCCTTTAGAATGCAATATATCCTCACTGTCACTTCTTAATATATCTACTTTCCATCAAACCACAGCTCAAATGCCAATTCTGAATAAGTCTTTATTGATTCGCCTAATTTCCCATGCATTTCCTACCCCACCAGCCCCAAAATTGCTTTATAATTTTTCTGTCTGGACTTATATGTGAACATGCCATCTCCTCCAATATAAAATAAGCTCCTTTATTCCAGGGACTATTTAATTTTAGTCTTTGAAGCCCTAGGACCTAGCACATTGATTAGCACATTACTGAAGAAAATAAAATCTTAAAAAGTAGATTTAGCCAAATGGAAAAGGAGGTACAAAAGTTCACTGAAGTATATAATTCCTTATGAAAATAAGAATTGGGCAAGTGAAAGCTAATTATTCCATGACAAATCAAGAATCAATCAAAGTAACAAAAAAAGAAGATAATATGTAATTTCATTGGGGAAAAATGACTGACTTGGAATACAGTAGAGATAATTGAAGAATTATTGTACTTCCTGAAAGCCATAATCAAGAAAAAGAGAGCCTGGATATTGTCATTACAAGAAATTATCAAGAAAACTGCCCTGATTTCATAGAAGCAAAAGGATGAAATAGAAATTGTAAGAATCTACTGATCACCTTCTGTAAGATATCCCAAAATGAAAACTGCCAAAAATATTATAGCCAAATTCCAGAACGTCAAGGTCAAGAAGCAATTACATCAAACAGTCAGAAAGAAACAATTCAAATAGCATGGAGACATAGTCAAGATTACATAAAATTTAGTAGCTTCCGCATAAACTATTTGGGATGCTTGGAATATGATATTCCAGAAGGTGAAGGAGCCAAGATTACTAGCAAGAATCTCCTACCCAACCTAACAAAGGCTAATCTTTCAGAGGGAAAAATGACCATTCAATGAAACAAATAACTTTCAAGCATTTTTTTTTTGCCATTTGGAGGGCAATTGGGGTTAAGTAACTTGCCCAAGGTTACATGGCTAATTGTGTGTGTGTGTGTGTGTGTGTGTGTGTGTGTGTTAAGTGTCTGAAGCCGGAACCGAACTCGTGTCCTTCTGACTCCAAGGCTGGCACTTTATCAAGCATTTCTTGATGAAAAGACCATTGCAGACCAGAAAACATAATTTTCAAATACAAGACTCAAGAGAAGCATAAAAAGGTAAATATAAAAGAGAAAACATAACGGATTCAATAAGATCCAACTTTTTTACATTCCTACATGGGGAAAGGATACTTGTAAGTCTTAAGAAGTGTCTCACTCTTAGGGCAGTTAAAAGGAATAGCCATACACATAGATGGCATGTATAAACTAGCTTTGATGAGATGAGATTAAAAAAAAATAAGGGATGAGAAAGAGGATTGCACTTGGGGAAGAGGGAAAGGAGAGGTAAAATGGCATAAATTACCTGATATGAATAGACACAAAAGGCATATTATATTGTACAGAAAGATAAAGAGGTAGACATTTCTTGAACTATGCTCTCATCAGAATTGGTTCAAAAAAGAAATGAAACACATGCTCACTTTGGTGTAGAAATATATCTTATTCTATACAGAAGTAAGAGGTGAGGGAAATAATAGAAGGTGGGGGTACTGATAGAAGAGAAAGCAAGTTGGGGGAGTCCATGATCAAATGCAAAACATTGATGAGAAGACAGAGAGACAGAGACAGACAGAGAGAGAGAGAGAGAGAGAGAGAGAGAGAGAGAGA
>NW_027187324.1:3400255-3443498 GCF_028583685.1 Petaurus breviceps papuanus
TATATATATATATATATATATATATATATATATATATATATATATTTGAAGCAGAGAGCCACACACAAAGTAAGGGTAAGGTGTTGGAGCAAAATCCATTATGCTTCAAGTGAAGTTAAAAAAAAAAAAGGAAGAGGGGAGGCCAGGTAGCACAGCGAGTAAAAGCACTGGCTCCAGTGTCGGGATGACCTGGGGATCAAATCCTGGTGCAGATACTCAGCACCACACCCAGAAATAACTGGCTGAGTAACCTTGAGCAAGTTACTTAACCCCAATTGCATAAAAAAAAAGAAAAGAAAAAAAGGAAGAAAAAGAAGAAAAGTTAAAAAACAGTGATAGTAATCATGATTTTAGACAAAGCAAAAGCAATAGATTGAATTAAAAAAAAAAGATAAGGAAACTACATCTTACTAAAAGGTACCATAAACAATAAACTAATATAAATACTAAACAAATATGCAACAAATTGTATGGTGTCCACATTTTTAAAGAAAATGGAAGAAATAGACAGTAAAACTATTCTAGTTGAGGACCTCAACTTTTCCTCTGTCTAAACTAGATAAATATAACAAAAATATATATAAAGAGAAAGAAGTTAAAGAGGTGATTAGAATTTTAGAAAAATTAGCTATGATAGACCTCTGTAGAAAATTGAATAGGAATTAAAAATATTTATATTTTTCTCAGCAGTACATGGCATGTACCCAAAACTTGACCTTATATTAGGGAATTAAAACTTCATGATCAAGTGCAGAAAGGCAGAAATATTAAAAAGCATTGTTTCTGGACAACAATGAAATAAAAATTCTACTGATTAAAGGAACATGGAAATATAGATTGGAAATTAAATAATCTGATTCTAAAGAATAAATGGGTCAAAGAACAAATCACATAAACAATAATTTCATTAAAGAAAAATGAAAAAGAAAATAAACCAGACACCAAAATTTAAGAAGTGCAGCCAAAGCAGTAACTGGTGGAAAAATTATATTTCTAAATAATTACAATAAAATAGAAAAAGAGCAAATCAGCAGATTAGGTATGCAAAAAAAAACTAGAAAAATAATGAATTAAAAATCTCCAATTAAACGCCAAATTGGAAATCCTAAAAATTAAAGGATAATAATCTCTAAATCTTCTAATCTAAAGTAAAAGGTAAAAAAATCATTGAATTAATGGATAAAATTACAAGTTCATTTTAAAAAACAAAAAAATAGATGTCATTGGTTAATTGATTAAATGATTAATTTGATTTTTTTAAAGTAAGGAAAAAACTGAAAATATCAGAAATGAAAAGATTCATTTTACCATCAATGAAGAGGAAATTAAAGAAATTATCAAGAATTACTTTGCCCAATTATATGCCAATATATGACAATTTAAAAGAAATAGATGGAAATTTACAAAAGTATATTTTGCCCAGATTAACAAAAGATGGAATAGACTTTTTAAATAATCTTACTTGGAAAAAGAAATTAAACATGCCATCAATGAACTCCCTAAGACAAATTCTACAGAGTCTAAAAGATTCACAATCAAATTCTGCAAAACTTTTTTTCCTTTAATGGGTGCACTTTTATTTGAAATGGTCTTAAGTCAGTGTACTGGTAAAGCCCTTCCCCTCTGCCAAGTACTGGCACCAATCTCATAAAACTCCCAAGAAGATTGTAAAGTCTTGATTCACATCTTTGTTAGGTGCAGAGAAGGAAATTGGGGGGGGGCATTCATTATGGCTGACATTTTTTTTAAGGAGCAAGTATTAAGGCAGAACATATAAAAAAAGTTGTGTTTTCTTTTTTAAGGATTACATAATTTACTTGTAAAGGAATACTAGTTACATTTCCCTTCCCCACCCCCATCTGGATTTTTGTTTTATAGCTCCTTTGCTCTAGCAGAGGACAGCCTTCACAGAGGCTTATAACTCTGTAACAATATATTATGCAATATATGCAATGAGTATTAAAAGAAAAAAAAACAAATATACAATCAGAGTCCTGAAGATACATTATAGAACTCTGAAGATGTTTGCCTCCAACATACTTAGAATGCTCCTCCAACATACATATCTGTAAGGATTTGCATGCCGATACCATAATGTCTGGTGGTACCACTTATGGTATTGGCATGCAAATCCTTACAGATATCAATATCACACTTCATGATTGAGTTGAAGGTAGTTTTGTGGATTCCACAGGATTCCATACCTGAGATGGTTGGAAGAGAGCTTCTGGGCATTGGAACCTCTTGGTGCCAATGGTGATAACCTGACCATCAAGAAGTTCATAGCTCTTTTCCAGAGATGAATTAGATGCAGTAGTCACAATCTCGTGCTTAGTCTAGGGCAATGTAACAAAGCTTCTCCTTGATGTCATGCAAGATTTCCCTCTCAACTGGTATTGAAACTAAGTCTGCATCTTCATGAAGTAGTCTGTCAGATCACATCCAGTCAGATCCAGATGGAAGCTGATGTGGGAAAAGGCATAATCTTCATAGATGGGCACACCATGGGTCACACCATCACCAGAGTGCATCACAACGCTATTGGTATGACCAGATACACACAGGGTCAGCACAGTCGATATAGCAATGTTACATGGCTGGGGCATTGAAGGTCTCAAACATAATCTTTTCTCTCTTGATTTTGAGGTTCAGGGGGACTTCTGTGAGCAGCACAGGGTGCTCTCCAGGGGCCATACGGAGCTCATTGTAGAAAGTATGATGACAGATCTTCTCCATGCTGTCCCAGTTACTGACAATATTATGGTCAATGGAGTATTACAGAGTCAGAATACTTCTCTTGCTCTGGGCCTCATCCCCTACATAGATGTCTTTCTGGTCTTTATCCACCCATCACACCTTGATGTCTGGGACACCCAACAATGGAAGGGAAGACAGCCCCTTGCAGCAGCATCTCCTGCAAAGTCAGCTTTGCACATTACAGAGCCATTGTCAACAAGGAGAGCAGAATGAATATCTTCATTCAGGGCAAACTTTGAATTATCATGTTTAAACCCTTAAGAGAGAGAGAGAGGAGGTAGTGCCAACCTAGAAGCAGGAGGGAGGCAAGTGCATGTTGGGTGGAAGAGCTCATAGCTTTACAAAACTCTTTAAAAACAATTAATTTTAATACTTTTTATACTATTTGGAAAGAATAGGTGGAGTCCTACCAAATTCCTTTTATGACAAAAATATACCTAAACTAATACCTAAACCAGGAAGAGCAGAAATAGAGAAATAAAATGATAGACCAATTTCCTTAATGAATATTGAAGCAAAATTTTAACATAAAACACTAACAATGAGAATACAGCAATATAGCATAAGAACCATACAATATTATTAGGTAGGATTTATACCATAAATACTACTGGGCTGGTTCAGTATTAGGAAAACTGTCAGCATAATTGACCACAGTCATAAGAAAACCAACAGAAATCATATGATTGTCTCAATAGATGCAGAAAAATCCTTTGACAAATACAATGCCTATTTGAATTAAAAAACAGGAGAGAGTGTATGAATACATGAAACTTTCCTGAAAATGACAAGTAGTATATATATAAAACCATTAACAGACATTGTAATTGTCATCCTTCCTTCTTGTTGAGGAACAATGGCATCATGAAGATAATGTCTTGACTTTTGAGTGAATTGGGTTTTAGTGAGACAGAACTGTGCAAAGTCCCCAGCCTCACTCTCACCTCCAAAGTCATCAGAGTCCAGCAGCAAAACAAGAGTAAAGATAACTAGAGATGACCCAGAATATAGTGGGTGTCCTTGGTCTTTTTAAATTGAGATCTTTTGCAGATCTCCATTTTCTGACACAATGATCATTCGAGAAACTAATGGCGAGGTGAGAATTGAGACAAAATATGACCTAGTTTACCGTCACAAAAATTTATCTTCAGAGTTTCTTGCCAGAACAGAAAACAACTGCAATTTACACTGACTATGAGCCATCGAAGGCCAAACAATGAGCAACATAATCTTGGGCTAGGCCCTATTATTAGCCATTCAATAAAATCCAGAGTGAGTTAGGTTTAACATCATAGTTATGTAGCTCCATTTGAATCCCAATGGACTTTTCTAAAGCCTGTTTTTCAAGAGCTATGCTTCAAAAAATCATAAATAAAAATTATACAAAGACTAAATTATATTATCCTTTTAAGAAAAATAATAATAAAATACATGAATAGATTTTTTTAATCTAACCTATTTTTTTAATCTAATCTACACACACCAAGATATCTTACAAAAATAAGCAACCAAAAGTTATGGTCCTTTGGACAGAGTACTCACATGTAAGGGAATGAAACATCAAAGAGGGACCACATGTGGTAATGGTAGAACAAGAAAGAAAAGAAGGAAGACAAAGAGAAGGATGAGGACAAGGAGAATAAGAATAAAACAAGAAATAGAAGAACAAGAAGAGGAAGATCAAGAACAAAGAGAAGACTAAGAACAATAAAGAACAAAAAGTAAAACAAGAAGAAAAAGAAGGAAGAAGAAGAAAATAAAGGTTAAGAGGGAAGGGGAAAAAGCATGGAAGAAAGAAAGAAGAAACATCAGTATTCTCCAAGTTAAAGTGGCAGGCTGGGTCAACAAACAGAAATGTTAATGATTCATATAGATGTATCATATTCAGAAGCTTGCTTAAATGGATAATTACTTCAATTAATTTTATTTTACTTTTTGGTTCTTTTAAGTTCATCAGAATATATGTGTGTGTGTGTGCATACGTATATATATATATATATGTATATGTATATATATATATGTATGTATGTGTGTATACATACACATATATCCTAAAGACTAATGTTTGTTTTCTCTTTATATTTATTTTGTCCATTTCTTTTCTTTATTGTTATAAGTAGCATTTCTAGCACTGTCAAATACTAGTGCTGGTAAATGAAAAGAACTCTAGCTGATCTTCATTACATGGCTATTAATTGCCATGACACCTACTTGTAAAGTTGTAAAATTCAAAGTTTTTTTTTCACCCTTTTGATGGTTCATTTATGAATAGTTATTTCTTTTTTGTTGTTGTTTTTAAAGATTGGGTCATTTAAAATTTCTTTTATTCATTCTAGGCATATAAGACTTTTTATTTTATTTTTACAAATGCTCATTTAATTTATTTTGTTGGACTTTATTAAGCAAAAGTTAGGAAAAAGACTTTTCTGATGATATCCATTATTTCTTCATGAACTATGAATTCTCCTTTTTTATTTTTGATAATGATAATTTGGTTTTCTCCTTTTATTTCTATCAAACTAATGAAAGATTTGTGTTTTTTATTGATTTTAATAAAACTTGGGGTTATTTATTAATTAATTTGTCTTAATTTAATCTCTTCTTTGATTTTCAAGATTTCTATATTGCTTCTGAATTAGAATTTCTCATTGTTCTTTCTGTCTTTTTTCCTCTTGTATTCATAGATATAAATTTTCCACTGAGGATTGTTTTTGTAATGTCTTTAAAATTTTGGTAAGTTGCATGATTTCTGTTCTCTTTAATGGAATAACCTATTGTTTCTATGTTGTTTTTAGAACCATCTAATTCCTTAGGAAAAAGCTATTTAGTTTCCAGTTAATTTTAATCCTACAACCAATGGCTCTTTATTAAATCTATTGTATATTAATATAAATTAATGTGATTCATTTTTATTTTTGTTATTTTTTATATCAAGCTGTGCAGTCAATTTTTGGAAAATGTGCCATTCCATCTGAGAAATATGTATAATATTTTCTTTTCCTATTTAGCAATTTTCAGATATCTGTCATATCTCGCATATACAGTTCTGCTCATATTCTTAGATTTTCTCTTGTTTTTCTTTTGTTACATTTGTCTATCTCTTTAGAAATAATTGAGGCCCTCAAGTAAATTTGATTTTATTATGTTTCCCTCCAACTTATTTAGCTTTTTCTTTCATTATTTAGATGCCATGTTTTACTATGTATCTATGTAAAATATAGAAATTAAATATCTATGGTACTTTCCAACAAGATGTAATTTCCCTAATTTTAAATCAAATACATTTTTTGTTGTTGCATAATCAGAGATCATGACTATTACCTATGATTCCTTTGAATTCATCTGAAGCATAATGGGTCTTTCTTTAGTCCTTTATTTTATCTACCACATATTTTATTTTCAGTATGTTTGCCATAAGCAACTTAGGGTTCAATTTTGCTTTCTCATCTATTCTTCCATCCTCTTCCATTTTTGTGGGTGAATTGCTCCCATTGTTATTCACAGTTGTGTTCATTAATTGCTTTTTTTTTTTTTTGCTCTATTCTATTTTCTTATGCTTTTTTCTCTCTTTTCTTTATATCTCCTCTTTACTTACAAGAAGAAGGGCATGGAACAGAAATGTACTTGACACTAATGCCCGTTGCTTTTTCCAAACAGCTTTCACTCTCTTGTTCTTCTTCTTACCCTGTTCCCAATAACAGGTTCTCTGTTCTGTTCTTTCTTTCTTTAGTCTCCTCTTTGTGATCTCCCATTTGAACATTCAATTTGTTTTGCTTATGATAATTCTCCCTAAATCTACCCTTCTTATTTACTCCTTTCTCACCTCACTTTTCTTCCTGTGTCTCTGTTGATTGAATGTATTTCTATAACAAACTATTTGGGTGTATATCTGTGTATGTGTTCTATTTTCCTATGTCAAATTTAGATAACAGTGAGACTCAAGTGACTCAAATGACACCCATCCCCTCTCTTCCTTTTCCACTTAGACTTATTCTTGAATATCTCAAAATATACCTGAGTTGATAAATTTTCCACTCATACTCCTTTTATTCCTAAAGTATCCTTTCCCATTTTTCTTTTGAAGATCATCTGGGCATAACAAAAATCACTCCCATATCTTTCATCTCATTTGACTACCTCAAAAATCAAACAACATTATTATGATTATTAGGAAATACTTGTATCATATACTTCCTAATAAAATACAAATTTCCTACTTGTCCAATGTATTTTTCTCATTTTTATTTTCTTTTTAATATTTCTTATTTATTTCCATATCCATATTTAAAATTTCCACTTATCTCTGGTCCTTTCATTAGGAATTCTTGAAAATCCTTTATTTCATTGAAGATCCAATAATATCATAATTTAGTACTTCTGAGAAAGCTATATATTATATATAATATATATTATAAGCTTATATTATTTTGCTTTTGTAATACCATAATCCATATTCTATGTTTTTACAGTAGTAGTTTATAAATATTTTGTGATCTTGACTGTTGTTTATGAGCTCTTAGTCCTGCCACCATGATTTTTTTTTATTAATTGCTATGATTTTCCAGTATCACAGTAGCATGTTGATCCTGGGAACTTTAAACTTTCAGTGAGCCCTGTGTAATCAGATCAGGACCACATTGTTATGTCAGTCCTTCTGGATTTATTTAGGTTCTTTGCCCAAACCTTGATCAAGGTAATGTAGTTTTAGACTTGCCCATGGCTGGCAATACTACACACACACACACACACACACACACACACACACACACACACACACACACACACACAAATATATGTGTATAATATATATAAATATACATTTAAATATATATATATATATATATGTATATATATATATATGTTTGTTAAAATTAATAGTCCATTAGATACTTGGAAGCCTCAACAGGTTCCCAACAATTTTGGTGCTCACATTGCACTTTTATGAACCTAATCCCAAGTTCTGCTGTACTCTTGGAGTACTGCTTGATTAGAACCATTCTAGACTCTGAGTTCAGTCTATAATCTACTGTTGCTGGCCCATCTGTGAGATCTGAAATCTAAATTTGTTATTTTGCACCCTTTGAAAGATACTTGCATTGCTCTGCTGAGCAGAATCCTGAATTTATTTTCTAGTCTGTTTCTCTCAGTCTCAAGGATCTAGAAACTTTCAGCTCTATGGTGCTGGCCATTGTAGAAGATACTTCTCAATTGGGTCAGAGACAGTGTCCATGATCAGTTCTGGGTAACTTTGTATTGCTGTCCTAGAACAGAATTTTGGGTATGGAATTTCTGATCCCAATTCTCCCTACTTGCACATTTCCTACCATACTCACTTGCCTGTTGGTTCATATGAATTTGTACTGGAAAGATTACCTGCTATCATTCATTTTTCAATTTCTCAATCATGATTGCCTGGCTTTTTTCTTAGATTAGTATTGTGGTAGTTGTGGGGCAAATTGGGCATTACTGCTTCCTACTACTCTAACATTTTGTATGGTTGGCATACATTCTAAGAAGGGGAAAACAAAACATAAAGAGGAATAATGCCCATGCAAAGAAAGTTTTCATCTAGGAAATTCTGATTTTTATTTTGGTAACAGAGAAAGTGGTGAAAAGCCAAGGTGATTAAAGGAGGTTATAAGATAAATGGCAAAGCAAATGGCAAGGACATCATTGGAATGAACAGTTGAAATCATTTAAGAAGTCTAGGCTAGTCTGAGATCAGCTAGATTTGGTGAAAAAATGTGTTTTCACTTTAAACTTATTAAAAGGATGACAGCCCTGGAACAGGAGTGCATAAAATGAGTAGATTAAGTACCCAAATGGATGTATACTGGATACCGTAGGCTTGGTTCATTGTTATCTTTCATTCTCAAAGAGGACCAAAATGATATCCTTATGTGAGAGTCAAGGTACAGTGTGTCCAACTATGACTGATCAGACCAGCATGAACTCAGAAGGTAGTGTGGCAGGTTGGGCACAAATAGTCCATATGGACTTTTGGTGCCAAATGTCTCTAAAGTTGTGCTTCTCATGTTTCCTTTGATCTAATACAATTCTGCTTCACACATGGAGCACAGGACCCTTTATGATGTGGACATGCCATCCTGGATAGTCTTTTGTCAGTGTTTCCCATGTCATGTTATCAGTTCCAAAGCTCTTCAAGACACTTCTTGTAATGCTTCTTCTGACCACCATGTAAGTACTTGCCTTGAATGAGTTATACATAGAATAGACTTTTAGGCAGTCATATATTTGACATTCAAACAATATGTCCAAACCATCAGTGTTGCACCCTCTGCAGTAGTGTTTGAGTGATTGGCATTTTATATCAAGAAAGCACCTCAGTGTCTTGTACCTTTTCTTGTCAGATGATCTTCAGAATCTTCCCAAGACAATTCAAATGCAAGCAGTTCAGTTTCCTGGCATGGTGCTGATATGATGTCCAGATTTCACAGGCATACAATGATAAAGTCAGCATAATGACTCTATAGACCTTCACTTTGGTGGGATACCTAATCATAGTCTAATACATTTGTCCAACACTTTCCTTCAGAGACTCCCAAACACTGAGCTAGATCTGGCATTTCATGCAACCACCTCATAATCTATGTTAATACCACTGGAAAATATACTTCCAAGTCAGTGAATATCCACAGTATTCAAAATTTGTCCATTTATTGTAACTGATGGTTTCACATATGGATGGTGTGATACTGGTTGATAGAGAACGTCTGTTTTCTTGGTGTTGATTGTTAGGCCAAAATTATCACAAGCAGGGGAGAATTAAATCATGTTTATCACATCTTAGCTTCAGAGGCTCTGCAAACAAAAAATATGGACCAAGTCTTCCTCTACTTTGTTCTTGGCTTTATGTTTTTCAAGCTAAATAATTTACCATCAGTGCGGTAACTGACCTAGATGCATTTCCATCTTCTTTGAAGGCACCTGATAAGATTGCTTAAAACATCACAACATGTATAGGAGCAAGCACACAGTCTTGCTTCACTCCATTGGTGACTGGAAAAGTGAGAGAGCATCATCTATTATCCCAAACCCAGGCAAGCATGCCATCATGAGATTGATGTAAAATACTAATGCAATTCTCTAAGCCACCATATTTGGACATAATTCTCCACATTCCCTCACCACTGATAATATCAAAAGCCTTGATCAGATTGGCAAGCATTGTGTATAGAAGTCTGTTCTGCTCCTGGTATTTCTCTTGGAGTTTTTAGGCAGTAAACAATATCGACAGTTCCACTGCCCTTTCTGAAGTCAAACTAGATCTTAGGTAAAGGAATATCTTCCAGGTGAAGAATCAGCCTATTAAGGAGAACTCTAGCAAGAACACTTCCAGCAATGACTAGGAGAGGGACACCTTTCCCCATAAGATTGCGACAGGACAATCTATTTCCTTTGCCTTCATAGAGATAGATGATGGGAGCATCCTTTAACTTCGGGGGGGATAATCCCTCTTGCTACATAACCCAGAAATCTTGACAGCTTTGGTATGAGCAGTGGACTTCTTATAAATCTCAACTGGAATAAAATCAGCACCAGTAGCTTTGACACAGGCGAGCAGCCTAATGGCTTTCAAAATCTCTTCTTCAGATGGAAATTCAGTTTGTTGGAGCCACAGGTGAGAGTTGGGTGAATCAGGTGGACACCAAAGGTGGAAAGCAGCCCTGAAAAGGGATCAGCAGCCCTGACATTAGAGGTACTAGTCCTCCCTGAACACACCCTATACCTCACCTCAGGCTGCAGAAAGGGCAGAAAAAGAGTAAATTTAAAGGACACAGGCAAATAGGACAGTTCAATGAATAGAATATGAACCACTGAATAGCATTATTACTACCTTCTCACACGTGGAGGTTTGCAAAGATGGCTACCTCAGGAACAAAGTATTCTGTAGGTCCTCATCTATCCAAAAGAATAACTAATGAGCTTCCATTAATATGTTTACTTTTTCTTTAGTCAACCAGAGGACACAATTAATTCAAACAAAACATTTAATAGAAACATATAGTAAGGACATTTTCAGTAGATCATTTTCCTCCAAAATGTTGGGTACTTTCTTCCATAAATATATCCATCATCAGTGAGAATAATGAGCATTTCTGAACCTCATACATAATAGGCACTTAATAAATGCCAGTGGATTGATTATTTTACAATATGGAAATAATAAAAAAGGCCCTAAACATCTTTTTTTCCATGTGAAAAGATCAATGATATCTGACAGACCTAATAATGAATTTTATTATATCTTGTGATACCTATACTGGTATAATAAGTGCCAGCAGGTAATAAGCAAAAAGCCAAGATTAGGAGAGATTTTGAGATAAAGATAAATACAGGAGTATATCAAACCTGAAACTGAGCCTAATTATGAGTTCCACCTAATGAGTGGAACTCAGTGTCTACAGCCAAGTGAACAGGTTGAAGTTGGGGGCACATGAAAGTATCTTAATGTCAAATGGAAAGTCTGAGTTAGGACCAATTATTCAATCCACAGAATTTGGGTGGACATCAAGAAGCATAGTACTAATACCATGGTAACTTGATCATTAGAGCAGTTCTGTACAACTTAGGAGCAACATTTTTATATGATTCCAATTCAGGCAGGAGTCAATACAACTATGGCTACCTTGCCCTGTATGAATGGGAGTAGTTGGATGAAGTGAAATGAATATATACATAAGGGAAAGATGCAGTTTTTAGTAAATAAGTCCTGGCACATACTTTTAAGTCTAAAAAAGTTAAATTTAAGAAGCAGTTGAAAAGGTCTTAAAATGGGTGTTAAAGTGGCTTCACTTTGTAAGGTTATTGATAACAGAGAACCTGTGCAGGCAAACAAAATGCCAACAGCCTCTAAGCATCATAAGGACCCAATAGCCACATTTAAGCATCACCTAATTACCTGCAGGTGTCCCTATTAAAGGGAATTACCATCCCAATTAAGTAGAAGGTCTTACTATTAAGTATCATTAGATTTAATTTAGTTCCCTGGGATGTGTCCCAATTAAGTGCATTTCCTGATTGAAAGCAAACGTCGATTAAGAGTGTACAATATTTGATATTTAAAGTTTAAAGGAATAAGAAATGATGCACAAATGGATTAGCATTTAGGAAAACCTTATATAATGTAATAAAGAATAAACAAAAAAAGAATTCGAGTGAAATCTTATTTCCAGTTGTCTTTTCCAAATTATAATGGCCATGTTGTATAATCTTTTAGTTGTTGGTACTTTCCCATATCAGAAATGTAGGGACATGAAAGTAAGTATGAGCCCATGGCCAAGAGCCTAAAATTGATCAATATGATGCTAATGCTATGTGACTTTCGATCTAAAATGAATATGATATATTGTCCTGTGCCTTACTTTCTAGTCATTTTTCTTCCAGTCATGTTGTTCCCCTTACTTGTAATGTTCTTACTTTCATTTTGTCATTCCAAATTCTGTCCAAACTTCAATAATCATGTCAACTTTCAGCTGTTCTTTGAAGTCTGGATTATTTTAACCCTTATGGGGCATTCTTTCTTCTTAATTCCTCTAGTTCTTACACCACTATTGAGTATTTAATTAAGCAGTCAATGGCTTCTACACTGTTTTTGTTGTTGTTGTGTGTGGATCAATCATGCTTACCCAACTAGCCAAGACAATACTAAACATGAGAGATTAAGTTTTCTCACACACACTGATTTGGCACAGTGTTAAATATAAAATACTAAGAAGTCTTCAGCACAGTGAAGATCTGTGATTTTATCAATGAGATTCATGCTCTACTGAAGCCTATTGCAGTCCTTCCATACCTGAGATAATTTTCCTGATTTGTTTTGTAAGTTAGGGCTACTCAATGCAGTGATATGAATGAAACTGTGACAGTTCTAAGAGTTTTTAAATGAAGAGAGTTGGTTAGTTTTTCAGAAACATTTCAACAAAAGCTGCTCTAAATGAATGATTACATTGCAAAACAGCATCATCACTACAAGGAGAGAACACATGTCCAAATGAGATTTATTTTTTAAAAATACTCTATACAGCCAAAATAGGTCTCAGGATACAGGTTGGAGACAAAGAAATTCTGCAAATCTCCATGTCTGTGGCCAGATTGGGGTGATAAGTTGGTAGTTTCTCACAACATAGTTTCTGAGCTTTTCCCTTTTTAGAAGAAAAGTCCAACTACATTACCAGTGCTCCCTAGTTGTTTTTTTTAATATGTTTATTTTAATTTCTTTGTCAAATAAAATAAGCAATTCCATAACAGAGTATATTTTTTAAAAAAGATGATTGCACAGACAACTGAAATATTCTATTTCTCTTCTACTAATACAGGCAATTTTAGTTCTGTAAATATTTTTCCATTTCATTTAAATTGTTAAATTCATTGGCATATAATTGGGAAAAATAACTCCTTATAATTAGTTTAATTTCACCTTCTTTAGTGGTATGTTTATTTTTATTTTTAATACTAGTACTTTTGTTTTACTCTTTTCCATCCAACTAAACAATGGTTTGTCTATTTTTAAAAATTTAATGCTATAGTATTTGGTGCATATAGGTTCGATATAGATATTGCTTTATTGTCAATGGTACCTTTTATCTAAATGCAGTTTCCCTGTTTATCTCTTTTAATTAATTCTATTTTAGTCATAACTTTGTCTGATATCATAATTACAACCCCAGCCTTTTCTGCATCAGCTGAAGGATAATAAATAATACTCCAACCCTCCATTTTAAGTCTGTGTGTATCTCTCAGTCTTAATATATTTTTATAAATAACACATTGTTTATATTATTTACATTAAAAATCAGAATGGTTTAAAATCATTCTGCTATTCATTTCCATTTTATTGGTGAGTTCATCCCATTCACATCCAAAGTTATAATTACTACTTTTGAATTTCCCTGCATCTTACTTTTTCTCACTACTTACTCTTCTCAGCCTCTCTTTTTACCTTGTCCCTGTTACCTTATTTTCTGTTACTCTCCTATTATTTTAATTTTCCTCACCCCTTTAATAGCCCTTCCCTTATTTTCCCTCTCCTTTCTAAATCTTAATCTACACAACTTTCTAAAAGTCCCTTTCCCACCCTGTCCCCCTCCTCATTTCTCTACAAGTCCAGAAGATTTCCATACCCCCCTCCACATGTACACATTGTTTCCTCTTCAATTTATATCAGATTCTAAGAGAGTCTAGGATAGTAATTTGTAAGGAACCTTCACTTCTGGATTGATATTTTATGCACAATAAAATTTTAGTGGATGATGGAGAGAGGAAGGGAAAGAATAGATGGCATGACAAACCATTACTGAATTGCACTATTCTTATAGAATTAGGAGCTTACTCTGCATAACCTTGGCTTGCGTTCTAAGAAATTCTCCTTTGCACACATTCATAAAAAGGAAAAAGGTACCAAAGTTTGTTTATGGCTCCAAGGTCTGCCTTAACTCTTTCTTTATCATTACATCAAAGGACTTAAGATGGGCTAGCAGAAAATAATGCAGAACTAGAAAAGTACTAAACACATTGTGACAAAAAAAATCTACCAGGCTAATGGCCAAATATCTCATTTTCAGTATCTCAAAAATTAATCAAACTGGTACCCAAATAGATATAATCTTTCCCACTTGGCTTTCACTGAAAACCGTGCTTGATTAGTGGAATGTTCCAGAACTTTTCTTCCAGGTATGGGTAGGACCAATGTAAATGTGGCTAAGTGACACATATTGAGAAATCTAATTATTTTTAACTGCTGATAGATATAAATATTTCTCTCCAAGATAAATTGCTTATTTTTATTTTCAGAACTGAGGGACTAAAATATTTCAAATTTCTTTTTTAATCCACAGAATTCAAACCACACATTTTAATACACCCTCACTGCTTAAAAAAAATTTTAATTGAAAATATTCTTCATGCTTCATTTCTGATTCCTATGCCTGTCCAAGTTTTCTAAAGAAGCTGCATTGCATTGAAATATATTTTCAGGGGCGGCTAGGTGGTGCAGTGAGTAGAACGTGGGCCCTGGAGTCAGGAGGACCAAAGTTCAGTTCCTGCCTCAGACACTTAACACCAACACAAAAATACTAGCCATGTAACCTTGGGCAAGTTACTTAACCCCAATTGCCCTGCAAAAAAAAAAAAAAAGAAATATACTTTCAAATGCTACTGAATAAATGGGTCTATCTTCTGTACATAAAGTCTATCTAAATTTCCAATGATTAAAGGGAAAAATAAAGCAACATTTTAGTCTATAATTGTGGTTCTGTGTTCATTTCTCCTAGATAAATTCATCAGGCTTCTTGTCTGTAGCATATATGTCTGAAAGGCAGAAGTATTATCACTTTTGTTATTGTTGTTGTTGCTACTGCTGTAGGTGCTGTTGTTGTGGTTGAACTATTGAAGTCATGTCCAACTCTTTGTGACCCCATTTGGTGTTTTTTTTTTATATAGGTCCTGGAGGGATTTGCCATTTCCTTCTACAGCTCATTTTTACAGATGAGAAGCTGAGACAACAGGACTAAGTGACTTGGTCAGGGTCACACAGCTAGTAAGAATCTAAGATCAGATTGAAATTCAGGAATATAAATCATCCTTACTCCAGGCCTGACACTATATCCACTGCAACACCTAACTTGAAAGTGGGATAGTGAATAGGAGCCTGACCTCACAGTTAGGAAGGCTGACTGTAACTTCTGAGGAAATCATTTATCTTCCTAGTGTTCTAAGATGCTAAATTATAGAGAAGGTGCCAAAATACCCCAATATAAAGGGGCTTATGCTCTACTTGAGGGATAAAACATTACATGGTTAAAAAATTAAAATGTATTGCTACAAAAGAGGGAGTATTACCAGCTAAAGAGGATCAAGTAAGGTCTCCAAAAGAAGTGAGGGGACTGGGAGACAGAGTGGGAAAGGGACTTTTAGAAATATGTTTAGATTAAGATTTAGAAGGGTGGGGGAAGATAAGGGAAGTACTATTAGAGAAGAAGGTAGATTAAAAAATAGGAGGGTAACAGAAGATAAGGAAACAGGTATAGGGTGAAAAGAGAGGTTGAGAAGAGTTAATTGTGAGTGTAAATCAAGTCATGTTACATGACTTGATTTTGAAGGAAGCTAGTTATTCTAAAAGGCAGAATGAGGAAGGTGTGAATTCCATGCATGAGCAACAGCAGAGGTGGAAAAGGGAATGCCAAATTTGGGTAATAGAAAATGGGCAAATCTATCTTGAAAACAACCAGAGTCTTCATTCAATTTTATTCTTCCATACATCTCCTAACAATTCAGTGTTCAAGTTTCAGTACCATTCAAAAAATAAAACAACAATGGCCCACAGATTTGAAAATTTAGGCTGACCCTAGACTATGAATGATTTTAAATACTAGACTTAGGAGTTTATATTTTGTCATAGAATCATATAGAGCCAGTGTAGTGTAAAAGAAGTGACATCATAAGATTGAAACTTGAGGCATGTTATTTTAGCATTTGTGAAGATCAGTAGTATCAAACTCAAATAGAAACAGATCCCCTAAGGCTGGATATTGACTTAGAAAACCACAAATTAACATTGTTTGTGTTGTATTTATTAATGTTTTTATCTTATTTAACATTTCTCATTACAATTTAATCTGGTTCAAGCCATGATTTTGGCACCTGTGGTGGATGAACTGGAAGCAGAAAACAATTAGAAAGCTACTTCAATACTTCAGACAAGAGGTGATAACTACCCAAAATAATTTGTAGCCCTTGTGAAGAGGAGAAAATTGCTAGAGACATTGTTATTGACATAGAGCTGATAAGAATTTACAACTGATTTTTTAGAGGGAGTGAAGAACAAATTTTCAGTATTGTCTCCAAGATTGCAAATCTAGGCAAACAGAAGAAAGGTGGTGTCTTCAACAAATACAACAAGAAAAATGGTACATTTTAAGGGGTATATATTAGGGGGAAATAATAAATTTAAGATGTCTACCAGGATGTTGGTGATGCAACACAACATTTCAAGAAGGAGATTAGAACTGAGTGAATATATTTGAGTAATTTGCACAGATATTAGAGTTGATGGGCCCCACATAATAGAAAATAAAGAGAAAGAAGAAGTTTTCCATGATAGACACTTAGGGAGACCCATTTTCTCATTTTTTTCTGTATCTTCCAGAGTTTAGCATGTAATGACAATTAAACAATTTTAAACTAAATTTTAAAACTAAATTAAATTGAACTAAATTAAATTTTAAAGGTCTCAGCATGAGAGACATTTTAAAAATATTTGGTTTTCTTTTCCTTTTGGAATATCATTTTCTTTTTCAAAGTATATTGCAATTTATATAGAGAAATTTCCTTTTATATATCTTAAAGACATATGCTAGAGAAAAGATATTCCTTTTTCAATGTAGAGCAGAGATTTCCATGTAAAAAATTAACCATATGTAAAGTCAAGCATGAGCAGCTTTCCAGAAGAATGCTACTGTGAACAGCTTTTAAGGTTCTGATTACACAGTATAGTGAATCCTGTATTTATTCAGTAACAAATCAGAGAAAAAAATTCACAGTAAATCACAAGTACAGCATTCACAATGTTACAACTTATCACAGAAAATCAAAATATAGGCTTCACAACAACTTATCAAAGAAAATGGCCACATATTTTTCACCACAGTGGTCACAAAGTTTTTAACAAAGAACAAATCATTTAGTAACTCAATCATCCTTAAGGAGGTTTGCCTCCTCAAGAAACACAAAGTACTACAGTCAAAGTCCTAGGCTCATGGGGCACACACTAAGTTAAGTCAATCAATCACTTATTCAGTCATCAGTCAGTAAGTACAATCATTTAGTCAATCAATCATTCAATCATCCTTCATCATTCACTATTCAATCATCGGAAAATACACAGACCCTCCACTCCTAGGTCTCTAGTAAATTTACAATTTCTCAGTCAGCACACAGTATCCAAGTAAAGTTTTCTTTCAGCTTCACTCGGGGTGGTTTCTCAGATTACTTATATCCCCTTCCATGGTCCGAGAACCTACCTGGATTCACCAAACTGTGACCTGGGTTCAAAGGCAGAGAGTTCCCAGGTCCTTGTCCAGCTCTCCATGCAGTTCCTGATCCACATTGGAGCTCACAGTGTCCAGTCCATCTCAAATTCTTCACGGTCTCTGTTCTTGGGGAGACAAGGCTTAACAAAGTCACCAACAGGTTCATGCAAAGTACCAGCATCACAGCCATGCTTCCTCAGTCTTTGGCAGCTGTTGCTGGCCCTCATAAATCCTCAGCAGCCTCAGCAACTCTGGCTGGCCCTCGGACTCAGCAGAAGTTTCAGCTCATTCCCAGAATCAAAATCACTTCATCCAGGTTCTCCAAATCAAAATCATTCTCTCCAGCCTCTGGGGGCCATTCCTCTTCAGCCTCCCCTGTGGCAGCAGCTTCTGCCTCCATGAAGCTTGCTCCAAGAAGATCTGTCTTTACCAGCCAGAGTCTTTCCTTATATACACACAACATTAGCTTCCTGTTTCAACCAACCCCTTCTTGTTACATCAGCAACAGGGATCCATACCTTCTGCTGCTTTAACAGAATTGATTAATTACTAAGTGCTAAGTACCTGTTACCTTTGTCAACACAAAGGGATCTTCAAGTTCAAGTTACATTACCATTGCACCATAATACCTACATATCCCATGAAGACCCATTTTCTGTGTAAATCAGTAATTTTCATTTTTAAATTTGTCTCCTTACTGGTCATTTGAATGAGGGAACTCACCACATTTCATTTTAGAATAAGGCAAAATCTTTCTAGAACTAACTTCTGTATCTTTACCATTTGGATATCTTGCTGTTTCTTATAGAAATTTTAGACTAAAATTATTTTATATCACTCTTTTAGTGTTGAATCTGTTTGTAAAAAAATAAGCATTTACTTGTTCCACTTCTTTAACACAGGAATTTTTTTTCAGAATAAAATGTAGTGATAGTATTTATTCCAGGAATCATTTCTGATTAGCTAGCTAATGTTTTGGGGTTGGGAAGGTAGCTGAATAAATTATAGTTGTGGCAATATCAAGTGTATAAATTTTTCCATCTTAATATATAAAAATGAAATTTAAACAGCAAATGAAACATTATATAACATTGAAATATTAGAGTATAATGTCATATTCACTTTTCCTCTTTTCCTTTTCTAAAGGAAAGAGTTGACTTTTGAGTTCAACTTTATGTGTATTTATATAGTTATATAGTACTATGATGGATCTGTTATGTTCAGTTTGCATACATCCCCCACTAATGCATTAGGCAGAGTTTAATAGGTTATTTTGTATGGAATATGTAAAATGTTATTATGTGTACTATGACAACAATAAAATATATCTGATATAAACATTATCTGCATCATTATGGACATGTAGGGAGTCTGTATGTATACCTTTATGTACATATATGCAATAATTTTTAGCTGAATGTAATTCTAAAAAAATTCTACTTTGACAATTCCTTAGGGTATAGAGGTGACTTTCAAAGGTGATACCATTAATACAAGTGTATTTGGACTTTTTCCTTACTTGAAAAAAGCTCAAATATCATCTTTGTGTACAAGAAAAAAATAACTGAGTAAATAGAGTCATTTGTAAATTTAATCATTATTTATCTATCTAGTCATTTGTCTATTCATTTATTTATTTGTCTATTCATGTATTTATCTGATTATTTGTTTACTCATTTATTCATTCATTTTTAGTCTTGGCAGTAAAAAGGATCTGTGTAATCAGAACTTTGACTGTTTAGATAAAAGTCAATGTTGAATTCTAATAAGTGATTAAAATGATGAAACATCAAGTGCAATTACAAGAGCTTCAATTCATCTTCTTTAAATAGCCTTATTTCCAAAGGCTGAAGGAAACATGAGTCTATAAATGTGAATAATCCCTCTAATAATACTGATCATAGCCCTTTCATGCCTGCTCAACATTTGAGAATCTAGTCTATGTCTTTAAACAAATAAACAACAGAGGATTCACCCTATGTACTCTGGTTTCTTTTATATATTTTGTTATAAAAGGAACATATTGATGATGTATTGATTAACTTAAAAATCAGAAAAAATCTAAAGTAAAGTTACTAACTTTATTGTTGTTTCTTAGAGACATTTAGCTAATGCTAGTCACTATATGAGGGGGCCAATGGAGACCAGGAATCACCCCACGCCATAAAAATGTAATCCTTGTCAAAAGGGATGATAAAGCAGGCAAGCCTAATTCTGGTCTAAAATACAAGCCTGTTTGCAAAACACTGGAAAGAATACAGGGAATTGTCAATAGGATCACCTCATAAAATATTGAAAAGTTTGTGAGAGGAAAAGAAGTCTTCAGAGTTCTTGTTATGAAGCCTTATTAAACCAATCATTGTGAGGACATTTTTAGGTGAAACTTAAAAGAAGTCAACAAATCAAAGTGAAGTTAAATGGATCTGTCAGCATTTCTGTTGCAATCTAATTTTATCAGTGATGAGAGGATAGCACTATCACATTTGAACTCTACCATCTCAGAATACAAAGTAAGAAAGTAGCAAAGACTCAAAAATCAGCAAAAGCAGTGATTTTTCCTCACCTAAATCTAGAACAAAGCTTTGCTTGAAGAGATAAAATTTTTAAATCACTCAGCTTGATGTCAAAGATATATCAAAATGGGAAAAATTCTAAAAGAATGGCAAATATGATGGATTATACATGGATATTAAAATAAAATAAACTGGGAAAACATTAGCAAAATTACATGTGTTATTTCTCTACAATGATTTTGAAACAAAATCTTATTAATGTATTTTATTTTTACCTTTCTGAAATTTCCCTCCTATATTCTTTCCCCACTTCTCCCAGAGATACATCTCATGAAATAAAGATTTTTTAAAGAAAAAAAAAAAGATGAGAAAGAGTAAAAAAATTAGCAAAACCAGCCAACCAAATGCTACTTCTGCAAAGGAGAGGGGGTGAAGTGCCTTCCCCTATTTCTTGGTCTTTGTTTCCATATCTTTTAAAGATATACTCACACTTTTTGGTAATTTTCAATATTCATATTTACACTATGTTTTACTCTGGTTTTTCTTTCTGTTAAAAATGTTGTAGTCACTGTGTGTATCATCATTTCTGGCTCTGATTACTTTGATCATCATTACTTCATATTTGCTTATTCATGCTTCTCTATATTCATCATTTCTTACAGCACATTAATATTCCATTCCATTTATGTATCACAATTTATTTGCAAATGCCTATTTACTTTTCAGATCCCTATCTACAAATCCCAAAGTTTCTACTTTCTACTAATACTTTCATGTTTATGAAACTTTAATTTTATTAATAATATGGAATATGCCCCTAGTTGTAGAATTTATGGGTCAAAGCATATGGACAATGCAGACCGTCCATAAATTCAAATGACATATCCCAAGCACAAAGTTCCAACTGGTATATTAGCCAGGAAAAAGAATTTAAAGTGTGTGTGGGGGGGGGGGCTAAATAACAGTTATAAATCCAGGGATGTCCAAAGCACAGACACAGAAGAAACAACTAATACCAAAATATCTATATGCATAATCTCAAAGAAAATCACAGCATGATTCAATCATTGAATTGAGAAGTCACAATTGAAAAAGAAAGTCACAGATGATCATAGAAGAAATTAAACAAAGTTACTATTTTTTCTTTAATTTTCAAAAATGACATTAGAAAGCAAATAAGGGTATAAAAGAAAAAAGGAAAACCTAGAAGACATGAGAGATGAGTATTTACTTCCTGGGTAAAAACTTGGAAAAAGAAATAACAACTCTGACTTTTCAATTTTCGCCATCCAAATAAAAATCGAAGCAGCCCATATTTAAGGGACTATATAAGACATATCTACTTGTGTCTTATTACAGATATAAAATGGATCAACCATTTGGAATATCAGTTTAGAATTTTGACCCAGTAATCCAACTGTAGAGATTATACCCCCAACAGAGTCAAATGCTGAATAAGAAGGCTAATGTATGCCAAAATAGTTAGAGATGAACACATTGCACTAAACTGGAAATTAAATTATGACCTATTGTTTGGAAATTATAAAAAATAAGCATAAATGTATGCAATTGATTATTATTGTACTCATGCAATGACAAGTAGGAAAAATAGAAACATGTAAAAGGTATAGTAATTGATGTAAAAGTAGAAGACAGACAATGATATACAAAACAACAAAGAGTTTTGTACAAAAGACCAGAGTTATAGCTCAATATTATGCACAATGATTCCAAAATTCAATTAAACTTTTTGTTTCCTTACTTTCTATGTACATATTTTCCCCTGAAGTATTATACTCAGCTTTGCTGGGTAGGTGATTCTTGGTTTTAGTCCTAACTCCTTTGACCTCCAGAATAACATATACCAAGTCCATTGATCCCTTAATGTAAAAGCTATAGATCTTGTGTCATCCTGATTATGCTTTCACAATACTCAAATTCTTTCTTCCTGGATGCTTGAATACTTTCTCCTTGACATGGGGGCTCTAGAATTTGGCTATAATTGTCCTAAGAGTTTTCTTTTTGGGATCTTTTTCAAGAGTTGATCGGTGGATTCTTTCAACCTCTATTTTGCCCTCTGGTTCTAAAATATCAGGGCAATTTTCCTTGAGAATTTCTTGAAGGATAATTTCTAGGTTCCTTTTTTGATCATGGCTTTCAGGTAATCAAATAATTATTAAATTATCTCTCCTGGATTTATTTTTCATGTCAGTGGTTTTTCCAATAAGATATTTCACATTGCCATCTATTTTTTCATTCATTTGGATGTGTTTTATAGCAACTTGGTTCCTCATGAAGTCATTAGCTTACATTTGCTCCAATCTAATTTTGAAATAATTATTATCATCAGTGAATTTTTGAAATTCTTTTTCCATCCAGCAAATTCAGCTTTTTAAGGCATTCTCCCCATTGGCTTTTTGGGCCTCTTTTGGGCCCCTTTTTGGGACTAATTTGAATTAGTCTACTTTTTAAGGTGTAATGTTCTTCAGTATTTTTAGTGTCTCCTTTATTAGGCTGTTGACATGCTTTCCATGATTTTCTTACATCATTCTCATTTCTCTTTCCAATTTTTCCTCCACTTCTCTTACTTGATTTTCAAAATCCTTCTTGAGCTCCTCCATGGCCTGTAAACTATTCATATTTTTCTTGGAAGCTTTTGGTGCAGGATTTCTGACTCTGCTGTCTTCCTCCCATTCCACTCTTTGATCCTTTTTGTCCCCAAAAAAACGTATTGCTGTGCTTGCTTTTCTTCCTTTGCTTGTTCATATTGCCACTCAATTACTTGACTTTTGAGCTCTTTGCCACAGTAGAACTCTGCTTCCAGATGGGAGTGCTTTGTCCCTAATCGCTGGTGTTTTCCCAGCTGCCAGAGCTATTAGTTGGATGCTCTCTGTGCAGCCACCCACAAGCTCTAGCTCACTGGTCCCACACCCCAGGACCTCCATCCAAGACAGCAATCCAGATCCAGGCAGGTCAAGGCAAGAGGGATTATCCTAGCACCCCCCCCCCAAATGGTTACCCAATCCCCCTATGATCTGCAGGCCAGGAGCTCTGAAACAGCCACATGGAGGTAACTGCAGAGCTATGGCACCTCTGCCACTTCTTGCTTGGGGGCTGAGGACAGACAACATTCCATCCCCCCCTCCCCCCCGTTCCAACAGAGTTCTTCACTGACCTTTTACTTTTTTTGTCATTTATGGGTTGATATTTCTGGAAACTGCCACTGCTGCTGTTGATCCACTCTCCCAAAGTAAGGTCTAGCTGCTGCTGATTGGGGCCACACTGGGGCTAAAACCATGGGCCCATGTGGGGGTGGGATCAGTTCCCAGTGTGCCGTGATGAACCCTTCCTGTCCATCTGCTGGTCTGCCTTCATCAGGAGATTTGTTTCTCTCTGTCACTCCATGGGTTCTGTAGCCCTAAAGTTTGTTTAGAGCAATATTTTATAGTTATTTGATGTGGTTATGGGGGGGGAGCTCATGGAATTTTCCTGTTTATATGCAGGATTTCAATCCTACTTCCACATTTTAAATTTTATTTTAATGTTTGGATCTTCTCCAGGGATAGAGGTGGCACTGTCCCAAACTTGAGACCTTTCTAGTTCCTACTTTCAGAGATAGTTTTGCGGTGTGTAATTTTTCAGTTTTTCCAAGATCGTATGATTTAAGGAAGGTGTGGTTACTGCTTTCCTGTCCTGTACTCTAGTCTGTGAACAACCACAAGCACTCTTTTCCACCCTGGAACTTTGACAAGGGAGCTCTCACTTCTTGTAGTGTTCATCCTCAATTTTGGGGCTATAACTGATAATTACATATGGGCAATGTAACAGAGTCCTCTTCTCAGTGCCTCCATAAGGTCCCCTTCAATCTCTTTCTAATCATGTATCAGATTCTTAACCATATGCAAGCTGAGAGCTCTAGAAGCCACTGCTGTCTATCCAGTCACTCCCCAGGCCTGGTGCATGCTTTCAATGGCCTGCATTGGACTGTATTTCTTGAGGCATTATTTTAAAGTTGTTTGGATGGAAACTAGGAGAACTCAAACAAGACCCTGCCTTTGCTATGCCATTTTTTCTAGCTATTTTCTGATAGTTGAGGACCGATTTAGTTTCTAGTTCATTGCTATCATAAAGAGTGAAGTAAAATATATTTTGATATATGATAGCCCTTCTATTCAGGGAAAGATGCTGTACAGATGGATAATGAGTGAAGCACAGGTAAATAGGAGATACAGTATAGATTAGATTGACTTAATGTAAGGAAATTGAGTAGCACTTTCAGTGGTCTCAAATAATCACAATTTAAAATAAAATTTATTTCATCACCAGTGTTAACTTCTAACATGCTGTATACATTTCAATCAAGAAATACTGTGATCAGGCGGCCAGGAAGCACAGCAAGTAAGAGCACCAGCCCCAGTGTCAGGATGACCTGGGAGATCGAATCCAGGCTCGGACACTTAGCATCCACCCGGAAACACCTGGCCATCTAACCTTGAACAAGTTACTTAACCCCAAATTCTTTTAAACAAAAAGGAATACTGTTATCCCTGAACAACAAAAATTGCAGATAACTCAAGGAGGGAAAAAAAAATTAAAAACTTGACTGTTGTAAATGGGATTTAGGGTGTGGTTAATTATGACCTGAATGTGATTAATTCTTAAAAACCTCATTCAAAATATTTAAGACTGGAGAACTGAGTGACCTAGACACATTACAAGAATTAAGCAAAATAGATTGATAGCCTGAATACTCCACAACCTATTATGAGAACTAGAAAAATATTTCTAGCTCTATGGTGAAAAATCATACAGAAGAATTGTGTAGACAGCAGGACAAAATTGCAAAGGCTGAGAAGACAGAAGGAATTATACTCTTCACTAGCTGAAGGGACTCCTCAAACTGAAACCGATGGGATCAGTTATATAATAAACTCGACGCAGATAATACATTTTCACATTATATTGCTTAAGTGAGAGCTGTAAGAATTCAAAAGAAGCCAAACAAATTATCCAAACAGAAAGCCCCACCCCCTAAAAAAAAGTAAATGTATAATAGCTAGTTTACAATTTGCATGGTAAACCAATAAATTGGATCTGTATTTATGTATATGTTGGATATACATTATGGATGATCCTTGAACTAGGTCCAAAAATAAATAGGACCAAGAGAACCGCTTTGTTTTGGCCAAGTATATTGAAAGGTATGACTCTAAATTTGACTCAAGTAAGATACCAATTTGCAGTAAGGAAGACAGGAATTAATACAGTTTTAGTGGGAAAAATAAAAACGGACCCAATCAATTTTCCTGAACCTTCTGAAGTTATTACTTTAAAGCAGTATTGTGCACCAGGTGGGCAAGATGAAATTACCACTACTATAAAGGAACATGCTGAAGCAGGAGTGTTAGTCCCTACAACCACATGATGGAATCATCCTGTTTTGCCAGTATAAAAATCAGATGGGATGTGGAGAATGACAGTGTATTACAGACATTTGAATAAGGTGACTCCTCCTTCGTATGCTGCTGTTCCAGATACTGTCACCTTAATAGAAAGGATTCAGAAATATGATGGGACTTGGTATGCAGTGATTGATTTGGCCAATGCTTTCTTCACTGTTCCAATAAACTCTAAACAGTGGGACCATTTTGCTTTCACTTGACAGGGCAGACAATATACTTTCACCCACTTGCCACAAGGATATCTGCTTAGTCCCACTATTTGTCATAGGATTGTGGCTGAATATTTGGATGAATTAAAGCTACCTGGTATACAGCTTACCTACTACATTGATGGCATTATAATACAGGGAAAAAATGTAAAAGTAGAGAAAAGTTTGACACTTTTGATTGAACATATGAAAAGCATAGGGTGAGAAATTAACACAGCAAAGATTCAAGGACCAGCTCAAAATAGAAATATAGAACTGATTTATTGGTTTCCTATGCAAATTGTAAAGTAGCTATTATGCACTTACTTTTTTTGGAGGGGGGAGGGCTTTCTATTTGGATGTTTGTCCAGTTTCTTTTGAATTCTCATAGCTCTCACTTGAGCAATATAATATGAAAATGTTATTATTCCTACTTTGACAAGATTATTGCTAATTTGATGATCCAGTATTAGCAAAATGAATCCACCAATAAAACTGGCCATTTAGGGGTCTAGGCCACAGAGAAGTGGGCACAATATTGAGGTGTTAGTATCTCTCATTCATCGTTAAAACAGATAGCAGAAGAATGTCATATATGTCAATTGGAAAAGAATCAAACTGTTCCTCGGGTAGTAACTGGGGAGATAACAAGGGGGAAAGTCAAAGGCCAAATCTGGCAAATAAATTATATTGATCCCCTAATCCAAGAACAAGGATTCAAATTTATATGTACTTGTGTTGACACCTATTCAGGTGTACTGGTGGCTTGTCCTTATAAGAACGCAATCCAGAAAAACACCTGTAAAACTCTAGATCTCATAAGTCTACATTATGGAATCCCAATACAGATCCAAAGTGATAATGGGTCACATTTCAAAGGTAATGAAATGAAGAGAGATTGTATATTAAACAATATAGAATGGATATATCATAGTCCATATTATCCACAAGGATCTGGGTTAATTGGATGAATGAATAGATTATTGAAAGAACAGTTAAGGAAGTTAAGTTCTAATAATTCATATCAACATTGGAAAGATACTTTGTTCACTGCTTTACATAATTTGAATAATAGACCAATGGGATAAAGTATGCCTCTAGCCAGAATGATGACCCCAAATCTGCAAATTAGAAAACAGTAAGATCCCAAACATTAAGTATGAGACTGTGAGGCAAGATGTCCCAGCATCATATCCAGAAACACCTGGTTCAGCAGCATATGATTTACAATGTTCAAGAAGATATTTGGTTGGATAGAAAAGAAATAAGAAACATCTCTACTGGGATATGTATGAGAATCCCTCAAAATTATTTGGGACAGATATTACCTAAATCAGGTTTAGCAGCTTGAGGTATACATATATTGGCTGGAGTAATAGATTACAATTATCAAGGAGAAATTATTGTAACGTTGCAAAATTTGGGTGAAGAACAGATACAGTTTTGTAAAAATGATAGAATAGTGCAAGTGATTATTTTTCTTTGTGAAACAATACCACTTGTGAAAACTCACCCTCCTTCTGAAATGACTATGAGAGGAAATAAAGAATTTCGTTCTACTAATAGAATACAATTGGCAGCTAAAGTATGGGTAAAGCAGAAACCAGATGATGTTCCAAAGGCTGCAGGGATTATAGTACATGGGAAAAACAATACCATAACTGTTGTTTATTCAGGGGAAGATGGTTGTCAAATTGTACCCTTAACTCATGTATTGTACCATGAATGAGGTTATGTCCGTGAGTACACAGACTCCAGAAGAAGAGGTGACCCAATATTTGTATCTTTTGGGCTTTTTGTCTGTTAAACTTATTTGTGAGATTTGTTTTCTGCAGACTTGGTACCCTCCACCTGCAGATGCTTGACTGCTTAAGCCTGATGTTCCCTGTCCATGACTGATGTGACACTTCTGGACCTGGCATTGACCAAGCTCTGGATGACAGATAAAGAGCTGAACTCTTGAATGGGACCTCTTGGGGCAGGGACAGCTCTATACCCAATTTCAGGTTGAAGTAGCTTTGGAAAAGAGACCTTTGACCCTTGCCCCAAGATTTTGAGCCCCATTCATTCAAGAGGGGAAGGATGGGGTGCTTGTGCCCCAGCCCCCAACCTGAGCTATTGCTTTATGTACAAAGTTTTCCTAGTATCCTGATTATAGTGTTGAAAAATTCTGTTGACACCAGTTTTTCCATCAGATATCCCTAAATTTTAATTTATTGTTAAGGTATTTTTGGTATGTAAGGGAAATGAAAGATCTTGGGGTTGAATGGAATGGGAATAGAAATTTGAAGATCTTCGCTGCTTCTTAATAGACCCAGGGAGGAGTTTGAAGAACTCCTGTGTGTTGAGAGTAAACTCTGCCCCCTAATAGGCACATGGAGCCTGTGATAGAGAGAATTTGCTGAAGGGTACAGCAGAGCCCACAGGAAGCTTCCCTGCTGTGCTGATAAATTCTCTATCCCCTAATATGCTAAATATAGTCACATGGAGTCTATGATAGGAGGAGTTTGCTGGAGGGGAGAAGAGCTCACAGAACACTGGTAGTCAGAGCTAGCCAGATGATGGGGGAGAGAGGAACTCAGACAAGGAGACAGAGAAGCTTGTGAGTAAATATTGATCTTGTATTGGTTTGCGGCAAGGTTGAAGGATGCTGTGTCTCTCAACATTATTATGGCTTCTGAATATCTTTGGTACTATGATGGAATCAGCTTACTGGTTTGGGATTCAGTTTTCTGATGTCTAAATAAATGATTCAGTTCTATCCTCTATGTGGAGAGTTTGGTATATTTTGTGATCAAATATCATGTGTAACAATCTTTATCATGATCATGGGTGCTGTAAATATTGCATTGGCACTACAGATGAGAATTCAGAAAATTATTCAAGTAATTCAGAAAAAAATATCCTTTTGTCCCTAAATGATTTGGAAATTTGAGAGGAAAAATTTCCCCACCCAATATCATTGGTAGTATAAAATGAGAAAACACACATGAAGAATTTGAGAAATTCACAGTGATAAGCAAATACAAAATGATGATTATGATAATGATGATACTGTTGATAAAGATGATTGGTGTTAATGTTTCATCTTCTCTTCCTTTTTCTTCTCCTTCTCCTTCTTCTTCTTCTTCTCCTTCTCCTCCTCCTCCTCCTCCTCCTCCTCCTCCTTCTTCTCCTTCTCCTTCTTCTCCTTCTTCTTCTTCTTCTTCTTCTTCTTCTTCTTCTTCTTCTTCTTCTTCTTCTTCTTCTTCTTCTTCTTCTTCTTCTTCTTCTTCTTCTCCTGTTTCTATTGCTGCTGCTGCTACTACTACTGCTGCTGCTGCTGCTGCTATCACATGAAAAATATCATAGTTTTAAATGCCAATCAAGTTCTTGGTATGTAAATGAAGATCTAATTGAAATTTAGACATCCAAAAATTCAGAAAGAAAGTATAGGTAACATTTAATTTTAAGAAGTCTGTGTTCTGATGGTTGACTTATAATTCAGTTGATTGCAACCAGAGTAGATATTTTTTTCTGTAGTAACAATATTGTAAATAGTGGTTAGATACATGTTCTAAAAGATTAATGAAATAAAATTATCTCATAAATAACATATATTTGCTATGAAAAATTAGTAGGAAAATCATAACTGACAGGAAAAACAAGAGTATGTGGGAAATAATTTAAAATAATATTAAATATCAGTGATTGAGTATAAGTAATCAACATAAACATTAAGTACTTGCTTTAGAAAAAATAAATATGATTAGAGGATGAGAAAGTACATGGAATCATTCAAAGAAATTCCTAAAGGAAATTTGCAGGAAACTCTTTTCTGTTCTCCCTCTAAATCTCTGTTCTCTATGGGAGATTAATTCAAGAGTTTCATAGGAATCTAGCATTGTTGCTATGTTTTTTCAAATTCATTTTAAACAAGTTTTTTCCTCTAAATAAAAGTATTTCAGTAGCACTGCTTCTACTTATCAGTTACGATTGAAATACATTTTGATCTTTAAAATTAAAAAAAGGAGAAAGAAGGAAAGGGCAGAAATGTATTTTCTTTAAGGAATTAAGGGGGATATTTGTCTCCCAGCAAGGAAAAGATTGGTTTTAATGGCATTAACTGAGCTATGAAAGGTTAGAATATGCTTTCATGTGTACAATGACAATGAAGAGAAAGACAAATAACTGTGGGGAAGACATTTTATCTCTTTAGACCCTTCTGCACCTTTGCCACATTTGGTAGCTTAAAGGTGTGTGGGGGGAGTCATAAAATGCAGAGTTGAGATGTTTTTGTGTAGGTGGCAGCAGGGTCAAGTATTGTAAAAAATATGTGTGTGTGTGTGTGTGTGTGTATACACATATATATACAATTCATAAGTCAGTTCTTGCTGGTTTTGGCAAGCCCTTTTAAAAATATTTTTAAAAAATTTTCCCATTGCTGAAAATTTAGATCATATATAGATATACACATATATGCATATATCTGTAAATATGTATATATGCATATATGTATCTGTAAAGGTGCATGTGTATATATATATATGTATGTGTATATAAATACACACATATGTGTATGTGAGTATGTATGCGTGTGTGTTTCTGCCTGTACTAAATTATTTACTCAACCAAATTCCTCGTTTATCTTTTTTTTTTCATATTTGAGGGCCCCCTTGCTCTCTATACACTTCCCAGTGAGAAGAGTCCTGTCACTGGGTCTGAGTTTCTCTAATAGAATGCCTATTCCTTAATGCCATACCTCCCTGAACATCAATGCCATCCAAGAACTCTATTTTTTATCGTTCATTATACTCCCTTGTCCACGTGTCACTTTCCACCTGCTACCACATTCACACCAGACCACAATTAGACTTTTCTGTTAACAGCTGTCCAACTTTAAATTCTCTCTGCACCTTGACAAGAAGTTCCCATTAGCTGCTAGGCTATTAGGCATAATGAAGAAGAACAGAATCCCCAAAAGTCCAAAGGAAAAACATTGTTTTACATTCACAAATGGAAATATACAGTGTTGTTTAAAAAGATTTTTAAAACAAGTGACCAATTTGGCTCTGTTAATATGACTGGTTCACATGACATAATCATTAAGCTGAGCTGATGCAGACCAGGCACTCCTGTTTGCTTCCATTTTTAGTATGTGTCCTGCTTATAAATCATCACTTCAGCTCTAGTGACATTTTTAGAATGGATTTTATTTTTATGCTTTATTATTGTACCCTATTTTGAAAGAGGCATATTAGTGACTGGTGATATAATCCTAAATTAATAGCTTCTGAAGATTCTTTACTGGAGTGAAACAAGTAAAACATAGCAAATTAAAATGATACTAAATAATTTTATGTTAACGAGCAAAATTGAATTTAATTCCATTTAGGTCTCTAACTCATGCTGTCATTACAATCAAATCCCATATATACCCGCTTCATTGCAGAAATAATCCTCCAGTAACAGAAGAAGCTTTACAACAAAATAAATGTTTAAATCCATGGAACAATGGTGTCCCATTCTATGAAAAAGTAACATTGAATGGAAAATATATTTTTTTTAAAAATTTTTAACATTTTGCTTGTGTATTCTATGTTAGCATATATTAAAAAGTACATGTTTTATATGCACACTAGACACTTCATATGTTCCATCTTCCTACTCAGCTTGACAAAGATTGACTTTAACAAAATCTCAAATAAAAATAATGGAGGGAAACGTGTTACCAGAATGGGTTCACAAAATTATAGAGTAAGAGAAGGACTTCAGAAAGTGATGATAAATAGATCTAGAAATGTCTGTGATAGGGCGACTATGTGGCTCAGGGAGTAAAGAGCAGGCCCGGAGTCAGTAGGGCCCGAGTTTTGTTCCAGACTCAGACACTTAACACCCACACTAAAACACTAGCCGTGTAACCTTGGGCTAGTTACTTAAGCCCAATTTCCCTCCAAAAGGCAAAAAAAAAAAAATGTCTGTGACAAAAGGAACAAAGGACAGATAGATGGGCCTTAAAGTCTATTCTCAACTAAATGAATTCAGTTTTCCCTGGATTTTCCATTGATTGGAAATCTCTACCTACAACCCAGGCTTGGTTATTCTACTTCTGAGTGTCTCTGTCGTGGTTTTATTTTTTTATTTTTTCTAATTCCACCATTTCCTTTATTTTTTCCATTCCTACTTGAATTTTTCAGTCAGATCGCCAGAAGGTGGCTATTGTTCTTATTCCAGAATCTAGGGATAACTGAAGGTCAATAGGGTTTCTAGTGCTATCATTCATGAGCCTCAACAAGGACTCTAATGACTCTGGGCAATCATTCTTAGCCTTAGTTTCCCCAGTCGTAAATTAGAGTTAATAGCACCTACCTCACAGGATTGTTGTGAGGATCAAATGAGATAATAAAAAGGTCATGAAGATCTATTTTACATCCTGAAACTTCATAAAAGCTATATTTGTTTCAGGTAAATTTAGTTGAAGCTAGTGTTCTATACACATACCTCCTAATCATTAATAAAACAAGATAATTTTGTTTCTTCTTTGCCTATGTTTATTCCTTTAATTTTCCTTTCTTATCTTATTGTTTTGTATAGCATGTCTATAATATTATTTCAGAGTGTTGACAATAATAACATGAATAAGACTTGATTTATCTCTGCTTATGGTAAAATCTTTAATTAATTGAGTAATTGTCCATTTTTTCTTGTGATACTCTTTTTCTTGTTAACACCTCTAACTTATTTATGATGTAACCCTTAATCTCTAAGTCATGTATCCATTTGTAAATTATCTTGATACATAGTATGAGATGTAGGTTCTACATAGTTTCTACCCAAGGCTTCCCTGTTTTCTCAACACTTTTGGTTAAATGGTGAGTCCTTACTTTAGTCTAAGGAGTCAGGGTTTTTCAAGCACTAGGCTATTGTGCTTATTTTCTCTGTAGGCTCTGCATCTAACCTGTCCCACATGTTGATCTACTTTTTAATTAGTGCCAAATAATCTGATGATTAGTGTTTTGCAGTATAGTTTGAAATCTGCTACTCTTATATCCTTTCCTTCCCACATGTTTTTCATTAATTCCCTTGAGAAACTTGACCTTTTATTCCTCTTTATGAATTTCATCATTATTTTCCCCAACCCTGTACATAGCACTTTGATAACTCGATTGTTATAATTATAACTTTCACAAAATACACTCAGTAAATCAAAGATTATTAAGTACCTACTATATGCCACATACTCTGAGGTATTGGTGATAAAAATTGAAAGAATAAAATAATTTCAATTCTCATTGAGCTTATATTTTAAAAGAAGAGACAATAATTAAATATGTAATTATATATAGAATGACCATTAAGCCAATAAATTCAAGTAAATACAAGGTAGTTAGAAAGAGAAGGACTCAGCATATGTGCATAGAGGATCAAGAAAAAAGTTTCATGCAAAAGTTAATACCTGAGCTGAATCTTCAATAAAGAAAAGCATTCTGTAATTTAGAGGTGAGAAAGCAGAACATTTCAAGCAAAATACAACCAAGGAGAAGAGAAAGGAAGATATCCAGTTCTTTCCATTTAGATGATTTTCTTTCTTTCTTTCTTTTTTTAAAGCAATCAGGGTTAAGTAACTTGCTCAAAGTTACACGGCCATTTATTTCTGGGTGTGGTGCTAGGTATCTGGGCCCAGATTTGATCCTCAGCTCATCCTGACACTGGAGCCAGTGCTCTTACTCACTGTGCTACCTGGCCACACCTAGATGATTTTCTTGGAAAGGGAGGAGGGTATAATCCCAAGAAAAAAACAGTAAATAAGTATATCTCTATGTATACACACATATACATACACACAAATATATACATATATACACATACATGCATAGATTCAAATATATATGCACACTCATACATACACATATCTCTATCTATCTTTCTATCTATCTAAATATATCACATGTACTAAACATGAGCTTCCTTGATTACAAGTCATGCTTTCCATGGTGTTTTATATGTTGCCTCCTTCTACTTCCTCCTCTCAGATTCATACATCTTTATGCTAAAACCCTGTTCAGATGAAGTCAGCTGAAAGCATCTGTTTTCTAAGTCAGATTGTTTCTTTTGTTATATTTTTTAAATTTTTTTAGTTAGTTTCCAACATTCAATTACATAAGACTTTGCTTTCCAAATTTTCTCCCCATCTCTCTCCTCCCTCCACCCCAAGATGGCATGTAATATATAAAAATTAATTAGAACTAATTGGAGAAACTGAGAGAGAGAGAGGGAGAGGGGGGTGGAGGGGGAGAGACAGAGACAGAGAGAGACAGAGTGAGAGAGAGAGGGGAGAGAGAGAGAGAGAGAGAGAGAGAGAGAGAGAGAGAGAGAGAGAGGACAAATAATATGCTTTGATCTGCATTCAGTATCAGACTTTCTTTTGGGAGATTGAAAAAAGGAATCACTTTTTCATTTTAGACTTGTTAATACCTTTTTCAAACAAATCCAAAACAACTTTAAAATGCATGAAAGTATTCTAACAATATATCTTCACTTGAATATTTCTGGCCTTCCTCATTTCTAGAAGCTTAACTTCATGCAAAATGAAGGTTTGATGCACTCCAGATTAGGCTGTCTATTGACACACTCATTTCCTAACAGGTTACTAAATCATTTGCCTTTTTGCTTCAATATCTTTACAACTTATTCTATTTGGGTCCTACACATGGCAGTTATTTGCTCATTCTACTGCCCAGAACACTATCCCTATACTATTAACCACATGTAAGCATATAGTAATTATCACTGAATTTGAATCTTGAATTTTGGATTCTGAGAATAACTCTGTTCTATTCATTGTTTGTTCTCTTATCAACTTCATAGTTAATTAATTAAATATGTATTAGAAGTGATTCACAGAGAAAATTGTGTATACACTTATGAAACAGCTACACAGGGATGAAGGAAAAAAGGAATAAGAAAAGAAATTGAGTGAATTGATGTAGACATAAGCACATTTATGAATGCTTTAGGAAATGGCTGTAAATTGTAGTAATTTGGAACCTTGAAATGGAAAAGTTGATTTAGGAACAAGGGATCTGACAAAAAATATAATCAAGGACATTATAATAGTAGATATCTGATAAAGCTGCATGAAAGGACAAAAGGCAAAATAAGGATAGAGGAGCTCTCATGAAGACACAATCAGTGTTTGTAACCCTAAAATATGATCATTTCATTTGAAGAAAATAGTTATATCCAATAATGTCTCAATAGTGGACCTAGTTATTGAAGTAAGAGTTCAGTGTACTGTGGAAGGTTGCCAGGCACCCTGTAGTTGGAAATGTTTGCACAATGTTTAAAAAGAGTTTCCATAAAAAGGGCATGCTGACATGAGGGAATTATTTTAGCATCTTAATTGTATCCAACTAAGCATCACACATACATTTTTCATCTTTTGTATAACTAGTAGATAAAAAAGAGAGAAGAAAAGGGTAGATATATGAGAATGGTCTCAGGGACTAACACTTAAAAGAGGTAAAAACATGAGCCTTCAAAAAAAGAGAGAGAAGCACTGGAGAAAATATTGTCAAAATGACTTTTTACCCACAATCCATTTGATTTTTAATTCTTATAATAAGTGATGTAAAAATTATCTTTATGTTCTCTTGCATACATTTGTCACCTCATATTTGGGACTTTTTTCTTTTTCTTGGAAATATAGAATTTTGGCAAATTTCCTAAAAATTATTATAAATATTCTTGCATATGAATAAATGTGTTAATGGACAAAATAATGACTTTAATAACATCATCTTCTTTAAGGCTTCACATATCACTTACTTGGCTTCCTATTCTAGTTTCTCCTATCAAATGAAAAGGTATTATTACTAAAACTCTGGACTGTTACATTTATCACAATTTACCTTTGTTTTCTAAGCCAGTCAGAAAGGTAGTCTAGCAATACCAGATCTCAAATTATACTACAAAATGGTAATCATCAAAATAATCTGGTAAAGTCTAAAAATTAGAGTGGTGGACCAGTGGAGTATATTACCTACACAGTACATGGTGATAAATAACCACAGTAATCTAATATTTGATAAACCAAAAGATCCAAGCTTTTGGGACAAGCACTCACTATCTGACAAAAACTGCTAGGAAAACTGGAAAGCAGTTTGGCAGAAACTAGGTATAGACTAAAATGTCACATCATCCCTACAAAGATAAGGTCAAAATAGTATATGATTTATACATAAAGTCTGATACCTTAAGCAACTTAGTGCAAGTTTATCTGTCAGATATGAAGTGAAGAATTTTTGACTGAACAAGGGATAGAGAGAATGAAGATATCTATGATGTATAATTTTGATTATATTAAAATGTAAAAGTTTTTTTTCACAAACAAAACACAGCCAAAATTAGAAGGAAATCAGATACCTGGGAAAAACATTTTTATAACAAGTATATCTAATAAAGGCCTCATTTCTCATTATATAAAGAACTGACAGGAATATATAAGCCATTCCCCAGTTGATAAGTGGTCAAAGGATATCAATAGGCAATTTTCAAAAGAAACCAAAGCTCCCTACAGTCATATAAAAAAAAGGTCAAAGTCACTATTGATTAGAGAAATGTGAATTAAACCACTTCTGAGGTCCCACCTCACACCTATCTGATTAACTAATATGACATAAAAGAAAAATGATAAATGTCAGAAAGGATGAGGGAAAATTGGAACAATGCACTGTTGGTAGAATTGTGAACTAGTCTAAACATTTTGAATTTCTATTTGGACCAGTGTCCCAAAGGCTATAAAACTGTGCATACCCTTTTATTATTACTATTTACCACATTATCACTATTTATTTAGTATCCCAAAGAGATTAAAGACAAAGGAACAGGACATTGTAAGTGTTATGGGATTTAAAGATCTTCCATGCCCCATTGGACTTGCTGACATAGCAGGAAGGGGCGGAGCAAGAGGAAGCAGAAGCCAAGCTAGAGTTCCTGCAGTGGCTAGCAGTGGCAGCAACTGTGGCAGCAATAGCAGAGGCAGCGGCAGCAGCAGCGCGAAGCCCTTTTTGAGTCAGCCAGAATTTCTGCTAAGGACTCCTGCTGAGGACTGCCAGGAGCCGGAGCGGCTGGGAGCACGCTTCCTGGATGCTGGGTGGTTGCTGTGAGTGAGGAGAGGAGGACCTTTGCCTGAGGTACCTGTTCTGTTTTAAAGGCTTGAGAATGTGGGTGCTTTCTACTTTATCTACCTGTGCCAATTTCATAACTACTCTGATGGCTTTCACTTTCTGGTTTTGGGACTCAGTCTTTTTGTATTTTAATAAATTTTCTAGCTTATTCCCCCATATAGCAAGCCTGATGTATTTTGTGATGGATAATTACATCAGCATATCTGTAATTTCCATAGGCATTGTGAATATGGCATTGCTGATACAGACATCTATATAAAAAAATATTCATAGCATCTCTTCTTATGGTGGCAAATTATTGGAAGTTGAGGGAATGGCTGTCACTTGGGGGATGGCTGAATAAGTTGTGGTTTATGATTGTGATTAAAAACTATTGGGTCAGAAATGAGGAACACAGTGGTTTCATAAAAATCTCAGAAGACTTAAATGAACTGAAGCAAAGCAAAGTGAATAGAACCAGGAGACCATTTTATATAGCAATAGCAATATTTGGTTTATTATAAATAACTTAGTTATTCTAATCAATACAATGACATATGACACTTCTGAAGGATTTATCATGAAATTTCCATCATAAAAAATAATATCTGCCTCCAAAGAAAGAACTGATGCACCACTTGAATTCCAGAACTAACACACACAAAAAAGTTGATATACATATACACATATTTTTGCGTGTATTTAAAACAACACAGGGCTAACCATAGATCCCCAGGGCACTCTACTGCAGACTTGTTTCCATGCTGAAAATCAAACATTAATGAGCCGTGTTGTTGGTTCCAGAATTCAAGTGGTTCTGAAACCATAATCACAAAATGCACTACCTCACATCTCTCCATCTTTATTAAAAGAATAAAATAAGGCTTATTTTTAAGAGCACTGCTAAAATCTACTTAAATTATGTCAAATTCATTCATCTCATATATCAGTTTGGTAGCCCTATTTAAAATAACAACAATAAAGAAAAAAAAAGAAATAAGGTTAGTCTCTTACTCTGGAATGACCATGATAAAGTCATGCATCCTCATTACAATTTGTCAAGATGTTTGTCAACAATGCCTTTCATAATTCATCCTAGAATATTCACAGAAATCAAAGTCAAGCTCAGTGGTCAACGGTTTACAAATTTCATTCTCTTCTTGTCTTTGGAAATTGAGATATTTGCCATTTTTTTAATTCTTCAAAGATTTCTTATCTTTTCTACTGTGTTGGAAAAATCACTTACAATGACTTGGCCCTTGTATTTATCATTCCTTTCAGTAGCAGTGGATGTTTTTAACTGAACCACATGACTTAAATTCATGAAAGATGCCCAACTCATTTTTAGTAATATTTCATTTTTTCCGATTATGTGTAAAGACAATTTTTCATATTCATTTTTTAAACATTTTGAGTTCCAAACTTTCTCCCTCCTCCCCTCACTTCCCTACTCCCTGAGACAGTAATTTGATATAGGTTATATATGGTCAATAAAGCAAAACCTTTTAGCATATTAGTAATGTTGTGAAAGAAAACACAGACACAAAGAAAAAACACACACAAATAAAAGAAGTGAAAAATAGTATGCTTTGATCTTCATTTTGACTCCATTACTTCTTAATCTGGAAGTGGATAAGATTCTACTTCAATAATTATCTAGGTGCTCAAATCCCTTAGTCATATTAATGGTATCCTTTTGGATATTTCATGGTATAAGCTGAAAAACTTTTGACCTTTGCAATAAGGTAAAGCTGAAAGCAGGGGTATGCTGGAACCTGATTGCATTTCATGATTGTAGAAATGTCAGTTTATAGGTTATCAGTAAATGACCATTTACACCTCAGAAATTCTACAAATCAGGACTTGACTTACTCTTCTGTGAGGTTTATAGGGTTTTCAAGATAGACTAGTGCATTTTGGTGTAAGGTCTTGGTGTAATCTTTTCTGGGCTATGCATCCACCTTTGGTGTTCACCTGTCACCCTTTTCTACCTGTGGCTCCAAGAAGTTGTAGCATGTGACAGGGCCACAGGTAAAAATGTTTCAGAAGCTGGTGTAAAGCAGATTGAAAGTAATCAGTATGTATCAAGCCTTTTGGTACATTCGGAGAATGTCTACCCCAAGCATGTGAAGATTTCTCCCAGTCAATGGACAAATGAGAATAATTTATGCCAATACCATAAAAACATCTGAAGCAGGTGCTGTGGAGCACTTACTGCACTTGATCAAACACAAAAGGTGCCAGGGTTATCCACTCCATCCTGGGTCATCACCAGTCACCTTGAATTTTGTGTTGCTACTAGACTTTGATGACTCTGTAGAAGAGAGTAAAATTCATGTCTCTGAGCAACTCTGCCTCACATAAATCTAATTCAGAGGCAAGTCAAGACACCACTAGATGATTTAATAGAAATGAAGGATGAACAACAGCAACAACAATAATAATACTATTTTGTTGATTGTCTAGAGTCAAAACATGTTAATAATGCAGATTAGACTTAGAAGTATACCTTGGATATTTTTTTCTGAAGTAGTTATTAATTTTTAACAGCATATACCTGGCTGGAACCTTAAGGTTTGGTGGTGGTGTTTTCCCCCCAGAATTGTGTGAATGTTTGTACAGTAAGAGTCAGTTGGTAGGAATGCATAAAACTAAGGTAATGGACTTGAAGTAGCTAATATTTGTGGAAGAAGGAAGGAAAGAAATTAATCTGAGGGAAAGTAATAAGGTAACAGCTACTAAAAATAAACCTTAGAGAGGTTTTCTTCTCCTCTGAATCTGAATGTAGCCTCATGGTTATGACAGCAGAGCTAGCCCAGATGACTGGGTTAGTGTTTGCTGAGTGTCTCTTATGCTAAAGGACATGCCAATAGATGGGGGAAAATATTGGTGACAGAGCAATACAGGTTTTTGTAGTCTAGCTTGGTAAAATTTTCTCAACTAAGCTGCTTTGAAAGCTGCTGTCTATTTTAAAGCACAGTAGGCACCAAATGGCTGATCACTGATGATCCAGTATGACAAAGTCAGCAACAGCTATACCTCAGACAACTGTTTCTGATCCCTTTCTAATTCTCTGATTCTCCTCACAGTGCATAGGTTAGATGTTAATGTTCTATAATCACACATACACCCTAATGAGAAGCAGGATTCAGTACCAGGATCAACCATAATATATGGAACAATCAAAGAGATATTCACTGGGTATCAGGCTGAAGGATTTTAAATTGGAATAACAGAAAGCATTGGACTGCCATATAGATTTTAAACAATTTATAGTTCTCAATTTCTTTTAGAGAATGGGAGGTGGAGAAGGAATATATATGGGATTGATGTGAACTCTAAATTTATGACATCATTTGCAAATTCACAAATAGATTGAAATCAGAAAACAACAAGGTTTTTTTTTCTTGTTTGTTTGTTTAGATCGTGTCTCCCTATCCTTTCCCAGATGAAAGTTCAGTAGCCATTGGGCCTTATCCCAATAGCAATTGCTAAGAAAATGTTATCCTTCTCCATTTTCCATACTTGGACTAGTTTGTCCCACCTTAGGCTATCTGGTGGTCTTCCTGTAATGCCAAGCACAAGCAGCTTCCAGGTTCAGATTACAAGTATAGCAAACTCCATTTATTGAATGACAGATTAAGGCAAAACATTCACAGAAAATCAAGATCAAAATGCAGGGTAATTCAGTCATTTAGTAAGGTCTCAATTCTTAATTACTCCACCCCTGGTAAGTACATTCATTTAGTCAATCACAAAGTCTTCTCTCTATTCAACTGGAGATTAGTTTCCAATAATAAACAAAGTACATTCACTTAGTCAGTCACAAAGTATAAAAGTAAAAAGTTGTCCACCCCTGCATCACAACTAAATTACAATACTATCCATCACCACCAAGCACCCTCTCAAGGGGGACATAGAGAGAACAAAGGCCATCTACCCCTAAGCCACAACAAGGTTACAATAACATCTCAGCATTCAATACCCAAGAAAAGGTCTTTTCTTCATCTTAACCCAAGGCAAGTTCTTAGCAATCTCTATTCCTGGGGAGACAAAGCTTAACAAAGCCACAATATACATTGACAGTGTTCTCATCAATTTACTCTCTGCTTGTAGAACAGTCTCAGGATCCCTGAAAACATTAGCAAGACCCTCCTTCAGGATTTCTGTAAACATACAACAAGAAAATCCTCCTTCGGGGCTTCTGAACAAACAGCAAGGTTCCAGGACCTATGCAACAACAGCACTGTCCTTTACCAGCAGATGAATCTGGCAAAGTAACATCAAAACAGACAGAAAAACTACCAGCACCACAGTCATGACTCCTCAGTTCTCAGCAGCTCCTCATGGCAGTTCTCAAAAGTCCTGGGTGTCTCTAAATGTCCCTCAGCAATCTTCTGTCTCTCTCTGCCTCCATGATACTGCCCCCAAATGTTCTGCCATCTCTCTACTTGGGTCTCTCCATACATGGCACCAGCTCTGCCCAGTTCAGCCCCATCTCTTCATGGCAAAAAGTCCATTCCACAAGTGGGATTCACAAGCTCTGGTTTTTAACACTTAACTCAAAAACCAAGCCAATACAAGGCAACCTTGAAACTCCATTATCATTACACCTCCTTCCCAGGCACTCATCTTCTTACTACTAGAGTTAGCACACATATCAAATTGTTTCTATCCCAGCTGCAGCTTAGAACTCTTTTACTGGTCATCCACCATCAGACTTCGCAAGCAACATAGCATACACATGTGTACCATGTCTTTTTTACCTTTCCAGGTGAAATAACTTAGGTTGAAAGAATACTACTTATTTCCATAATAAATAAAATATGTATTAAGCCTTATATTACTTTATTGTTTAATGAAGCAATACTGGCAAATATAGAGTTAAGAAGAAACGGAAAGTTATGAACTGGACATTCTTATGAGCATGACAGAACTTGTCTGCACATCTGAAAAGCCGGACAGCTATAATTCATGTGAATTTGTATTATTGTATATAATGTCAACAGCAAGTGACAGGCAGAAATTTAATTTATGAAGTGCAAACATAGCAAATTATCTGAGTGTAGTTCATGTAATAGAATAACCCGAGAAAATTCATTTAATAAAATTGTCAAATTTCCGATGCATGTCAATATTAATATATATTTGTTGTAAAAATAATTACCTAAACATAAAATTTAATAAAGTGACTGTGGACAAAAAAGAATTTAATTGCTTATTATAGGTAGTAACATTATATTAGAAAAACTCACTACGAATATTTCACAAATTTAATATAGGTTACTTGGTACAGGTCCCCAGCTACTGCTATATGCAAACTTAGGAGATTAGTAGTTAAGATTGTTTTAATATTTTATTAAGCTGTGATAACAGAAGGAATGACTTGTTTGATAATAAGATAGTTGGTTCTAGTTTAAAATTTGAAACATGAATTTGTACTGGTACTCTGCCGCAAAGCATTGACTCATACTGAGACCACTTGTGGTATGAGTATTTTGTTTTGTAATTATCTTTAACAAATTGTTGCTATAAAACTAGCTCAGTGTAAACATGAGAATCATGTGTATCATGAAAAATTAAAAAGCAGGAAAAATGGATTCTACTTAGAAAAAAATTAGTATAGGGAGACCAACAAAATATTAAATACAGTGAACTTTTTTCTTGGATAATAAAGTAGTAATTCAGCTGTATTAATTCATAGAAAATTGGAAAGAAAAATACCCAATTCCAAACAGAACTTAAAGTATTGAAGGTTATCCATTGTAACACTGAACCATTTCACCATATTTTAAATTGATGACTCTTTCTGAGTAAGATTAAATACTAATTCAAGGAGAAAGGTTATTATAATCATAGCTGAATTAGTCTATTTTTTATAGAACTCTATGGTTTTTGTGAAAGCTAAATTGAAGCACTATATTAACATTTTGGAAGTAATTATTGAATTTTAACACATTGCAACTAAAGGCATATGTATATTTATATATTATGTATGTATGTATATATATATATTCAGATACTTATATATAGATTCATATGCACAGATACATATAATTATTTAAATATCTCTTTCTTTACACACACACACACACACACACACACACACACACACACACACACACA
>NW_027187324.1:3443508-3614450 GCF_028583685.1 Petaurus breviceps papuanus
ACACACACACACACACACACACACACACACACACACACACACACACACACACACACAAAGGACCAACTAGGTGGCTCAGTAAATAGAGCACGAGGCCTGGAGTCAGGAAGATCTGATTCCAAATCTAGCCTCAGATACTTACTAACTATATGACCCTGAACAATTTACATAATACTGTTTGTTTCAGTTTCCTCATTTGTAAAAATGAGCTGGAGAAAGAAATGGCAAAACACTCTAATATCTTTTCCAAGAAAACATGAAATGGGGTCACAAAGAGACTGAAGAAAACATATAATAGATATGTCTTTTAGCTATAGAAAATTACATATGCTTAAATATAAATATATGTGTCTAATATTAATTCCTATAACAATTGGAAATGTCTTTCAACTAATTATTTTTGAATCAAATAGTATTTTCTGAGGTTTATTTGTCTGCAAGGCACTTTCTTCAGATTTGAGGTAGAGAGAAAGTATTAAACTGATTTTTCATCCACCAACAATTTGTAATTTATCTGAGAAGTTAAAACAGATCTAACTTAGGTAAACTCCCTCAACTCCCTTTTCTACTACTTTTAACCTCTCTGTGTTCTCACCTATACCCCTTCTTCATTTTCAGAGGATGAAACTGCCTTCTCTGCCAATCTCCTCCAATTATAACTTTCATTCTATTTAATCCTGACTTCTTACTAATGTATCATTACCTTTCACATTGCAATGGTAATAGGAATTTGAAGATCTTCCCTGCCCCTTAACAAGCCTAAAGGAATTTGAAGATCTTCCCTGCCCCCTAATAGGCTGAATGTAATCACATGGAGTCTGTGGGGGAGGAATTTGCTGAAGGGTGGAACAGAACCCATAAGAAGCTGGGAGTCAGAGCAGTTGGAGCTGGAGGGAGGAGTGGATTCATCCAAGGAGACACCCAAGTTGAATGTTTATTTGTGGGAAGGCTAATGGACAGTGTAGCTTCCTGCTGTGCTATGATGTATTACCTTCTTTGTTCCTATGATGGATTAGGTTTTTTGATGTTGCTATTTGATTTTCTGGTGTCTGAATAAATGTTTTGCTTCTGTTTTCTATATGGAGAATCTGTTATATTTTGTGCTTCAGACGTATGCCGGCATATTCACAGTCACCTTCAGCACTGTGAATATTGGGTTGGTGCTACATTTGACCCCAAGAATGGGATCATGAAATAGCAGACCTCTCTTTGGAGGCAGAAGGGATTTAAAAGAAGAAATGGATATTCCAGGGTGGGAGGATTTGCCTTATTCCTCCCTAGCAAAGGAATGAGCTGAAAGTACAAGGCTGTATGAAAACTGGGAACTGAGGATACAGAAGGGAAAACCTAGAGATTTAGCAACATTTTTTTCTGTCCACGTCTCCACAAGCAGCACCATTGGTCCCCACAGAATACATGCCTGTATAGGGAAACAACATGAATCTGGGGCTGAGCAGGGCACAGAGATCAAAGGAGAGGGTGGGCTGTCCATAAGTCTCATTTTTACAATTAGAGTCCCATCAATTGTGTTAGTAAGAGTACAAAAGTACAAGGTGGGAGCATAGGAGTTGGAACTGGCCAAAGGCAAGAATTCCAGGAACAGGAGCGTCAGGACAGTTTCTTAATCTTCAGTTGTAAGTCACTGGTCTGGTGGGTGGGGAGGAGCTGTCACCTTGATGTGTGAGAGGTGGATCCAGGCTTTTTTTCTGGCTCCCTTAACAGCAGAGTGGTCTGTTACACTGCTTGGACTGTGTCCTGGATGTTTTGGAGAGCTTGGAGGGACTTGAGAAGTAAATAATTAACAATCATACATAACAGCATTTGTCACCCAAAATGCAATAGAAAGTGGGGTGCTGAACAAAATTTCAAAAAGGGGAATGAAATTTTACACATATGCATTCAGTTTCAAATATTAACACTTGCTTAGATGATGGAATAACTAGAAATTCAGAATAAAACAGCAAGTTCTTTTTTTGCTTTACAATTTGTTACATCAATTCAGCAAATGGAGGTTTTAGTGGGTCTCTTAAAATCACACTAGAAATTTAAAAAATTTCTTCTAAAAATATTTTCCTTCTTCAAAACAGTTTCAAGATTTATAAATGATCACTAAACTTTTGTGAAGGAAGTTAATTGAAAACTTTTAAATGATCTTAAGCATTTTGCATAACTTTCTGTACATGTTCTACTTCTAGATGAAAAATAATAGATTTTCCAGTAAGATAACATGAAAGAGCTCATATCTTTTACTGATTACTTGCTCTGAGCATAGGGACCTGTTATAGAAGGAAAAAGCAGGAACATGTGACATTCCAAAAGTGCCAGGAGAAAACATTCTTGGCTCTGTGTAAATTCAGGTACAGTTACAGATATCCAGCCAGGCAGCATCTGTTCCATCTCATAGCTAGACTCAGGAATAGGTGGGAAACATTCCTTTTCAGGGGAACCTCATGGGTAAACTGAGCCAGGAGGGACCCCATCCCAGACAGAGACTGAGATTGTCCCTTTGGCCATTACCAAATGTAGACTTTTACCTGTTGACATTACACGATCACATTCCTCTGAGTAGCTAGTGGCATTTTATCTCAGATGGTGATTTAATGCAGACAACTATATCAAATTCAGACTCAAAATAAAATTTAGTTATGGTCCCAAGTGTTTTTTACCTTAAACAAGTGCTTCACCAATCACAGCTTAGAGCCAGTTATAATTATTTCTATTCTCACAGGGCGGCAATAAGCAATATAAATATATCAGATCTTGTAATGTAAGGAATTTCTTTTACCATCCTTCTAAAATATAAAAGCCAATTGATAGAAATACCTTTTAATCTTTGCAACTTCTTAACAAGTTAAGTTCATATAAAAACTACATGTTCTTTCTTAGGCTGAATGGCCTTACCTAATAGAGATGGTTTCTAGGGCATTTGACAGTTTTACAACATAAGGAAAATTTATATGAATTGTAAGCAGGAGAGACTGCTTTGAATGGGCAGAATTAGTCAGATAAGTTTTCATACAGTAATCAATTAACAATTATAGGTTTTAGCATTAAAACAGTAGCCCAAAATAGCTTAATTAACAGTTTTACAATTTTTTTTTCTAAATAGCAGATATACATATTTAAAGTAACACTACTGATCTTACACAATTTTCTCCTCACTCAGGTTTTACAATATACAGTGTAGAACTATAACAATAGTATAAACTGCAAGGTGACATTAATTGTATTTCCAAATTACATATAAGAATGATTGATCTTACCAAGTGAAGAGGCTAGTTGACTTCTGACCTCATTTTCTCCTCTTTTTCTCATCTCCCCACTTTACAGATGAATTGAGACTCAGGGTTAAATGATTTGTTCTAGGTCACACAACCAGTCAGTACAGAGTTTGGAACATACTTTTTCTCACTGACAAGCTTTTTTGTCACATTTCTGATTTTCTCTCTTTCATCTTTCTCTTAGCTTTCTCTCTGGTTTTTCTCTTTTTTTCTCTATATTCTGGGGTGTTTTCTCCCTGCTCCATTGTTTTCCAGGAGTCCTTAAAACCCTTCTTTAATTCCTTGGCACTGGAACAAGCAAAGTGATTATTGGCAGCAAGGGAGAGACCTTTTAGATGGTACTGAAGTTGGGGATTCATGGTACAGAGTGAAATCTATATTTCTGGGGAAAACCCTCCATTTTTCCAAAATCATCACACTCAAAGCACATTATCAGTCTATGTTCTACCGAATAAACCTGTATAAATGCTTCCTAGTAGCAGAGTTTGGTTATGGGTGGTCAATTTGGGAGAAAAAGGGCACGGCTCAACTGGGGAGTGCCAGGAGATTTTTAGCCTGGAGCATTGAGGAGAGAATTTGGGAAACTTGAAGTAAAAACTTCAGGTTCTGCTTACTTAGAGGGATGGACTTCAGGGTACCTAGGGATCTAAAATTTTTGCTGGTGGGAGTTAGGTCAAGTACCCTTTTACTAAACTATTTAGGCTGTGGAAAAAATATAATTTTAGGCTGAATAGCTCAGATCTAACTTGTATTTGTACCTTTGTTTCACAAGCTTCTTTTCCCTTGTCTAACTGTTCCCATGTCATTCAGAAAAAAAAAATGTTCTATTCAGGGATTTAACCTTTTAGATAGGCAGATGACAAGCCTGTGTAGCTCCGATGTAACTGCTGCCTTCCCCCATTTTTTTTTGGAGGAGGTTAACTCAAATTAACTTCACTGCAGCCCCAGCTCAGTTATAGCCAGGACAACATGGAGAAAAAATCTTAATGGATCAAACCTCTTACTTTCTCCTCAGCTCTGTCAGAGCTGGATGACAGGGGAAGGGCTCTGTAGCCCTAGCTAAGAAGAACTGGGACCACAGGGAAGAGAATCTAAGTGGAATTTTCTTTTTGAACTTTTGCTTAAGTAAACTTTTCTTAGGTGCCCATTCCTTTAAAATTTCAGATCTACTTCAAGATTTTAAGAGAAATTGTTTCTCATACAACATAGATAATACAACTGTTTACCAGCAAAAATTATGGTCTTAATTTTGGACTTTGAAATAAAAAATCAATTACCTGGGTCTATATTCCCAATGATGTTGCACAGTTCTCTTTCTATGACCCAGGAATGGGTTAAGTGTTAGTCCTATTTCAAAGTGCAGCTCAGAAGCCTACTTCTCTTTGATCATTGAAGTGACCCCTTTTCCCTTAGATAGATCTTAGGCAAGAAATTTCCCATTTTCTTTCTGTCCATTTGTCTTTCTACTTCGAGAACTTTGGCTGGAGCTCAAGGAGTAGAAGGAGAAATGGTTTTCTGCCAACAGCCATTCCTTAAGAGATTATTATTCTCTTTCTAGCATAGGTCTTGCTGCTTGGCTTCCTGTTTTTTTTTTTAATCTTACAGGGTGGCAGATTTAGAAATTTCTTTACACAATCCCACAGACAGGATATACACAAAACACCACAACATACAGAATACACTCTGGCAGCATTTTTGTCTGTTCAGTGGTTCCTTGCCCTAAGCCTGGTCAGATCAAGAAAGCAATACAATCCTAGGGCCAAGGAACATCCCTCGGTGGCCACCCCCTAGGGTCGAATTGCTTTTCCGGGCTCCTGTCCAGCTGTCTTTAATTAAGGTCACAGAGCAAGTCAAAAATTCAGCAAGGCATAGTGACAGACACACAGAACACATAAATAAAGGGTTAAAGCTACAGTAACAATTAAAGTTACAGCAACACTTAATAAAAAGCAGGTAAAGACAAAAGTTAAGGTTATAGCAACATCTAGTGACAAATACACAGAGTACACAAAAAGACAAGTAAAGCAACAACAACACTTAGTAACAGTAACACAAAGTACATAACATACGGCACTCCATCAGCGTTCTGACCTTGGAGGCCAGTAGGGGTTTTAACGCCAAGTCCAACCTAAGCCTCCTACTCTACCTGGGGCCAAGGAATGTCACTCGTTGGCCATTACCTAGGTGCTTTAAACCTTCATGAGTACTCACCTAAAAGAACACTCTTAGACCGAATTGAAAGAATTTAGAAAAAATAAATTTTGGGAAGGATTCAGGTTCCTGGTCTGCTCAGGAAGCAATATGAGCCTGGAGCCAAGGAACTTCACTCAGTGGCCACACACCCCTAGGGTGAATTGCTTTCTCAGCCCTCCAGGGAGCCAGGTCCAGCTGTCAGTCTGTGCCAAAGGCAATCTCAGTGGAACCTCCAAAACGTAGTGGACAAATGAAATGGACATGACAGCAATGCCAATTGAAGTGTTTATTAACCAGCTGGTGAGTGCCTCCCCAATAGGGAAGACAGCATCGAGTCTTCTATAAGATGCATTTTTATAGACCTAGGTGTTGCTAACAAACAGAGTATGTTTCTAAGGGGCTGCAGTGGTTTTAGTATTATTCCTATTGAAGTGAAGCCTTAGTATTGTTCCTAGTGAAGCCAAGGGAAGCCATGAACCCTTAGCAAAGGCTTGGATACAAACATAAACAGACCTGAATCTGTGGGAATCTGTGGCATGTTTCTAGCAACACAGGTGAAACATTCCTTTACTATTGGGGCCTATTAGGTGATTTCCAAGGAATCTAGTAGGAGTTCCTTCTAGCAGGTTTAAGGGGCATTGGTGTCTGATTCCTGGTGGGCACTTCAGTCAGAGATTGCCTCAAGGAGCAAGAGCATTTCCAGCTTAGTGTGACCAGGGTTCCTAGCTGTGGCTTGGATGGGGAAAGGAGTACAGAAGTTAGGCCCAAGACAAAGCTCAAAAAATAACATCAAAAAGGACCTGAGACCAGAGGCACCATCTCCCACACAACAGGATTACAAGTGAATATAATAACAAGTGATGAATTTTTTTAATTGAACAGGCATAGGAGCAAAGACCCAATCATGGAAATAGAGAATACCATGGTCATCTGGGTACTGAAACAACCAAAATCCTCTCCTGCCCCAAAGAGTAATGTGAAATTGTCACCTACCCAAAAAGAATTCAGAGAACTCAAAAAGAAACTTCAAAAATCAAATAAGAGAGATTAAGGAAAAAAAATTTTAAATAAGAACTCTCCTAGAAAAGGAAGAAAGAGTCCTTGAAAATTAGCATTGGTCAAGGAGAAGCCAGTAAAGTTCTGAGATCAAGAAATAATAAAATAAAACTATAGAATGAAAAATGAATAAGAATGGGAAACAAGAAAAACAACTGATTTGGAAAATGGATCAGAAAAAAAAATAAGAATAATCAGATTGAACCTGAAAGGTACAATCAAATAAAAAGATATGCAATGATATAATTACATAAATTATATAAATATAATAGTATATAAGATATATAAATTTATATTTATGCAAATATATAAGATATATAATAATATAATAAGAATTAAAGAAAATTGTCCTCATCATGTTAGAACAAGAGGGGAAAGTAGAAATAGAAAAAGTCTGCTGATCACCACCTGAAAGAGATCCTCAGAGGAAATTGTACAGGAAAGTCATAGTCAAATTCTGAAACTCACCAACTCAATAGTAAAACAAGGAAAACAAATAATTCAAATATGTCAGAGGCACAATTAAAATTACTAAAAACCTAGCAGCAACTACAATAAAAGGTCACAGATTTTAGAAGACTATATTTTGAAGAGCAAAAGAACTAGGGTTACATTAAAAAATCTCATACCTAGCAAAGTTAAATATAATCCTGAATGGGAAAAAAAATGAAAATTCAACAAATTGAAGGACTTTCAGGATTTTATTGCTAAAGGACCAGGACTTAACAGGAAATTTGATATGCAAGATCCAAAGGAAATATTAGGTAAACATCAAAGACTGATTACAAGGGAAATATAGACAAATTGTTTACTTTTTATACACGGAAATTTAAACTGTATGTCTAAGATTATCATTAATAACTGGATAGTTTGAAAAAAAGAGTGGAGTAGAGCTAAATTTAATGTGATTCTAAAAAATCAAAATGATGTAGGAAAGGGTTAAAAAAAGAGTAATTATCTCATACAAATCAAGTGCAAGAGGAAGAACTGATATAGAGAAATTATTTTGGGGAGTAGGCTTGGTAGTTCTGGAACTCTACTCTCATAGAGAATGGGTTAAAGAGGGAACAATACATATATGTCTAGAATAGTTTAAAAGTCTTCTGAATTCAGGAAGAAATAAAAGGATAAGGGGATAGGAAGGGGGAAAGGATAAGAGAGGAATAGGGAAAAGGATTAGGAGGAATAGAAGGATGTGTAGATTAACAAGAATGAGATAAAGAGGGAACAACATACACACATGCACACACACATTTATATATATACACATATATATAGATATGTTTAATGTGTGTTTATGTATGTAGGTATATGTGTGTATGTATAAAAATCTTCTAAATTAAAAAATAAATAAGAGGTTAAGGGGATAGGGTGGAAGGAGTGTAAAAGGGAGGGATTCTTGGAGGAGAATAGGTTAAGGAATATATGTAAGGACAAGGTGGGTAGAAGTAAAATAGAGTAGTGGGAAGGAATGGGAATAGGGTAAAAAGGATATTGACAATAATATACAAGTAAATATAGTTTAGAATGTGAATGGGATGAATTTACCTATATAATGGAAACAGATAGCAAATATTAAAAAAAAAAGTTGAATTCCACAATATGATGCTTTCAGGGAATGCTATAAAATGAGATACACAAAAAACACAAAATAAAGGTCAGGAGTAGAATTTATGTTTAAAAAAGCAGGGGTATTAATCATGATCTCAGACAAACTCAAACCTAAAATTATATTTAATCAAAAGAGAAAAATGGGGAAACTACACTATGTGTCAGTCATACTAAATAATAGTTGTAGCCCATAATAAAGTGACAAGACAGTCTAAAAAAAATGAGAATATACCTGCCAAAACAGAGGAACTATATGATAGCAATGCTAGAGTGTAAAATGGATAATATTTATTATTTTAAATTAAATTTTCCTGTATAAATAAAACCTATGTAGCTAAAAGAGAATGCAGAAAATTGAGGGAAAACTCTCATAGATAATGTGATTAATATCCCATAGATAATGGGATAAAATATTGTTGTGGTGTAGGAAAGACTTGGACTTATAAAGGAAGATGCCAGCTACCTCCAGCAAAACAGATTACTAGTGGAAATAAGCATGATACGGTCTTATAAATAAACATTTGAGTGTATATGTATATACATATGCATATATATACATATATATATATATGTTTATATGTTCATGTATATGTGTGTGCATGCATGCACTTACTCTTAGTTGTAGCCTTCTTGGTAGTAAAAGGGGAAATTTTTTTAAAAGGTGCACAGAAGAGGAAAAAAGTAAACATATATGAAAACAAAGAAAAGATAGCTTTGAAAATAATATGTAGTGTTCATCATATAGGTTTTCTTGAAATGGATATTTATTGCTTTATAATGAATCCTCTCATGTTCAACTATGTACGTGGTGTTATTTTTCTTTTCCTATTAAATTCAAATTTTCAGGGTACCTGGTTTTCATTCCTCTTAAGTTGTAAGATTCTTGAAAGAAAAGTCTGTTTTAAGTAAATCTTTTCTTTAATCCTCCCTTTCTGAGCTACATACAATAAATGCTATGGCAAAACAAAATTTTGAAAGCAGAAAAATAACTTCATCCATTAAAGAAAGGTGATGAATTTATGGTTCACAACTAAGGACATATATATTATTATACAGCCACTGATAATTTATTTTGTTCCATTGCACACATTTTTATAAGAAATTGTTTTGTTGTTTCTGATGGGATGGAAGGTGAAAGACAAAACATTTGTTAATTTTGTTAATAGAGAGATGTAGGATATTAACAATGTAAAATATTAAGTGCACTCTCAAATAAAGTCTATATTATTAGTTTTATGTACCTATTTTACATTCTTACATGAGACCTTTCATAAAGTTGTAGTTATCAATGAATATTTGTAATGTAAAACCAAAGCATATATAATGGCAGGCACAGAAGTAGTTCACACCTTGTTTCAGCTATTGAATTAACACCTTGTTTCAGTTTTTTAATTAAATGCTTTATTAACTTCTGATTTAAATAATTCATTTCTACCAGATTTTGAGTTGCAAATTTTCTCCCCGTTTTTCCCCTATCCACCACACCAAAATACCAGTCCCACAGGATATCCCCTCCTCCAATCTGCTCTCTCCCATATTTTCTCCCATAGCCCTTTCGAATTTTCCAGTGGATCTCTATGCCCCAGTGCCTGTATATCTTACTTTCCAATTAAATGTAAAATAGTATTAATAATAGTATACACACATATGTGTATATATATATATATATATATGTATTTGATTTTAAAACTTTGAATTCCAGATTCATTCCCTTCCTCCCTTGTCTCCCACCCTTACTGAGAAGATAAGTAGTTCAGTATAGGTTGTACATGTGTGGCTAATGCAAAACAATAACATAGTAGATACATTGTAAAAGAGTGACTGTATTTCCCTCCCTCCTATCCCACCTCCCACTTGTTCTATACTTTGATCCCTTCCCTTTGCAAAAGTGGTTGCTCCCAACTTCCCTCCCCACTAAGCCTGCCCTCCCTTCCATCATCCCCCTTCTCATCCCCTTCCCCCCTACTCTCCTGGAGAGTGAGATACCCTATTTAGTGTGTATTTCATTCTGTCCTCAAGCCAAATTCAATGGGAATAAGGTTGACCCATTCCCTTTTGCCTTCCTATTCTTCCCCTCCATTGTAACCATTTTCCTTGCCTCTTCTGTATGAGATAGTTTACCCAATTCTGTCACTCCTCATTTCCTCTCATTATATTCTTCTCTCAACTCTTAATTTCACCTTTTAAGTATCATTACTTCCTGTTAAATTGGTCCTGTGGCCTCTACCTATGTATACCTGTAAATATATATATATATATATATATATATATATATATATATATATATATATATATATATAATTCCCTTCAACTACTGAGAAAAGTTTCATCAGTTACATTTACTGTTTTTCCATGTAGGAATGTTAATAGTTCAACTTTGATAAGTTCCTCATGATTTCTTTTCCCTCTTTACATTCTCGTGCTTCTCTTGTTTCTTGTATCTGAATGTCAAATTTTCTATTCAACTCTGTTTTTTTCAGCAAGAATCCTTGAAAGTCCTCTATTCGACTGAATAACCATATTTTCCCCTGAAATGTGATTAGTCAGCTTTGATGGGTAGGTGACTCTTGGTTTTAATCCCAGCTTCTTTGACCTCTGGAATATATTAATACAAGCCCTTTGATCCCTTAGTGTAGAAGCTGCCAGATTCTGGGTTATCCTGATTGTGTTTCCACAATATTCAAATTGTTTCTTCCTGGCTGCTTGTAATATTTTCTCCTTAATCTGGAAATTTTGGAACCTGGTATAATATTCCTCGGAGTTTTCTTTTTGGGATCTTTTAGAGGAGGTGATTGGTGGATTCTTTCAACCTCTACTTTGTCCTATGGCTCTATAACATCGGGGCAGTTTTCTTTGAGAACTTCCTCAAGGATGACTTATAGGCTCTTACTTTGATCAAGGCTTTCAGTTGGTCCAATAACTTTTAAATTATCTCTCCAGGATATATTTTCCAGGTCAGTGGTTTTTCCCATGAGATGTTTCACATTGCCTTCTACTCTTTCATTTGTTTGGATTTGTTTTTATCCAAAGAGCTTCTTGATTTCTGATAAAGTCATTAGCTTCCATTTGATCCAATCTAATTCTGAAGCAATGATTCTCCTCAGTGAGCTTTTGAGATTCTTTTTCCACCTGGCAAATTCGGCTTTTTAAGGCATTCTTTGTCTCTTTGCCTTTTGAGCCTCTTTCACCATTTGAGTCAGTCCATTTTATAAGGTATGATTTTCCTCAGTGAGGCTGTTGATACTCAGTTCCTAATTTTCTTGCATTGTTCTCATTTCTCTTCCCAATTTTTCCTCCATTTTTCTTATCTGCTTCTTAAGGTCCTCTATGGCCTGTAACCATCTTGTATTTTCATTAGAAGCTTTTGGTGCTGGAGTTCTCATTTAAATGTCTTCCTCCTGTTCCATGCTTTGCTCCTTTTTGTCCCTAAAATATGAGTCTAATGTTGGAATTTTCTGTCTGCTTTGTTTCCTTTGCCTGGTCATGTCGCCCCTGAGTCACTTGACCCCTGGGCTTTATACCACAATAGGACACTGCCACCAGACAGGGGAGCTTTCATCCCAAACGCTGGGGTTTTCTCAGCTGCCAGAGGTATTAGATGAGTGCCCTCTCTGAGGTCTCCACATGCTCTGGCAAGCTGGACACACACCCCAGGACCTCCACCCTAGACTGCAATCCAGATTCAAGCAGGTTAAAGCAAGAACAATTACCCCTCAGACTGGTGCTTGGTCCCCTTACACTTTGCAGGCCAGGAGATGAAGCTGCCACCTGTGGTGCTGGCTGGCTGTGCCAGTGTCTCAGAGGCTTCTCTCCCCGGGGGCAAAAGCCAAGCACTCCCAATTACTGGGCCCCAAAATCCAGACAGCTCTGACCTCTCACTTTGTCCTTTGCATCTATGTGTTGATACATCTGGAAACGGCCACAGCTGCTGCTGATCTGGCGTCCCTCTGGCCAGCAACTGGTCAGGCCTGCCCTGGGGCTAAAGCCTGGGTGGGGGGAGGGCTGGGCTTGGCTCCCACAGTGCTGTGCTGGCCAATTCCTGCCAGACTGCTGGGCTTTCCTCAGTGGGAGGTTAACTTCTCTGTGTCATTTTGTGGGTTCTGCAGCTCCAAAGTTTGTTTAGAGTCCCCTTCTTACATGGAGTGGGGAAGGTGGAAGCCAAAGCCCAGCGGAGGTCCTGCTTCTACTCTGCCATCTTGACTCTGCCCCTCAAGTTTCTTTTGAGCCTTGAATGGAGTCTGTTAAGAAACAGAAGGTGTGAACCCCACAACTTGTGAACCCCAGAATTCATGAACTCATGCAATAGGAAGGGGAGGAGCTAATAATGACCCTGCATAAGGAGAATTTCCAGGCTAGAGACAGCAGAACTGAGAAGAAGTCTCTTGTGGTGGCAGAGTCAAGAAAGAGAAAACTTTTGGTATCCTGGAACTCAGTTTGACTGCTCTTTCTGTGTTGATGTTTGTTTGTGATACTTTGTAAAGAAGCGCTGGGACCTTACTGGAAGCCCGAAAGAGGATTTTCTGGTTATATATTTACAGAAGCCTTGGAGGAGGGTCTTGGAGGTCCTGGGATTTTACTGGTGATTTGTGCTCACCTGTTGGCTTTGTTTAGGGTCTGTGTTGATTTCAATGTTGATGATTTGTGTTGAGTTCTCAGACCATGTTGCTGGGTCTGAGTTCATTTCACAGGCAGATAGTGAATTGATGATTATGCCAGAAATGTGCATGAATATTATTGTGGCTCTGTCAATCTTTGTCTTCCCAGAAACAGGAACTGTGAAGGACTTGAGGTGGACTGGACACTCTGAACTTCAATATGGAATGGGAACTAGACAAAGAAGTGGACAAAGAGTTTGACAAGGAACTTGGAGCTGCCTGCTTTTGAACCCAAGTGACAGTTGGAGCTGGGACCATGAAAGAGGAACCATGGAAGCTGAGAGACAGCCTCGAGTCAAACTGAAAGAAGACTTTACTTGGATACTGTGTACTGACTGAGAAGATTATGATTCACTGTGACCTAGGGGTGGAGAATTTTGACTTTTGTACTTTGTTATTGAATTAATGATTTTGTGATTGACTAAATGAAGGTACTTTTTTTTAAACTATGTGACCACTTTGGTGAAAACTATGTGGCGATTTTAGTGATAAGTTACTAACTTGTGACATGGTGAATGCTGTATTTTGATTTTCTGTGAATGTTTTGCTCTGATTTATTATTCAATAAATAGACAGTTTGCTATACTATGTAATCAGAACATTGAAAGCTGTTCACAGCAGCAGTCCTCTGGAAAGCTGCTTATGCTTGACTTTACAGCATATTGATAGCATATTCTAAAAAGGAAAAATATATATATATATATATATATATATATATACATATAATAGGTGATTGTAAGATATTTGTCAACATGGTAAATATAAAATATATATTAAAAAACAATTTAAGTCAGTATTTATATCCTGGACCAATCTTCAGGTAGTGGAAAAGACATTGGATTTGGAGTTCTATGATTTTTGTTTATTTGTATCAGTTTCACTACACATTACTTTTGTGGGCTCATATAAGTTGTGTTCTTTCTCTGAACTTCAGTTTACTTGTCTAGAAAAAGAGTAGGGTTAACTAGATACTCTAACATCCCTTCTAGCTCTCTCTATATATATGATTCTATGATCTTATCAGAGATTTCATGTGCATTTTACTTGTACTGTAATATCTTGTATATAGTAAACACTTCATAAATGCAAGACTTGATATATGTATAAATTAATAAAAGAACATTGGCAAGTATTAGAGTTGATGAAAAATACAGGACTGAGAAATTTCAAAGCATGTTTTAGAATAGCGAGTAGATAATTTCTCAAGAATATGTTTATATGGGCAATTATTGGGAGAAAAAGTTTAAAGGTCAGATTGAAACGTGATGATAGTCTTTAATGCTAGTCTAAGTGTTGACTGTAGGTAATAGAAAATATTGGAAAATATTTAAAAAATAGAGGAATAAGATATTTTAGGAAAAGCAGACTACTCATAAGGGCTGAATGGGCTAGCAGTAGGTGACTTTGGAAATATGAAGTCTGGTCAAAAAGCAATTGTCCAGTCTTATCTAAGGTTGAGGCTATGGGGATAAGAAAAAAGGAGAGATATGAGAAATACTAGAAAGAAAGGATCACTAGGATTTCCTGTTTGATTGGATGAAATGTGTAAGTAAGGTGCAAGGAGAAGATCCAATAATACATTGGAGGAAATTATTGAGTATGTGATGAGAAAATGGAGATATTGTATAGTGACAACAGATTCAGGATATTTGGCAGTGAATGGAAATAAAAAGAATTAAGGCCGAGTGAAGGTATGTTTTAAAATGCAGAAGGGATGTTAGAAGACCAAGTGCAGTTGATGAGAATGAAAATGTTAGAGAGAAGGTATAGTGGAATGAATAGCTGAGAAATATGAAAGTGAAATAAGTATAGAGCACAGGTCAAAGATGCATAAAGGGGAAAACTACTTCTGGGATGATGGATAAACTTATACATGTAAAGACAAAAATTTAAATGTAGAAATGAGGACAGATGAGCTAGCTTACAACTGAGCTTTATTGGGATTAGTAAAAAAAAATTGGGGGAGACATTTGCTGGTAGTGAGGCAAGAGAAATTAGTTTTAGAGGCTTGCAAACCATGAAATAGATTTAAAAATAGCTTGTGTGGGAGTACTAGAAAATCAACAAGAGATGAATAAAATATTAAGAAACCAATTCAAGTTAGATAACATAATCATTCAAACAGCTTTGGCATAATTCCATGCAGGAGGGAATAGTGGATAATGAAGACTGTCTATTATGCAAATGATGATATGCAGTTGGGTGGGCAACACAGAGGACTGGAGAAATAGGAAAAAGTGAAAAGAATTTTGAATTTGAATTCATAGGACAATGGTTCAAATTCCCACTCTCCTAGTTACTATCTTTGTGATCTTACTCAAAACAATTAACTTCACTGGACTTCCATTTTCTCATCTGTAAAATGGGGAAGGAATTCGGATTCAATGGTCTCTATTGTCCCTTCCATGTCAAAATCTGATAATATTTTCGCTTTGGTCAAGAAAACACTTTCTTACTTGCATATCTTGAATAAATCCTGGAAATTAACAATGAGCTGGATCCAGGGTTGAATGAGTGAAGGCAAACAGGCTGAATTGCTTTGGGGAATTTGTGCTGTGTTTTTAACAACTTCAATCACAATTAGCATTTGAATAATGCCTTAAAAGTTGTGAAGAACATTATAAATTACATCTCATTTGATCCTCACAAAGGTCGATACAATTATTAACCCCATTTTTCACATGTGGAAGCAAAAGCAAACAGAGGCAACTAGGATGAACATGGATAGAGGGTTGGATTGGAGTCAAGATATCCTGAGTTCAAATATGATCTCATATATTTACTAGCTATGTGACCCTGGACAAGTCCCTTAATAACTTCAAACTATTCTATTAAATAATGGTCTATCTTTTTAATATCAGTAATCTTGAAGTAATGCTATGGGGCTGAAGTAATTTAATACAAGCATTTCTATAGTTGATTTAAAATGAATATCACCAAAAAAGAAGATACGGTTTGAATAGAATGAAAAATATTATTTTTTTTTTTTTAAGCAATCAGGGTTAAGTAACTTGCTCAAGGTTACACGGCCAGTTATTTCTGGGTGTGGTACTGAGTGTCTGATCACGGGATTCAATATTTCTGGGTGTGGTACTGAGTGTCTGAGCCCGGGATTCGATATTTCTAGATGTGGTACTGAGTGTCTGAGCCCGGGATTCGATCTCCAGGTCATCCCAACACTGGAGCCATTGCTCTTACTCGCTGAGCCCCTGGCCGCCCTTAAGCAATTGGGGTTAAGTAACTTGCTCAAGGTTACATGGCCAGGTGTTTCTGGGTGGGTGCTATGTATCTGAGCCCAGGATTCGATCTACAAGTCGTTCTGACACTGGAGCCAGTGCTACCTGGCCGCACCTGAAAAACATTATTAATGAAAAATTGTATAGGAGAGACTATATTAAGGATGTCATCAGAGAGGTATATGAGTGGTCAAAAAAAAAAAAAAAGAAAGAAAGCTGGCTACTGATTGAATCTGAGGTATAACAAATGAACCTTCACTAGAATCTTTGCAAAGGCAAGATAACTTAAGGAAAGACCCCAGCATATGTCATGGTCTCCCTGTAGAGAATGCTTCAGTGAATAATGACAATAGGCACACAGAATAGATAATCATGGGTGGTTACAATATGTCTCATTGGAGTAAGGACCCATCTTGGTGAGATGATAGGTCCCTTGAAGTGCTCTGTTAATTACCATAGTCTACTTTATGGTTTGGGGTTGTTTTCCTTTTTTTTTTTTTCCTAACAATGATATGTGACCCAGGAAGTAAAACACAAAAAGGGTTTCTACAGAATTAAGGTAAGTGGCTTGGTGAATTTACTACCATCCTAAGGATTATTTCAGTTCTGGTGATCACTTCTTGCCAACTATCCTTGACTGATGACTTCTGAAGAGATGGTGTAATGGATAGTGTGCTGACATGGGAATCAGTGAAGCCTAAGTTCAAATCCTGACTCAAATACTTACTCAAGTTACCATCTGCTTAACCCTTCTCCACATCAATTTTCCCACCTATAAAATGGAAATGATTCTAGCCCATGATGCACAAAATTATGTAGATCAACTGAGTTCATATATGTAAAGAAACATGAGAATCTTAATCTACCCTATATATGCCTGTTATTTTTATTATTATGGTAGACACATGGCACCCCAATATCTGACTTACTAAACAAACAAACAAAAAGCCTTCCGGGAGTTTAAATTCCTACACATATAGGGACAATATGCTTCAGAGTCTGAAAACTGATCCAAAAAGTTGAGAAATAAGTTAACAATTCAACCTAATTATATTTTTCTTATTTTACTTATTATTTGCTACTTTCTTGTCAGAATCTTTCTCTATGCAGATATTGAACAAAAGATGATCTAGTATTAATACTTGTTCTGGATGAACCTATTGGATTTCTTTTTCTAGAAATTTATTAACCATGCCTTTAATAATGCATGCTAGAATTGCCTGAAAGCAAAATCAAGCCACCTTAGTTCACAGCCTGTTTTCTTCCCTTTTTTGAAAATTGGAATAATATTTACCTTTCTCCACTCTTGGAGAACTTGTACTATTCTCCACAATCATTCAAATACCACTTGAAATGCCTCAGCAATCACACCCACCAATTATTTTAGTACCTAAAGGTGTAGTTCTTCTGGGAATGATGACTTGAATTCATCAAGGACTGCTAGGTGCTTTCTTATCTCCTCACTTATCTTAACTATGTATTCCATTAGCCATTTTTATTTGGACATTTAAAGTGTAAAAATATTCCTCCTTAGCACAGAATACAGAAAAAAAATAAGAATTAAGCATCATTCCATTCAACCCAAACAATGGTCCTATCCAGCTTTTACCCCAAGAATCTTGTAAGATAATTTATGTAAAGTGCTCTATAAACCTTAAATTTATCATATACATGCTGAATATTATTGATATAGCTTAAAAATCCTAAGAATTCTTTTTTTTTCTTTATCAGTCTCATTTCATACTAAGATATTTTGACTCATGAAACAGAATGAGGCTATATTTCTACTCATTCTCTCCACCTTCCATTGCTACCATCTCTTTTTTGTTTCAAAGTTGGTCATGGGTTCCCCATGCATTCAAATTGCTTTCTTTAGAAATTTTCCCATCATTGATATTTTTGAAAATCTTTCTTAGGAATTACATTCTTGAGAATTTCCTAGCTTTCCTGGAATGACTTATTCTTTAGAATTTTAGTGTCTAGAGTTCCACTTATGCTTTTTCTAAACATTTTACATCTGTTCTTCACAAATCTTGTATGTATATTGGAATTTTCTTCCCCTTCTCTATCACAAAGTCTAGGATAAATATGTTTATTTCTCTCATAAAGTACCCATCATTTCCACCACACTGATCAACTCCTTCCTATTGATGAGAATCAGATCCAGGATGGCACCAGGATAGCAGAAAGGAGAGAGAGAGACAGAGAGACAATTAGAGTTGTTTATGTGAGACACAAATGGAAGCAGAAAAGAAAGAGGAGGAGGAGGAGATGAAAAAGAAGGCTAAGATGAAGATGGCAAAGAATAAGTAGGAGGTGGAGGAGATGGATGAAGAGCAGGAGGAGAAGGAAAAAATGAAAGAAGGAAAGAAAGAAAAAAGAAAGAATTTAGAGGGAAATGCAGAGAGATGGGAAGGAGGGAAGATTCTGTGACAAACTATCATCTATTCTCTAAATCACTCATCTATTATTTTTTAATATAAGTTAATTTATTTTTAGTTTTCAACATTCACTTCTGTAAGTTTAAAATTTTTCTTCTCCCTGTCCCCCTTCCCATGATGGCATGCAATCTGATATAGGCTTTACATATACATTCCTATTAAATGTATTTTCAAATTAGGCATGTTGTATAGATAGAATGAATGGGAGGAACCGTGAAAAAGAAAACAAAACAAAACAGAGAAAATAGACCTCTCCACTCTGCATTCAGACTCCTTAATTCTTTCTCCAGATATGGATGACACCTTCCATCATGAGTCTCCTAGAATTGTATTAGGTCCTTGCATTGATGAGAAGGGCCAAGTCCATCAAAGTCATCACACACTGTGTCTGTTATTGTGTACAATATTCTCCTGGTTCTGCTCACCTCACTCAGCATCAGTTCATGTAAGTCTTTCAAGGTTTTTCTGAAGCCCGCCTGTTCAACATTTCTTATACCATGATAATATTCCATTACATCCATATGCCACAACTTATTCAGCCATTCCCCTATTGATGGGTATCCCCTCAATTTCCAGTTCTTGGCCACCAGAAAAAAAAGCTGCTATAAATATTTTCATACATGTGTGTCTTTTTCCCGTTTTTATGATTTCTTTGAGATATAGCCCTAGAAGTGGTATTTCTGGGTCAAAGGGTATGCGCATTTTTATAGCCCTTTGGCATAGTTCCAAATTACTCTCCAGAATTGTCATCTATTTCCTTTTTCTGTCCAAATCATTCATTATTATGATAATATATTATGATTTCTAAAAATCACTTTTACTTTGCCTTCCTTTGATCTTGAGCAATATACTCTCATTCTTCTCTGGTTCTTATATTCACTTACCTTCTTAAGCACAGTCCTCACTACTTCATATACATTACCCTCAACCCAACCTTCTTTAAACTGCTTTTCATATGAATAACTTATTCCCACCCAGACTTATATTTGAAACATGGATTTCATCTCATGTTAGATCAATTTTACTCCTTGTGCTGAAGTGTCTCTGTGGCACTTTGAATCATTTGATTACCTTACCTGATGCTTTTTGATAGGACTTACCTAGTTCAAGTGGTCCCCTTGGATTGAGAAATGAAGCATACTTACAGTTGGTTTGTTTACACAGACTTTATTTGAGGATATGTATATAGCAAGAGAAGTTACCTAATTCAAAATTGTCCTAAATTCCAGAAGAAGCTTCATATCATTAATGTGAAAACAAAATTGACTAAACCTCATGGATGGTACACCTAGCACTAAGAGTCTCCTACACATGGGAGAGGATAGCTGTTAAGGCTATGAAACATAGTCTTTTAGGTGATGATTAGGTGAGGGGAGGACAGGGAGAAGGTTGGTTTTGCATAGACAATCAACTAACAAGGGGATTGTTTGAAGAGTGAAAAAGCTTTGACTCTACATAGTCCAGAAGATTTTTGCTTGGAATTTTCAGAGGGTTTTCCTTACTCTAGATCCAAGCTCTGGCACATTGCCAGATTTAGTGATATAATCACACTGGAGCAAATTTCCATGAAATCTGACTCATAGCTAGTTTCACAAGAACCTCCATGAGGAGAACACAATGCTTCCCAAAATAGTTTATTCTGCTCTTGGGCAGTCCTGTTGTGATATTAAGGTTTAAGCATCTTCCATTTATTATGACTAATTCTCCCTTCCGGTCAAAGTACGATGCTTTTTAATCCCTTTTAAATATAAAGATACTTCAAATTTTGAAGATTGGTATTGTATTCCCACTAAATCTTCATTCTTCCAGGCTAATGATCCCCATTCCCTTCCATCATTTTTGTTTCAAGGTGGACTTCATTCCTTTTCATGCCTGATGATTGTCTAACTTGACTAGAGCCTAATGCTTTCCTAATTCAGATATTATCTGCCTGGTGTAGAGGATCATGGATATATATCCCTTCCTTGGTGCTGGACACAATACTTCTTCCCATGCAGCCTAGAACTTCATTAGTTTTGGCTGCATGTTACATTAATGACTAATACCAAGATTGCAGCCCAGTGAATCTTCCAAATTTTCCACCTCCGCAGAACTGTTGATTAAGCTGCCATCAAGGAGATAGTGGCATAATGCATCTAGGTGATGTAGAAGGAGGGGATAAGAAAGAGCTCATGGAAAATGGCCTCAACAGTTTCAATAAAATGTCAGAAAAAGTATTCAACTGAAGAGATAGCTTGAAAGTTTCAAAGAGAGATTGAAAGATCTATCATGTTGTGTACATAGATTATCTTGAGGTTTATTTCATTGTATTTATACAAATATTGAATATGCATTGATAGGTTGGTCCTCATTTACATTATTTATTTTTTCAATAAGTTTTGAGTAAGACTTTGTTATATTCTTTTTTATTTTGAATTACATGATTTTATATAAGAATTCTGCCAATTTTTTTTTCCTTTCGGTGGGGATGGAAATTTCACATCTTGTTACTTTGCTTAAATTTTTTAATCTCCTGAGTATTTTCTCTGTTGAAACTCTGAGGTTTTCTAAGTATGCTATTCAGGTCATCAACATAATAGATTTATTTTCTTTGTAGTCGTATTCCATATAATCAAAACAATTAAAAACAATATATAGAGCTCACTTGTGAACTATTATTACTTTTCCATTGTCTTCATTAATGAGAGTACTGTTTATATTAGAAAAGGGTCAGTGCAGTTGGTGATGGAAGTAAAGTCAAAGTTAAGGGAGATAGTAAGAAAGTATCCAATTCCTTTAAATAAATAAGTGAATTCCCTAGGCAAAAATGAATTATTTTCCAGACCATTGAAAGAACTTGTTAATCTTTCTGAAGTCATGGAGGATGTGTACACTATCAGAAGATTTTTGAAATATTTGAAAGCATATATAGAAGCAAAAATAGATTTGTTCTGCTTGGTCCAAACTAGTATCCATGGGTAGATATTTGAGAAATTCATAATTAGGTTGAATAAATGTTTTCTAATAATTAGCTATATAAAATTGTCTCAGTATATAATGAGTACTCTGTATCTGGAGAAAATCAAGTAGGGAATAGGTGACAACTTCTGCAAATAATGTAGGGAAAACTTTGCTTAATGAAGGGATTGAACTAGATGACCTGCAAGGTCCATCTGTAACTGTGCAGGAAAATGTTACACCCATATTTAAAATAGAATGGCAGATTCTGGAGATTCCAGGCTGCATACATCAGTCTCCAGTTAAATTAGACAGCTTGTCAGTAAGGGAAAGTAAATACAACACACCAGGAGCCAGCAAGGCTAGACTACCAATGTCTTATCACAATAATCTTCTATGTTTTTATTAAAATGTAGTAGGATAGTAGTACTATCATATTCATAATGTATTTTTATTTCAGCAAGACATTTAAAACATCCTGTCATGATGTCCTTACAGATATACAGGGTTGGTTAAAGTACAGATGAATTTGAAGATGGTTAAACAGATTAGTTTGAAGATAGGCAACAATCCTATTGAAGAACTATTGATTAAATTAATTAAGTTATATGTACTTTGTTCTTGGGATGGCTAGGTGATGAGGTAGACCTATGTTGAATGTTGGACCTGGGTGCAGGAAGACCTGAGTTCAAATCCAGCCTCAGATATTTACTAGCTGTGTGACATCGGGCAAGTCACTTAACTGAGTTTCCTCATCTGCAAAAAAAAGGAAATGGAAAACTATTACAGTATTTTCCCCCAAAAAACAATTTTTAAAACCTCCAAAGGAGTCATGAAGAGTAAGACATGACTGAACCACAAAAACAAACTATATTATTTTCTGTTAAAAATTTTTATCAATAAATTTTAACTATTATATAGCAGATAAGATTTACAGATGGCACAAAGTTATTACACAGGCTGCAATGTCAAGCCAAAATTATTATGGAAAAGTACAATAGAGATAAATTTAAAAGACCTAAACCAAGGTCCAAAAAATAAAGAGCTCAAAATCAATTGAATGAGAACTGTGTTTAAAACCATGGTGGAGAAATAAAGATTCAGGGGTTTATACAATTCAATATGAGTCAACAATATCACTAGTATTCAAAAATGGTAAAGCAATCTTATAAACATACTAACCATATAAAGAGAAGAAAAAATTTTTCTATACTAATGAAGCCATATTTCAACTATTAAATGAATTGATAAAGGCAATATTTCAAAAGAGATATTGGCTGATGAGTGTTCATAAAAGGCAGAAGTAGATAATAAGGGGACCTCAAAAACAGATCATTTAAGGAAGAATTGAACAACTGGATAAATTTTACCTGAATAAAGAAAGACCTAGGGGAAAACAGTTGTGTAACCTTTTGATAATTTATTTCATCTCTCTGACCTTCAGTTTCTTTATTTATTTTTAAAAAAAGGAGGGGGAAGCTAGGTGGTGCAGTGAATAGAGCACTAGCCCTGGAATCAGGAGGACTTGAGTTCAAATCCAGCCTCAGACACTTAACACAAAAACTAGCTGTGTGACTTTGGGCAAGTCACTTAACCCCAATTGCCCACCAAAAAGCAAAAAGAAAAGAGGATGAAAATGACCTCTAGAGTCATTTGCAATTCTGAATTCTGATTCCATAGGAACCAAGTTAAACAGAGAATGCTTCTTGAGTCACAAAGAATGAGCCAAGCCATAGATCATTACATTTGTCATTGCTGTTGTTGAATCATGTCCAACTCTTCATAATCCCATGGATCACAATACCCTAATGCTGTGCATGGGATTTTCTTGGCAAAAAATACTAGAGTGGTTTGCCACATCCTTCTCCAGTGGATTAAGGCAAACAGAAGTCCAGTGACTTGCCTAGAATCACACAGCTAGTGGATGCACCTAGATTTGGACTCAGATCTTCCTGACTCTAGGCTTGATACTCAATCCACTGCACCACCTAACTGCCATGCTTTTTACATGAATGTTTTTGCCTCCAACTACGTTTAATATTAACCTCTGAATCAAATGGAGACTTTTAAAATAAAGTCTCTGTTAATATAATATGCCAGATGACATTTGAGAATTTTAAAAAATATCCTACAGTTTATTAGATTCATTTCCCTTATTTCTTTATCCACAACAAGGAGCCCTGTGACCAATTTAACAAGGAAGACAGTTTAATGGACAAATTCTGTGTCTCCTAAGAGGTCCCTTAAATCAGTGCATTACTGTATGTGGCAATGACTTATGTCAAGGCCATTGTGATGTCTATTGTTAGAATGGTAATTTGTTTCAGCACAGAATTACTAGTGACTGTTGTATAGCCGGTGAGCTATGGCAGTAATAATGGAGAAACATTCACACGGTCCATTTACTGGATGAGGTTGCATAAAGTCCATCTGATTATCTATAAGTGGTTATTAGAAAAGGTCCTCAAACAAGAGTCATTGCAGAGCTACAAATTCTCAAGCCATTTATTTCCAAAGTCATTTCAGAAGAATTGTAGTTTCATGAGTATTGGACACTTCATTGGCATTGACTTCCAGACAACAATAAATGGCACTTTTACAGGCTAGCTACAGACTCCTCACAGCAAATGCCAAACAAGCCTGCACTTTTAACAAAGAAATATTAAAAGTAAAAGTGGGTAAATAGTTATTGATAAAAGCTCTTCTCCCACTGGGTGGTACAGAATAGAAATGTTAAGCTACTATAGATTTCATAAGGTATTATGAAGTTCTAAAGACAGATATGTTGTCTTATAAGAACTGAATGTAGTAATTTATCAGCACAAAGCTTCAAATTACTCCCATTCCTTGGGCTACTACAAAATAAAATGGCCAACTTTCTAGCATATACACACAAAAACCACAGAGAATTTTAATGTCAAAGGACAATTTTAAAGGAAAGTTTCTGTCACTCTATGACATAAAGGTCTGAATTCTTTAAAATGTGTTTGTTCATTCGTCATTCTGTTTCAAGACCTTCACCCCTATCGTGATCCAAAGGTGGTAGGAGATCACAGAGTCAAGTTGATCATGAAAAATCCCTGTGGTTATGGGAAGGCTTTGAGGAACAACTCTTAGAGTGCACTACCAATAATTATTATCACAGGGTATAAAAACTGGAAATACTCATTGTTTTAACCGTAGCAAATATGCTTGGAAATGCATTTTTTTTCCAAAATGAGATTTTACAAGCCTATATTTATAAATTTAACTACTCTGTTATGAAATTAGGTAATTATAGCAAATATTTTAGAAGTGAATTAAGCATTTTTTTCCAAATTAAAGTATGATTAACCTTTAGTAACTTTACTCACATCTGCACAGTCTGTCTTATGACTTGTATTTCCAATCTTAGACTACCTAGGGGAATTATTTCATTTTCATCTTTTTTTAACACAACATTATTTGATTCACTGATTACCTATAATGAGCAATTGGATTATATTAAATGCATATTGTTAAGAATAGATTACTTAAGCCTGTGATACAGGAGAAAATAATGGGACTTAAGACTAAATTTACCTATCAGTCAACAAAGAAATATTGAATGGAAAAGAAGATGGAGTATTCGCATGGTAAGAGTGAGAGATAGCCTATTTGTGTGTGACCCCTGATATCAACTTATTAAAAATATGAAAAGGACAAGCAAGTATCATTAGAGGAAATACCCACATCAGTGAGATCAGTCTGAATATTTTTGTGTTTATCACATAAGAATTTTGTGAATGATCTCAAAAATCCTGAAGCAGGTTTAAATACAAAATATTATTTTTCATAAGTATTTAAAAATTATATATTAATAGTATATTATAATATGCCAAGACTGAATAAGGTCAGGTTGGCACCTTAAATAAATATTTTTTTTAATTTAAAAATTAAATTGATATAAAGAAAGCAAATTTATCCATAATACAGCTTTGATTCAGTTGAGAGTAGAGTTGCTATAATCTTTCTATAATGGTCCTGCTGATCTGCTGATCAAAAAACAAAAGGAGGAACTGGTGACTCCTTCTTCCCTGGCTTTTTTTTAGAAGAAGGATACCTGGAATTTATGTCAATAGCACCAGTCTTAATAACCTAGTCTTTTAGGTTGGAATCTTAAGAATCTCTTCCTGTAATGTAAGTGTATCTGTAAAGAACCAAACTATTAGGGAAAGTCTGGCTAAGGAAAAAAAAAAATATATATATATATATAAACCTGACCTTAAAGTCAGGAATACATAAATACAAAGCCTTCATGAGACGTCTTGAAGGTAGAATGACAGGTAACTCATTAAACACCTCAGTGCCCCAAGCAAAATTCATAAACTATAAATTGCAACAATAAATGCTAGCCCACATCAGTGAGGGAAATTTTGATATGAACAATTATCTTCATTGATGAAATCACAAAACTAGAATGAAAATAATGGTCATGATATTCAATCAAAAAACAATTCTCACACAGCTTTTAGAAGGTATGAATCTCCAATTGACAACTGACAAAGGATATGAATAGTCAGTTTTCAGAGGGAAAAATTCAGGTTGTCAATACCCCTTTTTAAAATGCTTTAAATCACTAAATTAGATAAATGAAAATTAAAATGTTTTTGAGGTTCCTTCTCACATACTTTACATTGGCACAATTGACAAAACAGGAAAGCAATCAATGTTATATGGGCAACCAGGCATATTAATTCATTTTTGGTAGATCTCTGAACTATTCTAGTGATGCTGGAAATGTATTTGGAACTATGCCCCTAAAGCTTTTAAACTCTGCATATTCCTTGAACTAGCAACAGTATTTCTTGTTCTATACCCTAAAGACATCAAAGAAAGAAAGAAAGGACCCATATGTACTCTCCAATATTTATAGCAGCTCTTGTACTGGCAGAAAATTAAAAACTGAAGGAGAATTAATTAACTGGGGAATGGATACTCTCAGAGAAACTTGGGAAAACTTGTACAAACTGATGCAAAGTGAATGGAGCAGAACCAGGATTATAATATATGCAATAACAACAATACATAAAGACAAACAACTTTGAAAAAATTAGGAACTGTGATTAATACAATGATCAACCATGATTTCAGAGGACTCATGATGAAATATGTCCATTTCCTTTTAACAGAGGAGTGATGCACTCAAATTAAGATTTTTGACATGGTTAGTGTGTGGAATTTGTTATTTCATTGTACATTTTTGCAACAGGAATTTTCATTTTTCTTTTTCTCAGTTGGGAATAAGGGGAAGGTGAGAGGGAGAGAAGGCAAATTTTTATAAATTCAAAAAAAATGAATTTTTAAAATTAAAGTCTGAGCATCCTAATCTCAAAACATATTCATACTAATGAATGGAGTTCCCAAGAACAAGGTCAAATCTCCCTGTCATTTTTCTAGAGAACACCAGAGAGGTCAGGGTGCTATCAGCTAAAAATCCCATTTGGATGGGTTCTCTTCAATGTTAACTGCCAGGGATTAGTGCCTAAGTGTCATTTAAACCAAGGGTTGGCAAATTATGTGTTCCCTAGGCAAAGTTTGTCCTATTGTCTGTTTTTGTAGAGCCTCCAAGCTGAGTGTTTTTTATATATTTTTATATATATATATCAGGCCATAGTTTGCTAAATCCTGATTTAAACAATTAATATAAATTAGCTTTTATGAAGGGACAATTATGAAAAAGAAAGAATATTTTATAAACATTCATAGCAATCTCAGCTGCATAAGGCAATACACTGGTGAGCTGGGTTGGCAGATTGGAATCAGCTGGGTATAAGTTCCAACATGGATATTGCCTCCTGGACCTCAGAGGGCTCACTGTTCCAACTTTTTGAAGATTACCAGGTCTTGAACAACTCTAACACTCCTTTTCCTAAGAGAAGGAAGGAAAATACAAGTAAGCAAAGGATATAATACTTTATTCACAGGCCATACGGCAACCCCATATGCAGATGAATGGAGGAAGGGAAGAAGCTTCTCCTGATTTAGAGTCTTACACCATGTTGCTCTAACTCAAATGCAGCTAGACCAGGAAGAGAAAACAGTTCACTATGGCAGAGAAAATGACTTTGCAAATACACTTCAGTCCTGGCTCAGCAGCCAATCAATATATTTTACTTTTCAATGTATGATTAGCAGACCATGGAACAGAAAGTTCACTTCTTCACCACATGAGTTTGTGGACCATAACCAATTACAGAATGTCTGTATATACTCAAATATCTATGTGGGGACAGTGTGTTTATGTTGTGCATCCTCATAAGGCTTGGGCTTCAACCAGTCTCATTACATTTATGTGCCATCTATGTGCAAGATATAATACTAGATTCTGTAAATGCAAAGACCAACGTTAAAAGCATCCCTATACCTAAGGATCTTGTACTGTGTTACTACAGACCCTTAATCATGTCTAATGTGCTAATAACCACACAAATCTTTAAATATTCTGCTAACATAATTTTGCTGAAAATATATATTGCACTTACCTCTCCCAAGAATGAGTGGGTATTTTGCTGTCATTTTCAATGCAATTTGAAAACCAAACACACACACACAAACACACACAGGGAATAATCTTTAATACATGGCTATTTAGTTCTGAAAGATGATATTGATTTATGTTTATGATGTTATAGATATTCAAATAGCTTCTAATAAAATAATAAAATGTCCAGTTTTGGAAGAAACTGAAAAACCTTCCAGTTATTTTTTTGACACATGCAATTCCAATTTAACATTTAGATTAAACTTTATCAAACACTATCACTGATGTAAGGTTCCAATCTTAAGGAGAGAATTCCATTCTCTAGACTTGCTGGATGAAATTAAATGTGTGCCTCCTAATAGTTCAGAAACAAACAAACAGACCCAAGACCCTGTTTAACTTAGCATATTAATTAACTGATTAAACACATAAAGTGACAATATAAAAATGTGAAAAGGAGATGGATAATTTGCCCACTGAAAATCAAATATAGCAGTTAACCATGGTTTGTATCCCAGCTCATTTAGGAATTTTGCCATTGTGGAAATTAAACTAGAATTCTTTAAAGTTACAATTTGTAGTTATTTGCCAGACATTACTATTCAATATAATGTGAATTTTCATGGGTAAAAAGATATATTTTAGTCAGTTCCAAATTCTGTCCTCTGTGACTTATTAATATATGATCTTGGATAGCTCACTTTAGAGTCTGGAAATCAGTTTTCTCATCTGCAAAATGCAGGGACTAGGTTGCATCACCTCTAATATGCCTTCTAGCTCAGTTCAGGTATACTTTGGCATCTCATGGGCTCACATTCCTCATTAGATATATAAGGGGATTGGACTAGGTAATCCCTGAGACCTTTCCTAATTTTAAATACTCTGATACTACAATAATACAGACAGCTTTACAAAGTGTTGAATACTAGCATGGAAATTATTGGTAACTAAAATGGCTCTCACTAGAATTTTGAATCTCTTTTTCTTTTAACTTAAACTCAGAGGGGCAGAGCCAAAATGGCAGAGTAAAAGCAGGGACTTGCTTGAGCTCCCACTCTAACCACCTTTGATACCTGTAAAAATTACTCTAAACAAATTTTAGAGCTACAGACCCCAAAAAGTGACAGAGAGAAACAAATCCCCCACTGTAAGCAGCCTGGAAGGCTGAAAGGAAGGGTCTATCACACTGGGCTGGGAGTGGAGCACAGTTTCATGTGGGCTGTGCCAGTATACACCTGTGGCACAGATTGGCCAGAGCAGACTTCAGGAGAGTGAATCACTGGCAGCTGTGGTGGTTTCCAGACTGCTCAACCCACAAACCCCCAAAAGAAAGGAAAAGGTCAGTTGGGGAACTCTGTTGAAAATGGGTGAGAGAAAAGCATGGTCTGGTGCCTGACTCTGGGATGGTAGAGGTGGCGGCCTTCTGTACCTGCTGCCACAGTAGCAGCTTCCAGAGCTCCTGGCCCACAAATCATGGGAGAAGGGGGAACCAAGTGACTGACCAGCAGGCAATTGCTGGAATATCTTTGTTGGCACTGAGGCAAGACTCTCTTGCTTTGCTCTGCTTGGATCTGAGTCTAACTCTTGGCTGGCAGTGTTAGGGTGAGGAGCGCTAGTGTGGCAGAGCATGTTGAGGCTGTGGCATAATTCTGAGGGAGGTGCCTAAAAGTAGCTCTGATAACAGCTGTTTAAAATCCCAGAAATTTGGAACATAGGACTCTCCACTCTGGAAGCAAAGTTCTACTGTGGCAAAGAACTAAAATTCAAATAATAGACTAGCAAGATGAGCAAACAGAGGAAACAAAATCAAACTATAGAATCATTTTGGGGTGACAAAGACAATCAAAACATAGAACCAGAAGAAGCCAACAAAGTCAAAACACCTTCATCAAAAGCTTCCAAGAAAAATATGAATTGGTCACAGGCCAAGGAGGACCTCAAGAAGGATTTTGAAAATCAAGTAAGAGAAGTAGAGGGAAATTTGGGAAGAAAAATAAGAATGATGAAGAAAATCATGAAAAGTAAGTCAAAAGCCTGTTAAAGGATATCCAAAAATAATACTGAAGAAAATAACAAAAAATAGACTAACTCAAATGGCAAAAGAGGCCCAAAAAAACCCAATGATGAGAAGAATGCCTTGAAAAGCAGAAATGGTCAGATGGAAAAGGAATTTCAACTGTTCAACTCACTGAAGAAAATAATTCTTTCAAAATTAAATGAGAGAAAATGGAAGCTAAGGACTTTATGACAAATCAAGATTTTATTAAACAGATCCAAACAAATGAAAAAAATAGAAGGTAATGTGAAATATGTCACTGGAAAAACCACTGACCTCAAAAATAGATCCATGAGAGATAATTTAAAAATTATTGGACTGCCTAAAAGCCATGATCAAAAAAAGAGCCTGGAAATCATAGATTCAAGAAATTCTAAAGAAAATTTCCCTGATATTCTAGAACCAGAGAGAAAAATAGAAATTGAAAGAATTCACTCATCACTTCTTCAAAAAGATCCCCAAAACAAAACTCCCAAGAATATTTTAGCAAAATTCCAGAGTTCCCAGGTCAAGGAGAAAATATTACCGTGTTTCCCTGATAATAAGACCTATCCCAAAAATAAGCCCTCCCCTTACTGTGTGAGATTCCTCTAAAATAAGCCCTCCTGCAAAAATAAGCCCTATTGAGATTGCTACTGTAGTGAAGGTGATCCCCTGCGCTACATACTACATTACGGTACCCTCTGTATGCACTGTCCCCCCCTCCCCCCGGGTGAAATGCACGCCGCGCTCCGAGCTGCATCCAATCAGAGCTGCAGCAGTAAGCGCGTCATTCTGTTCTTCCCCAGTGATTTGCTTGCTGGCGCTACTGAGAGCAGTGCCGCGGAGGAGAGCTGAGGCAGGACAACATAAGCCCTCCCCTGAAAATAAGCCCTCTGGTGTTTTTCTTTCCAAAAAAAAAAATACTAAGACAGTGTCTTTTTATCGGGGGAAACACGGGACTAGCTGTCAGAAAAAAAAAAATGAGTATTGTGGAAATCCAATCAGGTTACCACAAGATCTAGCAGCTTCTACATAAGGGCTTGGAATATGATATTCCAGAGGTCAAAGGAGCTAGGATTAAAAGCAAGAATCACATACCCAGCAAAACTGTGTATAATACTTCAGGGGAAAATATGAATATTCAATAAAATAGAGGACTTTCAAGCATTCTTGATGAAAAAACCAGAGCTGAACAAACTTTAAGATACAAGAATCAAGAGAAGCATGAAAAGGCAAATAGGGAAGAGAAATTATAAGGAACTTATTGAAGTTGAACTATTTGCATTCCTACATGGAAAGACAATATATGTAAGTCATGAGACTTTTCTCAGTATGAGGACAGTTGAAGGGAATATATATGTATATATGTACACACACGCACATATATATATATATATATAGGTGTGTGTGTGAGAGTGTGTGTTTGTGTGTGTGTATGTACCTGAATATGTTTTTATATATGTGTGTATATGTTTACATAGACAGAGGGCACAGGATCAGTTGAATAGGAAGGGATATCTAATATATAAAATTAAGAAGTGAAAGAGGAATATATTGGGAGAAGGAGAAAGGGAGAGATAGAATAAGGTAAATTATCTCACATAAAAGAGGCAAGAGAAAGCTATTGCAATGGAGGGGAAGAGCAGGAAGGTCAAAGTCAACCTTACTCTCATTTTATTTGACTTAAAGAGGGAATATCATACACACTTCATTGGGTATGTTGCCTTACAGAAAAGTAGGGGGGGGATAAAAGGGGGTAGGATAAAAGGGAGAGAAGATTGGAGGAAAGGCTAGTTGGAAGCAAGCACTTTTGAAAAGGGACAGGGTCAAAGGAGAAAATGGAATAATGGGGGGCAAGATAGGATGGAGTGAAATATAGTTAGTCTTTCACATTACTGCTATGGAAATGTTTTGTGTAACTTCATGTGTAGAACCTATATTGAATTGCTTGTCTTCCCAGTAGGGGTGGATAAGGAGGGAAGAAGGGAGAGAATCTGGAATTCAATGTTTTCAAAACAAATTGTAAAAAATTGTTTTTACATGTGTAATGTAATGCCAAGGAAAGGCAACTTCCCAAGGTTCAAAATACCAGCATAGGTGTTCTCCATTTTATTCAGTGACAAATTAAGAACAGAGAAGGTCAAAACATGACATCATTCAAAATACAGCATTTACTAAGTGTGATTAAATAATTTCCAAGTACTATCCCACCCCAGGACCTTCCATTCATTCAATCAATTACAAAGTCCCTGTTCTAAATACTACTCCACCCCTAGGCTGTACCTTCATTTAGTCCACCACAAAGCCCCTATTCTCAAATGGAGATTCGTTTCCAATCTAAGTAAAGTACATTCATTTGTTCAACCATAGAACACAAAAAGGTCAAAAGTTCCCCACTCCTGGATCACAATTGAATCTACCCCAGAGTTACAACAAGTTTAAGCACAGCACTTAATACCCAAATGGAGGTCTTTTCTTCATCTTGACAGGAGGCAAGTTCTCAGCAATCTTAGTTCCTGGGGAGACAAGGCTTAGCAAGGCCACAATATACATTGCCAGTCTCTTCATTAATTCATCCTCTGTCTACAGAACAGTCCTAGAACCCCTGAAAACATTAGCAAAACCCTCTCCCCGGATTTCTGTAAACATACAACAAGAAAGTCCTTCTTCAGGGCTTCTGAACCAACAGAAAGGTTCCCAGACCCCTGCAACAACAGCACTGTCCTTCACCAGTGGACAGTATTCACTCTGTCTGCAGGAAAGTCTCAGGAGCTCTTAGCCAACAGCCAGGTTCCAGCACTTCTTCAACAACAGGACTGTCTTTCACCAGTGGACAAATCTGGCAAAACAACATCAAAACAGACAGACAAAGTACCAGCAAAACAGCCATGTCTCATCAGTCCTTGGCAGCTCTGGTGGCAGGTCTCAAAAGTCCAGGGCAATTCAAAGTGGCCCTCAGCAATCCTCTCAGTCTCTCTCTCTCTGCCTCCACGAGGGTGCTGCTTCCAAAAAGTTCTTCTGCCTCTCTCTTGTCTCTCCAAATCTACATCACCAGCTCCTCCCAGTTCAGGACTCTCTTTTCACATCAACAAGTCCATCCCACAGGTGGGATTAACAAGCTCTGGGTTTTAACACAATCAGTTTGAAAACCAAGCCAATACAGGGGGATCTATATATTCCATTACTATCACAACATACACCCAGGAAATAAGATTACAGGCAATGGGGTATAGAAATTCATCTTGCCCTACAAGAAAGTAAGAGGAAGGTGGGGAGGATATAAGAGAGGGCAGATTGGGGGAAGGGGTATTCAGTATGTTTGACATCTTGGTTTGGGGGTAGGGCAGAGACAGGGAGAAAATTTGTAACTCAAAATCTTGTGGAAATGAATGTTGAAAACTAATAAATAAATAAATTCATAATAGTAAAAAAAAAACACGACAACTTAAACACTGAGTTTTTCCCTGTCACCTCTCAGCTATTCTCAAATATTATTCTTACTAATTAGAATATATCCTCCTTTCCAAGCTTAATAGTATCTTTAAATTATCTTAGTTTAGGATTCTCTTAATAATATTGCTATTGTATATTGGAAAAAAAATACTGAACCCTAGCATCAGAAGTTTAGTCCAAGTTTAGCTACTTGTTAAGTTCATGCACCTGAATAAATTATTTTACCTTTCAAAGCCTCATTTTCTTAATCCGTTAAATGAGGTGGATAGTACTTTTACAGTATTTCTGGAGATCAAATAAAATAATTGGTGTAGATACTTGGTAAATTATAGATAACTAATTTACACACGCACACACACATGCATATGTATAAAGTCATCCAAAAGACATTTCCATATTAGACATGTTTGGGGGTGGGGGGGGATTCAAAAAAAGAAAAATAAAGAAGAGTGGAGGGAAATATACTACAGTCTTCACTCTGAGTCCTTCAGGTTGTTTCTTCTTTTTTTGGAGTAGAGAGGTGAATGATATTTTGCATCATGAATTCTTTGGAGTTATGAAGGAGCATTGTATAAATCAGAGTTATTGTCTTTTTTGATTGATTGCCTTTACAATATAACTGTTACTGTATGGATTTCTCTCTTGATTGTGTTCACTTAACTTTTCTTCAGCTCTTGTAAGTTTTCTTAAGTTTTTTTTTCCCGAATCTATCCCTTTCACCATTTATTTCTTTCAGCTTAATTGTATTCCATCATATTCAAATACCATAACTTGTTCGGTCATTCTATAACTGGTGGGCAACCTCCCAGCTTCTAATCCCTTGCCATTACAAAAAGAGCTATTTTTGCTTTTTTTTCACTTTTCTATGTCTTTGGGTTATAGATCTAATAACTGTATTGCAGAGTTAAAAGTTAGGAACAATTTTGTAACCCTTTAGGCATAGTTTCACATTGTTTTCAAAGATAGTTGTGAAAATTGAGCAAACCACACTGACTCAATATTTTGATTCAATGCTAGAACTAGCTTATTTCTCTTTCTTTTCTACTATGGATCTACTCTAATTTCTCTTTAATGAGAAAACTTTAATTATGAAAATTGTGACAAAACTTTATTATATTGTTTGAACCTAACCCTATATGGCTGTGATGTTGTACCATCTCTACCTGTTGCTTAACACAGGACCAAGGTTATGCTCACCAGAAACTCCATTAGATCTGATGACTGATTTAAGGAATTTTCTTACAAGTATACATCACAAACTACCCATATGTCATCTGAAAACTGGCCCCTAGTCAATCAGTCTTTTCTTGTTGCCTTGATTGAATAAAGTCACTTGTGGGTAGAAGGACACCTCTTTTCCTGCTTTCATGGAATTGTACCTGTTCACTCTCCCCCTCCCAATGTGGAACATCGCTAATTTTTCCTCCAAATGGAAATCAGATTACTTAATTTTGAATCCTGTTTGTTTTCTTTTTATTAACTAGTCTTATTTTATCAAGTATTTTTAACACATAAAAATCTGCCTCATTCTGTATTTAGAGTCCTTGGACTGACTGGGGAGTCCATGGATTCATTTATTATTCCTCTTTTGCTAGTAAATCATATAACTTAGTTTGTTTCCTCATTTAGTATTAATTTTCCACATAATTGTTCTGCTATTTCCCTGTTCCAACAGTGCCACTTTGTGTACAGTTTTCTGATATCCCCTCCAGTATTTGTCATTTTCCTTTTCTGCTATCTTAGCCAATCTGATATGTATGATGTAGGACCTAGAGTTGTTTCAATTTTCATTTCTCTAAAATATTGATGATTTAGAATATTTTTTCATATGATTATTTATAGCAATAATTTCTTCCTCTAAAATCTTCCTGTTCATAGTATTTGATCATTTATCAATTAGTGAATTTTTGTAAATTTGGTTCAGTCCTCTGTCTATTTGAGAAATGAGACCTTAAAAGAAACTTGATGTAAATTTTCCCCATTTAACTGTTTTTCTTCTAATTTTGGCTGCATTGATTTTGTTTGCAATTGGGAGGGGTGATTTATGCAGTTAAAGTTATTCATTTTATCTCCCACAAATCTCTTTATCTGTTATTTGGTCATGAACTCTTCCCCTATGGGAAGTTTTGCTGGGAAGATTGTCCATGGTTGCAATCCTAGCTCCTTTGCCTTCTGGAATATATTCCAAGGCCTATGCTCCTTTCAATCTTGTGTTATCCTGGTTGTGATCCCAAGGTATTTGAATAGTTTTTCCTTTCTGGATGATTGAAGTACTTTATCCCTGACTTTTGATGTCTGGAATTTGGTTATAATATTCCTGGGAGTTTTAATTTTCTATTATTTTAGGAGGTGGTCACTAGAATCTTTCAATTAATACTTTTCCTTTCAGTTCTAAAAGCAGCACTGTTCATCTCTGTATACATATAAGTCTTTTTCTCTTTTAATTAAGGGACATAAAATCCTCATGATTCCACTGTTCTAATATGCTTTTTTTTCCCCAAGGGTGGTTATATTTGCAACCTGAAAGACAGAATGAAACTGACCAGCCCATGAAAGCATTAAATTTTAGACCTTATTGATATGTTAATGTTCACTGACTAGCTTTTCCAAATGAGAGACTGTAACACCTCTTAAGGAGGCCCAAAGAAGGACAATATTATCCTTATTTGAGGCGGCTAGATGAAATATCCAATGGCAGACTCACTTGGTGGTCAGTAAAATCATCCACTTCCTTATTAGGAAGTCATCCACTCTTCCTAATAAACTCTGAAACCAAGATGTTGAAAGCTCTCCCTTAAAATGAAAAAAAAAATCAGATAAATCTATGGAAATCCTGGAGCAGAAGAGAAGGCTGGTGGCAATTTAGAGTTATTGAACTGCTCTTGCAGTCATCTTGAAACAATAGCATTCTAAGCCTATAGTTCTCACTTTCAATTTCACTTAAATAAGTGGACTTTAATCTATATGTGAGTAGACAATGATTTTGGCATCTCAATGATATGAAAAAGTTTAAAATCTTGTATTAATGTAGAGACCTATCTGGCATTATAAATTATTGTTGGGAATATTCACACCCCTAGGTTATATAAAAAGTAGATGAAAGGGAAGGGGGAGGGTATATAAAACAATGTAAGGATCAAGCAGGTCTATGCATGCTCTATTGTTTCATCTAGTAGCTCAGGTCTTAGAGTGCTGTCTCATGAATTACTTAAGTTATGACCTGGACAACTATGTTTTATTGGCCCAAGCACAGTGGAAATAAACTGCTACAAATCAAGCTTACAGTGCCACATAGTGGCAGATATTGGTCTTAAATTGATAAAATTACTATACCATCTTTATTACCAATGTAAACCCAGTGTCCCTAGTATTAAGTGGACACATTCCCTTTACAGAGGTAAAATGAGTTCAGACAGTAGGGGCAGTGATTGTAATGCAATGGAATGAGCCCTAGATTTGTAATCAGAAGATTTATGACCTGAATCTCTTCTATTTGACATATAAAGATCTTTACAATGTGGCTCAAACTTACTTTTCCAGCCTTAGTAGACCTCCTTCCCCTTCATGCATTCAGATCCAATTAATCAGACCTTCTTGCTATTCCTCACACATGGCACCTTTTCTCATATTCTTTGTGTAGGCTGTCCCCAATATGTGAAATATACTATTTATTCATTTCTGCCTCTAAGAATCCTTAATTTCCTTCAAATATTACCTCAGTGGCAACTTTCTACATGAACCATTTCCGGCGCATGGAAGTGTTGGTGACTCCTTCCCTAAGAAAAACAAAAAAGCTCCCCCAAATACATATTTAGTAAGTTCTTATATATGTACATTGTGTCTCTCATGATAGAGCTAAACTCCTTGAAAGCATTTTCCTATTTGTTTTTGTTTTCTCTACTATCTAGAAAAGTATCTGGAACATAGTAGGTCCTTAATAAATGCTTATTGATTGAATGATTAATCTTAATTATACTACTATCACTTTTGTGATTTTGAGAACATTAGTTCACCTCCTTGGGACACACTTTAATCCATTATAAAACAGAGAAAAGTGATTCCAAAAGTCAATTCCAATTCTTAATCCTATGCAATTTAAAAAACAATAATAATCAGATGTTAAATAAATTAATAAAACAAAACAAATATGTACCCTAAGGTTCAAGTTCACATGTTTTCAATGCCAAGTTGTTGGAGGGGTTTTCCCTTTTTTATTTTTTGCCCCTAGAGAAAAGAATGACAGTTCCTCTTCCATTGCCTCCTATTGCCACTGTAACAGGAAAACTATGTTCAATACATCTAAACCCTTATGTTCTTCTTCCTTCGTTGTCATAAGAACCACGGGGAAAATATAGAAAGGAAAAGCAGTGTGTCATGGTTATTATTTTGAAATTGACAGTGTTTTTCCACTCTGAGTCTCAGAGAAATTACTTTAGATTTTTGCCTTCGGGTGATGCTCCGGTAAGAACACAAACATATCTCTGAGACTCAAGGATGAAAGTGTTATTTTTAAAAACAAAATTAAGACTACAAAGTACCCTTCCTTCTGAAAAGAAAAATCAGCATAAAGTCTACTCCAAATGTTGCAAAAGCATGATTTGGCTTAAGACAGTCAGTGTTTTGGCTTTCAATCGCTCTTTGATGAGAATAGAGGTAATTAGTGCCATCGTAGCTAGAACAAGTGACTGCTATGAAAAGAATCTGTAAAAGGTGACATTGGTTACAGTGGTAAAAAGACAGTATATCTGTTTTATTGGACTCTGGATTGTCTTTTTTTAATGAAGCCCTAGTCTTTTGATTTCATGCATTGGTGTGTATATACCAAACTGTAAAGGATTCCAAGGTGAACCAAAGAAAATGACAGCATACTTCAATTAGACAACATAAGAAGTAAGAGTTTGGATACACTTACCTTGATTTTCTGGATACTGTGCTCTATTCTTCCTTCAATGCATGGTTCTTGGTTTTAGATGGCAGTTCTCCTTCTGTTATAACTTTATCTACCTTGCATCTTGCCTACTCACTTATTCCCAATCAGGTTCTCTTTTGTTTTCTTATAAATCAGATATGCAAGTCTCCAGAAATGGGAAGTTTAAAAGAGAATGCCTTTAAATAAATTGAAAATAAAAATCTCTCATTTTCCAAGAGGGAAGGGAACTAGATAAAAATAAAAATTAACTTGGTCTTAGCATTCCCATGAAAACAAAATGGAAATGTTGATCTAGGAATTTAGTCACTATCATGACTCCCAACTTTAGTGAAAGCTCCAAGGTCCTAGAAGAATGAATCACGATGAAGATAAAGCTGAGAAACTTATATCCAAGATGAGGCTTGTATTTGAATCTGGGCTGTCTTCCTGTTGGAAACAGGACCCAACAGCCTGTTCCTCATGTCCTTCAAGGTGTGTGTGTGTTGGGGATGGGCATCAAATGAGGTCTTAGGAAGGGATAAATTGACCCCAACAGTAGACCACAAAGAATTCTGAGGAAGGAAGGCAGATTCCACTCAAAAGTGGAATCATCTGGAGCAAGGGTGGGGAACCTGTGGCTTTGAGGCCACATGTGGCCTTCTAGGTCTTTGAGTGTGGCCTTTTGACTGAGACCAAGTTTTATAGAACAGATCTTTTTATTAAGGGGATTTGTCCTTCGGAGTTTAGATTCAGTGAAAGGGCCACACTTGAGGACCTAAAGTGCTACATGTGGCCTTGAGGCCACAGGCTCTTTACCACTGCTCTAGAGCCAAGTTTGACACCTATGAAACTCTTGGATGAGATCTAGACCAGATTAAAATGTAACTGAGAGGTGTTCAGCAGAAGAAATAAAAATATAATAGAGCATAAACAATGTTAAGTTGTGGCTTTCTAAGTAAGTGTGCCCCCACAAAGATCCATTTCTATTGGAGTGTGACACCACTAATCAAGAGCTTTCAACTGGCATCAACCTAGAAAGGTCTTTATGAAAGAACTGAATGCCTCATCAGGAACCTCTGACCAACCCATGTTACACCCTCAACCTTATTATAACTCCTCAGTTCTCACAACTTTTTGAGTTCTCAGATTAGATATAACTAGAAGAGCCTCCCAGAATGTGGCTACTAGCCAAAGAGCAATGAGAATATTCTATACTGGCACCAATTAAGTGGTGTCACTGATTTAAGTCTTCCTTTGTTGGTTGTTCAGTAATGTCTAACTTTTCACAACCCCATTTTGGGTTTTCTTGGCAAAGATACTAGAATGGTTTGCTATTTCCTTCTCTAGCTGAGGCAAACAGGGTTAAATGACTTGCCCTGGGTCAAAGAGCTATTAAGTTTTCCAAGATCAGATTTGAACTCAGAAAGATGAGGCAACCAGACTTCAGATTCAGTAATCTATCCTTTGTATCATTTAGCTGTCACACACACACACACATACACACAAACACACACAACATTCCTTCCAGAGTGTTTTGCTAGCAACTCATTTTATTCTGTAGGCTTTGATTTGGAGAATTGTTACTCTTTGAAAAATTTATCTTATGCAGGCATGATCTATTCAGTGTGAATTAATCCATATTTTATATCTATTGCTTTCATTCTTTGACTATATCTATATATCTCTGTGTGTATATGTATATGCACATGTATAGATGTATGTATAAAATGACTCCAATATCTTCTCAAACCATGAATCTCTTACACCTTTGACTTTTTCCATATCTCCATCTTTTAATCCTTTGCTCTGAATAATCTTTGCCAACTGCCCTTTCTACTCCTCCAAAAGTACCAGTTATTATTGGAAGAAATTATATAAAATCATGTTGACTGGATTCATTATGAATTTCTCTTATTCAACTTCATTTAGGTCTATATTGCCACAAAATAATTTTCTGTACTCCTATTTATCTACTATTACTCTGCCCCAAAATCATTCCAAACCTTTTCCATTTTGAAACCCTAACTTTATGCCTTTCCATCAAAAGATAATCTTACTTCCTACTTTACTGATTGAGTCTACCCTACATTATGACCCCGTTTGATTTCCTTCTCTGCTCCTTTAATCTTCACCATGTTTTAATCCATTCTCTTCTGCTTTCCATTTAGTTTCAGGAAAGAAAAAAAACTGTCTTTTCTTTCATTAAAGGTAACATCTGACCTGCGTCTTCTCTCCCATTTTCTTGTAATTCATCTGTAAAGTTGCTACATCAACCATACCTCTCTCTCTCTCTCTCTCTCTCTCTCTCTCTCTCTCTCTCTCTCTGTTCCTCTCTCTGTCTCTGTCTGTCTCTCCCCATCCCCTTCCTTTCATGTCTAAATTCCTAGAAGGAAGTGTGGTCCACACTTTCTCCCTTCATTTTCTTACCACCATCCACGTCCTCCTTAATTCTTTGTAATGTGGCTTTTGTTTCCAACACTCTAATGATTTTTTTCCCCAGTATGGTTAATTGCTACCCCCACCCCAGCCCCAGTATTCATTGGCCTTCACTTCTCTATGTCATTGACTATTACTAGCCTGACCTTTCCTTCTTGAAAAAATGCCAGGATTTTAGTCTAACTGCCTCTTTAGACAGATGAGAAAACGGAGTCTGGAAAGATAAAACATCCAGGTGGGGTCTTATAGGCAGTAAGAGGCAGAGCAGGGTTTTAGGTGCACACCTTTGAATTCAAATCCAAAACTATTTCCATTTCACCAGGTTGCTTTCCCTTGGCTTCTGTGGTACTACACTATCTTGGTTTTCTCTGACTCCTCTGTCACCTTTCTTGACCCATAGTCTTCCACCAAGACGTTATACACTTTCAGGCATTCTCCTAGGCCCTGTACTCATTCCCATAGTTTCACTTTACAATTTTTTATTGATAGCTTTTGATTTTATAAAACAGTTGTTTCTGGAAATAGTGTTTGCCCTCCAGATTGAACATTCCATTAACTGACTTCAACCTACCATTCCAAATTTAATAACATTATTCCCCTTCATACATTCTAAAGTTGAGCCAGACTGAACATCTTATGTTTTCTCATACATAGAATTGAAGTTATTGTTTCTACACATTTGCATTAGTCATACACATCCCATGCCTGGAATATCCTCTTTTCTCACACTACTTAGAATTCCTAGTTTTCTTCAAGATTCAGTTTAAACTTCCCCTTCTATATTAAGCCTAATTTAATCTCCCCAGAACTGTAGTTCCTTCACCTCAAAATAAATACATTCTATATAATGATATGTGAACATATTGTCTCCTCTGAGAGAATAAAATATCCTTGAGAAGATGTAATCAATGTATAGCAGTGGTTCAAATATTGTAGTATGAAATTTAGAAAGTAGAGATCAATTCTATATGTGATGAAGTCTTCATGAAAGAGGTAGCACTTGAGATGGTCCTTGTTTTTGAAAATTGTATGTGTGAAATTTATTATTTTTACAACAAAAACAATTGTAATTCCAGTACCATACAGTTTTGAAAAGATATACAAAAGGAAATCCAATAGAATTCCTTCAGGATCCGATCTTGAGAGAGTAGTGGTGTAAATGAAAAATCACACTGGGGGTGGATTTGTTCTAACAGAAAATTTAACACAAATATGCTTTCTACATTTAGGCCTCTCCCCCTAAAAAAGTCAACTATCCTAGGATCGGAAAAAATTGTTGTATTTTTACACATATGGAAATATTGTTAAAATGTCAAGGATTAGGGTAGTTTATTATGAACTTCTAAGAAAGAGAAAAAATCAACAACAACAGAAACTCAAACCTCACCATATGTTGAGAAGACTGAATGTAAAACCATTTTTAAAGGAGGTGCAAGTTACTTTGGTTCTGGGGAAGTGAGTAATGATATCTTTTATGACCTTTCACTTGAAGGATAATGAATAGGGAGAGGATACATTGAACACACCAAAAGATTGATAATTGCTTTGAAGAATTAGTGTCAGTAATGTCATAAGGCACCATGCACTTGTCTCTCAAAGAATGCAAATAATTATTTATCATAATTCAGCAGACCACTGTCCTCAAAAATTTATATAACTTGCAAATGATGGATTTGGGGAACTATTTTCAAAAAAAGCACCTAATAATTTCAAGGATTTATTAGCATAACATGGAGTTAAAGAGACTTGCTGATTTTTTTTAAGTATGATAACTTTTCTTTTTAAATTTAAACTAGCAAAGTGGCATCACATACTTTATATCATAGCAACTTTGTTTTGGTTGGTAGGGGGAGTGTTATTATTCCAAAGACATGAAGTGCCTAGCTTGGGTCCTTGACTAATAAGTGACAGAGGAAGGACTTCACCTGAGATGTTTTGATTTACAATCCAGGGTTCTCTACACTGTGTCATACCGACCTTACCAAATATTGCAGAATGACTTTGAAGACAAGTGGCTTAAAGAAGTTAGATTACTACTAACCATTCTACTTATAATCAAACTTTATTGTTGGCTGTATCATGAAATTTCTCTCATATTATTTCCACCTCATTTATTGTTAAATTTACCAGATCAGTTTATTTCCACTTATCATATTCATCTCCAGAAACTGTGACTAGTTAAATAATTATAATTCCATTCTAGTCCCAGATAAAAGAAATTGTGTCCCAGAGAAATGCACTATCAAATATGTATTCTGAATACACATATAATTTATTCTGATTTTAAGGTAAATCCAAAGGATTCAGTTATACTACCTGTAAACCCCTTTAAAATAAAGACTAATAAAAGAGATTTCTATACCTAGAAAGTATGAAAAAGATAAAATTCCTACATTTACCTTTGATAAACTATAGAAATCACTAGGAGACCTATACATAAAAAAGTATTTTAAAATATTGTCACTATTATAGGTAGGTAGGTAGGTAGATAGATAGATGATAGATAGATAGATTAAATAAACTGGATAGAAAGAAGTATCATTTGTGCAAAAAACAAAAGAAAAAGAATATATTTTGCAAACAATTATAAAGTTCTGTTAGGAAAGAAAGATATCTTTTATAGCCTTTAGGATAACAATATAAGTAGCTCTGCTAGCAAGTCCTAAAAATTATTTGTTCCTACTCTAGGTACATATTGTACAGTAGTAGATTGCAATAAGGAAAATCATTTAATCAACTGATGACATGCCCAAACCTCAACACAATGAGTACTCATACTCAACCCATAGAATCCACCTTACATCAGCTCAAGGACACATATTCCCTAGAATATTTTGATTAACTTTTATCTCTTAAGCATACAATAAAGTAGCACAGCCTTGACATTTGACTTATCTAAGAAATGATTCTATCTGAATGAATGACTGTTTGCCATTTTAATATCAGAGAAAATTTTATTTCTAGAAAGGCAAAATCCAGGAGCCATGAATCCCCCCTCTCTGATAGTAATGAAAATATTTTAATAGAAAAATAAAATTGCATAGGTGCAGTCTTGTAATCAGTAAGTGTATTAAGAAATCCCTAAACAACATTGCACAATATAGCAGATAAAACAACAAACACATCACTTTTTATAGCCACCCACTTTAATAATTGATGTCATTAAATAATTTTTAAAACAACAACACAACTTTTGGGCTTCTTCAAGATGTTATCTTCTTCTGTATGACCCAAGACATTTGAATATAGTTAGAGATGGTTCTTGCATAATATCATTATAGATCATCTGGATAAAAAAAGTCAGACAATTGCAACATTACATTTCAACAGTGTGTTTAGTAATATACATTTTCAAAATTTCTAATTATTCTTCTTTCAGGTAAATGACTGCTCATTTAATAGCAAACAATCAATGTACTGCGTTCTAACAACAAAGAAGTGAACTGGACAATGAAGCACATTACAGGTTGCTACTGTACGGATGTGTACACATGGGCAACAATAGCAAGTTTGTCCCTGGTATATCCATTTGCGATCATTTGTTGGCTAGTCTAGACAAAATGACTATAAGGTTTGTGAGTAATGTGTACACTTATTTTAGAGTTACATACCCTTCAAGGAACCAAAGGAATTTAAAAAATTACTTTCCCCAGATTAGTCAGGAATTAACAAAATGATATTTCCACTTGCATGGTTTCGCATTTGAAGCTTGATATTTTGAGTTGCATTTATTTAAGAATAAGATACATACTTATCAGAGCTGCCATTTTATACAGTAAGTTAATAATTTATTTCTACCAGAAGAGTTTCAGGGTGAATTAATATCATATTTAGATTATATATATATATATAGAGAGATATCTATATGTGTGTATGACTGTATATTCAAATACAGTAACAACTTATCAAAATATACAATTTCACCTATATTGAACACTGTTGAGAGCCTAGAAGTAAGCAGAAATTTCCTCCTTTTGCCAAAATAGGGACTAGAAATTCTGTGCACAGATACTCATTATTCATAGGCAAACCTCAAGGGTACTCACCCAGAGTCTATTTACTGTTAATTTATGCACAATTCTGTTTGGTTCCCTGGTTTCAAAGCACAGAGAAGATCATTTTTTGTTTTTGTTCAGTTGTTTTTCAGCTGTGTCTGTCTCTTCATGACTCCATTTGAGGTTTTCTTGGCAAAGATACTGGAGTAGTTTGCCAATTCTTTTTCCAATTCATTTTACAGATGAGAAAACTGAGGCAAATAGGGTTAAGTGACTTGCCTAGGGTCACAGATGTATAAATGTATGAGGTCAGATGAGTCTTCCTGACTCCATGCCCCATACTCTGTCCACTGTGCCATCTATCATATAGTCCTTATGGAAGATTAGAATCTACAAGTTGAAAGAAAGAGAGCAGCTAGGAACAGCTAGGTGGCACAGTGAATAGAGCACCAGCCCTGGAGTCAAGAGGACCTGAGTTTTTGAGTAAATTCAACCTTAGACACTTGACACACTTACCAGCTGTGTGCCCTTGGACAAGTCACTTAACCCCAATTGCCTTGCCTTTCCCCCACCAAATTAAAAGAAAAAAATAGAGCAGCTACAGTAAGGAGGCACCCAGATAGTAGTGAAAATTGATGACTGAGTAAAACAATAAAAAGCAGACAAGGTAAATGCTAATAAACGTAATAAGAACTAAACATATGCTTGTTGACTGACATAACTCAAAACTTGTCTCAATACTGAGCCATACGGGATAAGGGCAAATAATCTTACACACATTAATAGCCAATGAGTTCAGCACACAGTACTCATGCATTTCCTGAATTATAGAAATGATTATTTATTATAATAGCTCAGAAAGTCACTAAAAATAAAATTCATGCTCATTATACTCTGTTTAAAAGCCAGAAATATATTTAACCCATTTTTAAAGGAATTCTCTTCCAAATGACTTGTATTGAAAGGAAATCGCTAAACAACATGGCACAATATAGCAGTATAAACAAATAACTTTATCAGTGAAGGTACTCAAATTCTCAGAAAAAAATTGGCTATCTAAAATAATTACTTCCCTCAAGAATTTTAATTATACATTGCTTTGCTGTATATTTGAGTGTTGGGGCAAGGATAAAATCAATTTTGTACATTTTTTGAAATAATTTTTCAATGTACCCCTTGTTCTTAGGGGTATATATCTTCCTTTCAACTGTGATAACTCATCCACACTTTTCTATCCTGCTCTACTCCATTCTACACCTTCCCATAAATATTATCCAAGAAATTCACCCAATGTTCTAAAGATCTTTCCCTAGATTTTTTAACCATTAGGTCTATCTTCAGTTCTCATGATATGACTGTCCACCTATTTTTCTGTTCACAAAATATTTTTTATTTTTTTGTTTGTTTTCTTTTTGGAGGAGGGAAGACAGGGCAATTGGGATTAAGTGATTTGCCCAAGGTCACATGGCTAGTGTTAAGTGTCTGAGGTGGGATTTGAACTCAGGTCCTTCCGACTCCAGGGTCAGTGCTCTATTCACTTCACCACCTAGACGCCCCTTGTGCAATGTTTTGATCATATATTTTAAGCTGCTTTGCCTGAATGATTCTTCATTGAGAACGTGCTGACACCTACTCCTACTTGCCATTGTGCTTTGAATGACTTACAAATTTAATTATTCAGAGATGGTTGTATACAATACTCCTCAGTCACATAGTAAGTATCAGTAAAATAATGGTTATATTAAATATGTGGTCCTTTCTTTTAGGGAGAAACATGACATACATTAAAGTATAGTGGAATTTACTAAAAGTAGTACAATCCATTCTCCTCTTTTCATTCAATTTCTGGGCTCATTCTTCACATGTCTGCAAAGTTCAAGATATTTTGTGCTGATAGAATAATGCTGTTATCTGTCAATATCAATCCATACAAAAAATTTTCTGTATTCTTTTAAACAAAAAAAAATATGTGGATAGTTAGGTCACATGCACTCTGTTCCTATACCAGTCCTAACATCGTGTGAAATTGAGTAAATTATGTAACAATTTTGTACTTCAGTTTCCTTGTCTTTAAGATGAAGTCTTTGTACTGCAACACTTCTAAGATATCTTTCAAGTCTAAATCACAGAATCACAAAAAATAACGAGAACTAGAAAGCATGACTGTGGCCATCTTGTTCAAAACATACACAAAGAAATTCACGCTGGAATGTAATCAACAGGTGGTCATCTAATCTCTACTTACAGTTGCCCAAGGACAAGAAACTCACAGAACTGAGAAGCAAGCCATTACACTTTTGTTCGGCATTAACTATTAGAAAAAAAAATGCTGCCATTAAGCTTAAATTTGCTTCTTTGCAGCTTCCAAAAATTGCTGCCAGTTCTGCCCTCTGTGGCCAAACAAAAGAAATGTAATTCTTTGTTGACAAGAATTTATTTTTTAGTTAACAAGCATTTATTTTCTTTTCCTCCCACCTCCCTCTTATTGGGAGATAAAAAAACAACAACCTCATAATAAATATGTATATTCAAGCACAACAAATTCCCGCATTAGCCACATGTGTGTGTGTGAGTATGTATCACCTAGATATTGTGTCAATCACCTCTTTGTCAGGAGACAGCTAACATTCTTTTTTTTTTGTTCTCTAGAGTTATGCTTGATCATTGAATTGATTAGTGTTATGAGGACTTTCAAAACTGTTCATTTTTTTACCATGTTTTTGTTATTATATGGAGACATCTCTTAAAATATTTGAATATCACTTTCTTTCTCCACTCCCTTCTCATGTATCTTCTTTTCTCCCAGATAAACATACCCACTTCCTTCAAGCAATCTTCCAGTTTCTAAGTTTATGATCTCTTGAATATATTTGATTTTTCTCATGCAGAATTTTATTAAGTGAGAACAATCATATGAGTCAGCAACTGTTGGGACTTTTACCTTTATTTAGAAGCAATAGCATTATGTCTTTTAACTTCCTCTCCCCTTTGAGACCTCCCCTTTCTAGTGTAAGCCTTAAAGACCCAAGGCTTTGTCTACATCATTGACCTCCTATGTATTCTGTCTGTCCAAGAGGGTACCCAGCATGTATGTTTTCTCTTATAATAAAATAAATTACTACTCAAGTCTTTTGGAGATGTGACTATTGGTTAACACTACTCTTCATTCTAGTAATACCAACCTCCTGCCTATTTCATGAAGGTAATATTCCATCTTCCAACTAAGAATTTTTTCTGGCTCTCTCTGATGCATTGAAAGTTCATCCTTCACTGCCCCAAATGCTGACCTCATTGTCTTCCTTTCATTGTCAACTGAAATTGCATGTGCTACCAGAAGCTTTCACTAACCCTTCTTAATTCCAGTTCTTTCCCTCTCTTTATTTCCTATTTATCTGGCATATAGCTCACTTTGTATGTATTTGTTTGTATGCAGTCTCCCCTATTAGACTGTATGCTTTCTTGATGGCAGGGACTGTCTTTGGCCTCTTTTTTGATGCCCTGTACTTAGCACAGTGCCTGGCAAGTAGATTCTTGATAAATGCTTATTGATTGAATGATATAGCCTATTTTTTTTGTCTTAAAGGAAGTAATAGAATAGGCTGACAATCCTGTAAAATATCTTAGGGGAAATTTATTCCAATTTAATTATGTTAGAGATAAGGAAACAAGCCCTGAGAGGTTGTTATTTCCCCAAAGTCACACCCAAATGTGTTGAACTTAAGTATCCATGTCCTCCATACCTTCCACTATACCACACTCCCCCAAATTTTTCTTAGTTTCTCCATTTGTTATATCATTTCTAATCTACCTGCTATGATTTCTTCATCTCTCCTTGTCTCCTTCCACTATGTAAGTTCCTTTCAGTCTCATTAAACAAATTCAGTCCTATTCTAAGTATGTATCAATGTCATTTCTATTTTCAAATAAGATGGTTTGTGGGAAAAGAGAGGCCAGCTTTACTTAATAATCAATGTTGGGCAAAATGATAAAAGAATTTGATTGAAAATCACCCTAAACAAAATTATTGTGCTCTCTATGATGTGGTTTGATGAAAATCCTACATGTATAGGTGAAAATTATGTAGGAACAGAACAAAGAACAATTCACAGCATTTTATTCTTCCTAAACTATGGACACCCCCACAATTTACTTACAACCTATGCCTTATACTGTCATTCAAATTTCTATGGGTTTTTTTTTCTAAACTAACTTTCCAGACATGTTTCTTATACCTTTTATCAGAGATCCTTCCAATGGATTCCACACCTACTCTTATTTTGGGGAGTCTTTGAAATTGGAAATCCTCTGACATTTAAAAATCAGGTATCTTGATTGTTAGTCCTCAGTTCTTTCTCCATACATAGTTGCTTTCAAGTGGGTTAGCTTCATCAGTGATAGTTTCACAGAAATGTGAGACTTGAATTGAATGAAGGATGTGGAGAACATTAGAGACAGAGTATCAATATGAACAAAATCTCTAAAGAATGAGTAATCATGGTGTATGTAGGACAATTAAGAGATTACTGCAACTGGGGCAAAGGGTTCATGTTAGGGAGCATCAATGAGTCAATAGGATATGTCAAGCTTGCAGAAAATCTTGGAAATCAAATAGAAGAATTTGGACTTGCATAAGTAACTAGGTGCTTTTTTTCACATTCTTGCCTATCAGAATAACATGATAAAAATATTTTGAGAAGATTCATCTTTAAGTACTGGACAAGGCCTAGTAAAGAAGGAGATAGCAGTTAGGAGGTGAGTATACTAATCTAGTACCTCACTTCTGAAGTCCTAGAATATATATCAGTGGAACTAAAAAAAAAAAAGACAAACCTGAGGGAGTTTTAAAGCATTTTCAACAGATACTGAACAAAGGTGAAAAGACAGTAGTGTCAAAATGAGTTTCAAGTGTTGTGCTTAGGCAACTAGGAAAATGTTTCTACTAGGATTGAAAAATTGGGAAAAAGTATTAATTCGAGTAGCATTTGGTTTAGAACATTTTAACTTGAAGTTGGTGGTGGACTAACCAATATCATTTTAGAAACATCAAAGATTTATTGCATTCAAGGTACCATATTTAATTTAAAAAAAAAAGAAGAGACAAGATGTGGTCATTGCCTTTAATGAGTGTGAGATACTCATGTGAATAACTATAAAACATACTAAAATGTGCTGAGTAATGGAGACATTCAAATAAAACATTTGAGGAAGACCAAAAAGGAAAAATCACTTCTAGTGGAGAAGAATAGGAAAAGATCCATGGAAGAAGTAGCATCTGATTTGGATCTTGAAAAATGGGAAAGATTTCCATGGGAAGATTTGAGAAGTAGGTTATCCCAGGAATGGTGGATGGTAGAAGCAAAGGTAATGAAATTGTAGAGGCTGAGATTAGTTTGAGGAATAAGGAGCAGAGTAATTTTGACATAATATGCAATTCACAAAGGAAGGCCATGTGAGATGTGTCCAGAAAGTTAGTTTAGAAACAAACTGTATAGAGATTTGAACGACAGGATAAGGAATTGTTACTTTATTCAGTAGGGAAAAAAAAGAAGGAACTGAATTATTTTCAAGCAGTTGATAGACAAGAAGAAAACAATACCTTAAAAGTTTTACTTGGGGGGAGGCCAAGTAGTTCAGCGAGTAAGAGCATCAGCTCCAGTGTCAGGATGACCTGGATCAAATCTGGGCTCAGATACTTAGCACCACACGCAGAAATAACTGGCCATGTAACCTTGAGCAAGTTACTTAACCCCAATTGCTTTAAAAAAATGTTTTACTTGCAAGAAAACGGTCCATTGGAGTGAGAAAAGACTGGCTACTGAACTCATTTGCAGCGTAAGAGCTGAAGAAAGCTTGGAACAAGGTTAATGCTAATAAGACTAGAAAGCAAGGGAAAACATTGAAATATATTTTATTAAGTAAAAGTAGCAAGACTCAGCAACACTAATTCTGCCTCTTGTCACAAGTAAAATTTTCCAGGTATTAATAATCAATTTACTAACTAGAAAAGCCAATAATTAATAAATTGATGGTTAGTGGTTTCTCTGGATAACCAAAAACCCCAGGAGAGACTCTGAACCCTCTTAGGGAACTAAGAACTGACAACTGAAACTCAATCCTGATTGGTGGATGTTGAATGAGGAGATGAGTAAGGACTGTCAGTCCTTTACAAACATTTCATCATAAAGTGGGAAAAGAAGTCATTGGAGACTGTGTCCTGGTCATAAGATATGAGCCCCCTTCAGCAACCTGAGTAGTCCAATAAGGTTTTCCTTCCTTTGGTTTCTTCTTCATCTGCTGGGTAGCCCTAAACTCTAATGAAAGGGAGCAAAGACAGGAACTCTTTCTCTCAAGAAAGAAGAAAACTCACAATAGATCTTATTTATGCCTTAGATAAAAATCAGGTTCCTGTTTGGGTGGGGCCCAGCCCAGATACCTTGAGGAGATGTCTTGAGAAGACCTGGAATGCTTATGACATTCTTTAGCTGAGAAGGAACTAGTCTCTGAACTAGTCTTTTGATAGAGAAGGAAATATTACAAATTATTATTAGTAATAAAATTTGCCATTTGTATGAAATTTAATTAAATGAAAAAGTATTTAAAATTAATTTCTCTCACTCCTCAACTCCTAGGCAACTGAATGTTGTTGGAGTAAGTCATGTAACTATGCTAACTGTATTCACTATAATTTGATGTTATCTAAACTTATCTGGTCCTCACTGAAAAAGCATAATTTTTTGCTACTCTCTGAATATCCAGAACAACTCAACCAAATCTTCCCTTTTTTCCTCATACCACACAAACCAACCACTCCCTTATATTTTCCAGCATTAAAGCTCCCTTTAAATTTTACTGAGAAAATAAAGGCCATTCACCATGATCTCACAAAACTTCTTGAAAGCATCCCCACACTTTTCTTTCCCATATTTCAGTTTAACAAGGAAAGGCAGCACTTTCCTTCAACAAGGACAACTCTTCTAATTGTCTCAATTCCTTTCCCCACCATCTCTTCAGGAAGATTCTACCACAATTATGATCACATATGTACACATGTATATGTATACATATATACACATATGTGCATGTGTGTAGCACGGTTTCTATGTACTTTGTATATGCCATTGATTAATCCTGCCAAGTTCACACAAAATTTCAGCATTACTTTCAGATGAATCCTAAACTCAAATACTGCTGAATTGTGTCATAAAAGCCACTTCTGACTTCTTGAGGTATTGCTAGTGGTCCAGCTCAGAAACCTGACTTGAATACATTCCTTTGCTTTCTTCAAAGTCCATCCAAGGTACTTTCACTAAATGCCATCACAACTTCCCCAAAAGCAGGTTCACCAGCTTCTTCCATGTGGAAAATTGAATCAGTAGAATTTTGTCCATGTTACTTGAACCTGAGTTTATTTATGGATTATTATAAATTGAGGTCCCGCCATTTAAAAAATAATGATGGAATCCAATATTCTTCCATGCCTTTGATATCTTTAAGAATATGTTTCCATGTCTTTGAGCATCAGTCCTTCAATACTTACAAAACTGTCTTGTACCACAGTGGTACCAAACTCAAAAATGGGGAACACTAAACTAGAAACAAGGGTCCCTGTGAGCCACACATTGACTGAGAAAACCACATATTAACATTGTCTACATCCTGTTGTATTTTTACTTATTTTGTTAAACATTTCCTGATTACATTTTAATCTGGTTCAGGTTTTGCACTTCATGGATCTCCACTCTGTCAATCAGTTAAGTCAATAAACATTTGCTCGATGCCTACTATGTACCAGATTCTGGGCTAAGTGCTGGGGATACCAATATGAAAAAGAAAGCCCCTGTCCTAAAGAAGTTTACAATTTAATAAGGAAAGACAACACACAAAAAGAAGCTGAAAAGCAGGAGTTGGGGGATGAGGAAGAAGCTAGACAGCATGGGGGCATGGTGGAGTTCACTTCAAGGACTGTAGGATGATGGAAAATGAAGAGTTGGTTGGTCTGGGAACCCTCTTTAAATGGAAGTTTTGGAAGAAGTTCTTGGCTCCACCCCTCAACCCTCCAACAGAAGGACAGAAGAAACTAAAAATAATCATGTGAAGGAAGTGCCAAAGTGGATGCAGTCTCATTGGATGGTGGGTTTCCTGATGGTGAGTTTTTTTAGAACTATGGTAGAATCTAGTCAAAGTAGGAGCGGCTGCTTCAAGTTGGGTTTTTTGTTTGTTTGTTTGTTTGTTTTTGTTTTTGGTATCTTTTTCTCTGATAGTTAGAATTTTTACATTTACATTTCTTCAAGAATCGTGATCTATGGATGAGGGTTCAAGATGGCAGAGGAGAAGCAGAACCTCCGCTGGGCTCCAGCTTCCACCTTTCCCAGTCCATGTAAAAGGGGACTCTAAACAAACCTTGGAGCTGCAGAACCCACAAAATGACACAGAGAAGCTAACCTCCTGCTGAGGACAGCACAGTGGTAGGTCAGGAATCGGCCAGCACGGCACTCTGGGAGCCAAGCCCAGCCCCACATCCAGGCTTTAGCCCCAGGGCGGGCCTGACCAGATGCTGGCTGGGGGGACTCCAGATCAGCAGCAGCTGTGGCTGTTCCCAGATTTATCAACACATAGATGTGAAGGACAAAGTGAGAAGTCAGTGCATTCTGGACTTTGGGACCCAATAAGTGGGAGTGCATGGCTTTTTCTCCCAGGCAAGAAGCTGCTGAGATGCTGGCACAGCCAGAGCCACATGGCAGCTTCAGCTCTTGGCCTGCAGACTGTAGGGGGACCAAGCACCAGTCTGAGGGGTAAACACTCTTGCTTTAACCTTCTTGGATCTGGATTGCAGTCTAGGGTGGAGGTCCTGGGGTGTGTGTCCAGCATGCCAGAGGGTATGGAGACCTCAGAGAGAGCACCAATCTAATACCTCTGCCAGCTGAGAAAACCCCAGAGTTTGGGACAAAAGCTCCCCTGTCTGGTGGCAGAGTCCTACAGTGGCAAAAAGCTGAGGGGTCAAGAGGCTGAGAGGTGACATGACCAGGCAAAGGAAACAAAGCAAACATAAGAATCCAACATTAGACTCCTATTTGGGGGGGAAATGGAGCAAACAATGGAACAGGAGGAAGACAGTGAAGTCAGAATCAGAACTCCTGCACCAAAAGCTTCAGAGGAAAATACAAACTGGTTACAGACCATAGAGGACCTTAAGAAGCAGATAAGAGAAGTGGAGGAAAAATTGGGAAGAGAAATAAGAACAATGCAAGAAAATTAGGACCTGAGAGTCAACAGCCTGACTGAGGAAAATCATACCTTAAAAAATAGACTGACTCAAATGACAAAAGAGGCTCAAAAAGGCAATGAGGAGAGGAATGCCTTAAAAAGCCGAATTTGCCTGATGGAAAAAGAATGAGGAGAATTGTTCCCTCGGATTTAGATTGGAGCAAAGGGAAGCTAGTGACTTTAAGAGAAATCAAGATGCTGTTAAACAGATCCAAACAAATGAAAGAATAGAAGGCAATGTGAAATATCTCACGGGAAAAACCACTGACCTAGAAAATAGATCCAGGAGAGATAATTTAAAAACTATTGGACTACCTAAAAGCCATGATCAGGGAAAGAACCTAGAAATCATCCACCAAGAAATTCTCAAGGAAAATTGCCCTGATGTTTTAGAACAAGAAGGCAAAATAGAGGTTGAAAGAATACACCGATCATCTCCTGAAAAAGATCCCCAAAAGAAAACTCCAAGGAATATTATAGCCAGGTTCCAGAATTCCCAGATCAAGGAGAGAATATTATGAGCAGCCAGGAAGAAACAATTTGAATATTGTGGAAACACAATCAGGATAACCCAGGATCTGGCAGCTTCTACACCGAGGGATCTAAGGGCCTGGAATAGGCTATTCCGGAGGGCAAAGGACCTGGGTTTAAAACCAAGAATCACCTACCCAAAAAAACTGATTATCATCTTTCAGGGGAAAATATGGTCATTCAGTGGAATAGAGGACTTTCAAGCATTCTTAATGAAAAAAACAGAGTTGAATAGAAAATTTAACATCCAGATATAAGAAGCAAGAGAAGCTTGAGAAGGTAAACAGGGAAAAGAAATCATAAGCCACTGATCAAAGTTGAACTATTAACACTCCTTCATGGAAAAATGCTAATTGTCACTGATGAAACTGTTCTCAGTATGAAAATAGTTGAAGGGAATAGAAATATATATATATATATACATATATATATATATACATATAATATATATATGTATGTGTCTATCGGAGGGTATACAGGCATATGAATACACATGTGAATGTGTGTATATACGCTTACAGGTATACATAGATAGAGGGCACAGGACCAATTTAATAGGAAGGGATGATACTTAAAAGAGTAAATGAAGAGGTGAGAGAGGAATATAATGAGAGATGGAGAGAGACAGAATAGGGTAAACTATCTCATAAAGAAGAGGCAAGGGTAAAAGTTTACAATGGAAGGGAAGAATAGGAAGGCAAAAGGGAATGGGTCAACCTTATTCTCACTGAATTTGGCTTGGGGTGGGAATGAAATACACACTAAATAGGGTATCACCCTACAGGAGATTAGGGGAAAGGCTATGAGGGGGGGAATGATGGAAGGGAGGGCAGGCTGGGGGGAGGGAAGTTGGAAGTATTCACTTTTGAAAAGGGATGGGATCAAAGTAGAGAATAGAACAAGTGGGTGTTAGGATAGGAGGGAGGGAAATATAGTCAATCTTTTACAACATATCTACTATATTAATGTTTTGCATTAGCTACACATGTACAATCTATACTGAACTGCTTATCTTCCCAGTAAGGGTGGGTGACAAGGGAGGAAGGGAATGAATCTGGAATTCAAAGTTTTAAAATGAAATGTTTAAAATTATATATACATATATACTATTATTAATACCATCTTACATGTAATTGGGAAAGAAAATATACAGGCACTGGGGCAAAGAGGTCCACCATGCCCTACTGGAAAAGTCTAAGGGGGTATGGAAAAAGATATGGGAGAGAGCCGATTGGAGGAGGGGATATCCTGTGGGACTGCTATTCTGGGGTAGTGGGTAGAGGAAAAATGGGGAGAAAATTTGTAAGTCAAAATCTGGCAGAAATTAATGATGTAAATCAGAAGTTAATAAAGCATTTGAAAATTGAAAAAAATTAAAAAAGGATCCTGATCTGTGATTTGAGAGGCCAAATTCCATGGCTCCAATGACCTTCATGGCAATAATAGTGCTGCTATTGTTTTCATGAAAATTTCTCTTCTTTCATTCTTTTCTGTCTTCCTTCTGATTTTACTCTTATGTGGTCCTGGGATATTGATTAGTTGGGTCTTTCCAAGTTTTAAAAAAAAATGTGATTTTTTTTCTTATACTTGCTCTCATTTTTTTTTTGGCTCTGAGACAACAGAATTTGCAATTAACTATTATCCTTTTTAAAATTTAAAAAGTTAGTTTATATCTTGCCCAATGTTTCCTAAGCCAGCTTATGCATTCTGAGTCAATTTGTTGTGACAATTTATTAGCAAATTAAATTTTTCCATAAAATTCATATAAAAGCTGTTGATATACTTACTAAAATTTCTAAGACTAAATTTAAGAAGTGATTATTTTCTTTGCCTGCATACTTATCTGTGAAATGAAAATGAATGCTTTGCCTTGTTCACTTATTTTAGGAAAAGATGATTTGCAAGAATAGTTGTAAAACATTTGTTGATACGGTTATTAAATTGAAAAGATGACTGATCTGACTTTGAAAACTAGCTCTGTTATTTGTGACCTGTATAAATTGAATAAATTCTTTACCTGTTCTGGATTTTAGTTTTCTAACCTATAAAATGACTGAGTTTGACTAGATGATCTCAGAGACCTCTTTCCACTCTTAAATTTGTGATGCAATTAGGCAACAACATAAATATTCATTGTGAGTTGCCATCATCTGCTTAACTTCAGAGTTGTCAAGTGAATATTGATAATGCTTCTGCTGAAAAATTGTCTTATATAAGCAATCATACTACTGGAAACATGGGAACATTTTGCTCTGTGAGGTGGAAAGAACACAAATCTGTTTCAAAAGTCATGTGATTAAATGTGAAAGGTCTTAAAATGCAAAAATAATGTCTTTTTTCATACTTATTGTAATCTGGCAAAGTAGAGAATTTTAAGGATAGAATCACCAAAATTAATATGACATTCTCTGTTGTAAAAACACAAAATTAGCAGTGATCTTCATTTTTTTTTTCTCTCCTAACTTTCTAGACTTTTCTTCCAGGTCTCAGCAACTTTCTTACCTTGGAAGATGCTATTACCCATATAGCCTTTACAACCTCTGACCTCACAGGATCCTCTTCTCATTGATAAGTTAAACCCAGAAAATCTATTTTGAGGAAACACCCAAACAAGATATGTTCACTTCACTTCCTGTCCCAGGTCCCCTACTAATGTTCCCAGGTCCTTCACCATGCACCCATGTGGATGCCTTCTCTACTCACCCCCAATTTTTCAACTTCCTTTTATCTGTTGTATCCTTCTTTCTTTTCGCTTGTTTTTATATTTCCAGCATTTATTATAGTAATCACTTAGCATTTAATAAATGTTCTATGTCTGTCTATCTCTCTATCTAATCTATTTTTAGAAGGCAATGTTTTACAAATAATTGTAGTCAGTCATACTTTTGCAAAGTAATCCCTTTTTCAATAAACTTTACTTCCAACTATTAGAATTATTAGCTGGTGCAAACCTTGAAAAGCTTCCAGGTATCTCTCAAAGAGTAATTTAAAATAAAGCTTAAATACATTGCTTCAACTTAGTGTCAAATACAATGCAGATGTCAGTTGCAATATTTTTACAGTAATATCAGTTCACTCTCTTGCTAATTCTTACTACTATAACACAACATAAAAGAAATTTAAGGTCCATTAAAAGCATCTAATGGGATGATTATATAAAAGCAATCATACCATAAGAAAAAGAGATGCTATTATTCATTGGAACACAACATGGTCTGTTATTAAATTGTGTGTGAGGGCAAACTAACTCCCATCCACAGCTGGGTACTGTATATTCTTTCATTAGGACTAGTTTTTTGCTGAAGTTAAAGGTTAATGCCACTATTACTGCCTTTCTCATCTGAGTTTATTGAGTGACATGGATATAAACTTTGGTGAAACCTGGTTGAATGGCAAGATTCCAGTCATATTAAACTAATATATATATATATATATATATATATGTATGTATGTAAATATACATATATATTTTTAAAAGCACATGCCCACAATCCACTACAATGACATTACATCTCACTTTGTGCCTTTACACTCATTATTGCTATGAACTACCACTTGTCTTAATTTATTGAACAGATAAAACACATCTCAGATTGATTCTCCATGCCTTAAGTAAGAATGTTGATGCAATTTCCAAAATAATACAGAAATAGTCAAAGAGATCATAAGGATCACAGAAAATATAGATCTAGAACTGAAAGTGACTTCAGAGTAAATATAAACTAACTGCTTCCTTTTGCAGATGAGAAACTGAGGTTCAGGGAGGTTAAAATCATAAAAGTGGTATGTCACAGGCAGTATTTGAACCTAGGTCCTCTGACTCCAGATAATGCTTTTTCCGCTATAAGGGGAAAAAATGGAGATTCTATTTACCTTTTCCTACCTATTGGTATATTACTGTACTACACCAGGAAATTGCTGTTCCATACTACCCGTACCAACAAACTGATAATTGTGTCAATTTTATTAATCTCATAGGACATATTAGTTTTGCAATGAAATATACATGTATAAATTGTTGAATCAGGGCTATTTTGAGCAAGGGTACTCAACAGGAATATGTGACACTGACCCATCTTCTTCCTTGACCCCAAGCAGTACCCAAAACACTGGTATATACTGAGATAAGGAGTCTTTTTTAGATAAAAGCTAGTGGTCTTCTACAATGTGGTACAATTTCAGCTTGAATGTCAGGCATATGTAGTATTATAATTCTTGAAGATGTTACAGTTTTTACTAATGGCATAGCCCTTCTTGAAGTCCCCTGGTTCTGAGAATTCTTTTCCAGCCTTCACATGGTTGTTGAAAGGATGGTGGTACAAAGTGGGGCACAGGTGGTGATGTGGGAGAGGTGAAAAGAATAGCAGCATTTTTGCATTATTTCTAGTTGAAATTAATCAAGTAGAATCAATAAAAGTCATAGTTATATACATGTCAAGATTTATCATTGAACGATAATGCGATAATAATCAAGATTTTAATGACATGTAAATATTGTAGAAGTCTCCAATGGTAGTCTCAAATAAGGGCATACTTCAAGAAGTAATGATACAAACATGATAGACAGGGCATAAAGCAGACACAATGAAGGAAAAACATTAGATCTAACATTTCCTGCATGGAATGAACATTTGTATCTGTACCACAACTTGGATGCAAATCTAAAAAAAAATCTAAAAAAGTAATTCCAATTCTGAATTACTTTGAATGAAAGGTTGGATGTTTAAATCTAGCATTTTAATTATTTAAAATTATTTATTTAATGCTTTAATTAGTAGAAAAACTAATATATTGTTCACTCCTAGTTGATTTCTAATATCTTTGAATCCTTATTGACAGAATGTGTGGTGTAGCAGGAAAGAATGGCATTAGCCCTGGTATCTGATGCTCTATGTGGATTTTAGGGCAATAGGTGGCAGGGGAGGTAGCTCCCTCCACAACTCAAGTAGGATTGAATTATAGGGGATAGAATTTTTACATGTGTTTTTATTATTATTAATAACAATTTCATATATCTCTCAACATCAGAAAATAAATTAAACTGTCTGGTTTGGGATCAACCATTAACCCCAGTTTTTGAGTAATAATTAAGAAGATTTAAGAATAGAAGGAGGTTAGGTGAAGAGCAGATCTGCACCTCATCAAGGTCACTCCATACATTGTGCTTGCCCCACAAATTCTTAGAGAAGGGAAAAATAGAGTAGCTGACTAAAAGAAAACAACACTTCTGTAGTGATTAGGAGAGGGTTTGGGGAAAAAAATTGATTACTTCTACTTTCCAAGGGTTAGAGATATCCAGGAGAGGACAGAAATCCCTTCAGACAGGACCAATACAAATTTATATTTTGTAAAATATCCCTTTTCACTGCCAAGTCTAATTTATTCTTGTTGCTGATAATGGTATCAACAGCCACTTGATATCTTATTGATTGACTTTAGAAAGAGAAAGAAGCTATGATAATTTAGTTCATTAGTACTGGTGGAGGTGGTATGGAGGAGGGAGAGAGAGAAATATATTTTTAACTACTCCTCAAGTGTTTAACTTAACAACTGAAAAGTTAATATGAAAGAGAATGCCTAAGTAAGTGTCATTTATGGTAGTTTGGTAGGTGTGGAAGATTAAGAAGTAGGATAATTTTTTTATGTCTGGAGGCATGTTTCTGGAGAAAATCAATTAACTGGAAGGAGAAGTTTCTTAATTCAGTAACAAATTACATTGTAGACAGCTAGGTGGCACAGTGCATAGAGTACCTGGCCTGAAGTCAGGAAGAATCATCTTTTTAAGTTCAAATAAGGCCTCAGACACTAGCTGCACAAGTCACTTACCTCTTTGTGTCTCAATTTCCTCATATGTAAAATGAGCTGAGAAGGAAATGTGAAACCAGTCCAGGATCTTTGCCAAGAAAATTCCAAATGGGGTCACAAAGAGCTGGACAATACTGAAAAACAGAACAATAACAACAACAAATTATACTAGGCTTCTTTTGATGCACTCATATGGGGAATGCATAAAAGAAGTAATCAGTTTAAAAAATTAGGAAAAGGCTAAACTAATGCTACATCATAGTAGAAGTGTGTTACGACTAAGGTAATGATACTCCCCTGTATGGAGAAAGATACAAAGACTGTATTGTGAGCAAAAACATTGCAGCACTTTTCACTTCATATCTTTGATAGATTTCTTTGTTTCTTTAGGAGATTTTTCAATTATTCTACACTGATTGTGTAATTTTGCTCAAGTTATGATATTTAATTTCTTCTCAAATACCAACAATATAATAACTTCCCAACCTCTAGAAAAGAAATATGATGCTGTATTCCTCGTTAAAACCCAGAAATCTTTTATGTTACTGAAGATTAATTTTCTTGGTTGCCTCGAATGGTGTCAAAAGATTTTATTATATCATCTTTTTAAACATAGCTCAGTAAAATACACATTTCTACAATCAAGATAAAGATGTTATTTTATCATAAGAGCTTTTCTAATGATGTTAGTATCAGTGGCAAGAATCTCTGGGAGGTTTGTGGGATGCTCAGCAAGAAGACATTTTACCAGAGTTATAAGAAATATCTATTGCTTTGTGCACGCTTTTGGAATTCACACTGAAATATATCTTTAAATCCCTGTCTCCTCTACCCACTGTCACATTTTCAAATGGACTATTTGCCAGAATCAAAGAGATCACCTGAACATAATTTGAAAGACTCCATATTTTCTACTGGAATCTCAAACCTCCAAAACACTTGTTTCCTAATGGTAAGACATACCTTCCCACCTGCATTTCTCCAGATCATTAAACAGGGCAGTCAAAACTATGCTGAAGTACTATTTCTAAAATGCAAGAAATTAAATTGTGCTTGGTTTATACTGTGTATTTATGGTATTTTTTAAATGATTACACAATGACTAAGACATTTTTTTCACTCTAAGTATGTTTTTTTTAATGTATTTACCTTGGAATACAATTGAAAATAAGTGCTACAGTTTTATGTTGAGCAAGCACTCAGACTTTTATGTTTCTGTGTGTACTCTAAGGCAACAGAATAATCACTTAATTAAAAAGGTGTAGATATTATTGCCACATAAAATATAATGAGATCCTTATGTGTGACTAGATGACTCAAAAAGGGAAAACCTCAAATTAGTCTGAAATACATTAATAGGAACCATTTAACCACACAACTTGCATTCATTTTCTGAGGATTAATCCTGAATACAAGAGGCTTGGTTTCTCAGGCATAGAAGTTGTGCCCACAAATAACTCAATTGACCTTTTTTAAGGCTTGCTTCTGAAATAAGAAATTGAAGAATTGAAGCCTCCAGTGAAATGATGTTAATTGCAGTTATTAATGGATAAATGAAGAAGAAAAAACAATCTCATCGCTGAATATATAGCAAATGTGCAAGAATATTTATAAAATTGGCTGCCGAGCTCATGCTCCGATATAGTTCCTCATAACGTCTCCTCCATAAAATTTCCAGTTTCACAGTATATGCAAAACTGAAATACATTTTCAAGGCATTAAAATGTCGACATACAGTTAATTTACTTCCTTGTTAAGTCTTAAAATATATGAAATACAGGATTTGCAAAATGAGCAGCTTTGAGAGAACATTTACAGAGTAACAGTTCCAAGCTGAGTTCACCATAAAACATTATATTTTGGTGGTTCACTGTTAAATATTGATATTTTAAATGAGAATGTTAATGTAATGCCATGGGGGAAAATGGAGAAATGGGGTAAAATTACTGGAAAATTTTCCCAAAAATATAGCAAAAGCGTGCCCTGTATAACCTAAAAATGTCAAGGCAGAATGTTACAATTCACATTTCTGCCTCAGTCTGGGCTTGAGGAATCAGATATTGGAGGAAGTAATTATGCTTATTTGGAGCAAAAATTTTCTACAAAGATATGAGCAAACCAAAGGGCAGTTTAAAAAGGGGGGGGGGAGCAACATACTCATTAATGGGCAACTGAAAGCATATCCCTTCCTTTCCACAGGACCAAACTAAGTGCAATAATAGCCCTGCCTTGAAGAATTTTATTGAAGCATAATGGAAAATAGCTTCCTTCTCATGCAGCTAGGATGCTCATATATATTTGTAGAGTATAAATGGTTCATCTTCCCCCTTTCCCTATTCCACCCAGACATAGCATCTGCACCAGAATCTCTGCTCTCCCAAAAGAAATTATCTTCCTATCAATCCATATTTTTCTAATCTAAATCACCTTCAAAAATTGTTTATAACTAATGAATCCTTCACCAATTTTCTCTGACATATCATCCTATTCTTTCAGCATTTACGTGCACAGTTTAGATTAAAAAGTTTTCTTCACCTATTTCTAGCTAAGTGTTGTTTTATAAGAAATATAGGGAAAAGCATTGGTTTTCAGAAGTTGAAATAATATCTCTGCTTCTTGTTGTTTATATGACAATGTCTAGATAAACAGGCACACAGACAGATAGTTAGACAGACAGAACACTTACTAAGTACTTTCTATATGCCAGATACTGTCTGGTTTAATATACACCCTCTCACCTGTGTACAATCAGGCATTGAGGCTAACTAATCCCCTGGAAAAGCAGAGAGGGAGGTGCTGGAGTTTAGCAGGGACAGAGGGTAAGAGCACTAGACATCAGCAGTATATATCTAGATCTACATCTATCTATCCACACATATACATATGTATTAATTGATATCAGAGGGCTGATTGTTAACAGGGATGTAGCACCCCTGCACTATTCACAGGACCAGATGTGACTATGAATTTGCTAGCATAATTCTGAATTGCAAAATATAACAGACTCTCCATATACAAAGCAGAACAAAACATTTATTCAGACACTAGAAAGCCAAACCCCAACACCAGGAAACCAAATCCATCATACCAACAAAGAAGTTAATACACCATAACACTGCAGGGAGACACAACATCCTTTAGCCTTCCCACAAACACTCACAAGTCTAGCTATCACAGCAGGATATAAACAAACACTCATGAGGCTAACTGTCTGCTTGGGTGCTGTCCCCTCTTCCGTCTAGCACTAACTGCTCTGACTCCCAGCTTCCTGTGGGCTCTGCTCCACCCTTCAGCAAACTCCTCCCAGCACAGGCTCCATGTAATAAATTTAGTCTATTAGTGGGATGGGAAGATCTTTCAATCAGGGAAGATCTTCAAATCCCCATTACCATTACAAAGGACTATGTAAGTGGGGTTTACAAGAAATAGTGCAAGAAATTCTATCAGTGTTCACCCACACAACTCTAAGTGAGAGTCGTTATTGTACCTCTGTAGAGGTATTGTACCAACTTTAGAATGTGAGTATCTAATTGGAGAATTGAGTTCAGAGATCATACACACACAGAGACACACACATACTTGCATGCATATGTGTGCATATATGTACATATGTATGTGTGTGGGTGTGTGTACACACACTCTTTTATTTAAGCAGCCTAGATATTTCAAATGAAATTGTTCAGGAGAGAGTTCTTGGTTACCCAAAAAATAGCCTCATATCTATACCTTTCACTTCTAGAAGCATTTGCTACAATCCTGTATCGTTTATATAAGCTCATATATATATCCAGTAAGGTATATATAGGCAAAGACATTTTAGAGATTTCAGGATTCAACAAATTCCCTGAAGTATTTATTTAAAAAAAATTCTATGTCCAAAACCATTAAACAAGGAACTTCTGTAGAAAGACAAGTAATACCAAGAGTCTATGTTCTAATTGGACAGATCACATATGTCTACAAATAACTATCACTAAAAAAAATTCATAAGAGAAAGATAATGAACAGTGTTAGAGAATTTTAAAGGAGGAAAGGTCCTTTTCTTTGGGTGGGATTTGTAATGATATTTAAAATGTCTTTGAAAGATAAATAGACTTAACATAGGAGTTTTTGTTGTCCATTGTGGAAATCATCATTCAAGGAATATGGAACACAATGAATAAATTAAGGGAAGTAAGAAACAAGGGAGATTTTTTGCATGCATATATGTGTGTATTATAAGTATATATGTATTTGTATGTGTATATACACGAATACCTGTAGGTGAGTGTATTTGTGTATATTAAATATAGGGTAAACTACATTCTTTCTTCTCTTTTGTGTATGTGTGTATGTGATTGCATAATGGATGAACTATATATAATCTCTCATATGTGTACACATATACATCTATTTATATATTTGAATGAACTATGATGTATACCTATAAATGAATAATGAGTAAAGTACATATACATGCACATATATACACATACCAATATGCACACACATGTGTATATATATGTATACATAATAGGTATTCCATCAATAATTCAGAGAATTTGTTGAATCCTAAAATTTACAATGTATCCAAATTCCTGGATGTCTTTTTCTGTAGTAATAAAAGGTTTTACTGACCAATGGAGGCTAACCCTTTGAAGCTTGCAGAGATATTCACTGCTTATTTCCGGTCCTCAGAATAGACTCAGATAATCTCTTCCTATTTTTAATGTGATACTTTGGAGGACCAGTTTCTGTCTATCTCAGGGGATGGTACTCATTGGTACTCAAGTCAGAATACAAAAGGTATGATCTGACCATCTTTCAAACCACATAGATTAAGGAACTTAATGTAGCACCAAAGCTATATTCACAGCACCAACAGTTGACTATGAATATGCCAGCATAATTCTGAATGATAAAATAGAAGAGATTCTTCATATAGAAGACAGAAGCAAAATATTCAGACACCAGCAAGCCAGATCCTGAAACCAGAAAACCAAATTCATTGTAGCAACAAAGACATCTATACATGATAAAACTAGAGAGAGCAAAACCATCTCAAATCCATGCCATAAACACTCACAAGCCTAACTGTCTGCTTGCTTGTGTCATCTCTCCTCCCTTCTTTTCTAACTGCTCTGACTCCCAGCTTCCTGTAGGCACTGTTCACCTTTCCTGCTCCACCAGTTCAGTAAACTCCTCCCACCACAGGCTCCATGTGATTACATTCAGTCTATTAAGGTGCCATATAAACTCATCTTTCTTGGCTAAGCATTTGTGTCAAAAGGATCTCAAAATTAATCTCTCATTACTATATATGCCAGTAAAAATACAAAAAAATACAAAAATTTCAAAAAAAATACAAAAAAATACAAAAAAAAGCAAAATAGACAGACATCAAAATATGAAAAAGTGAGCACTCCTGACATTTTCCTACAAAATTGAAGAGCCAAGAAGTCAATGATTATATTATGCACTTTTGCTTATCTTATTCACGAAATCTGAAAACATCACACAGTAGCAGATATGATTTTTAAAGCAAGGATATTATTTTAAATATTTTATGGAATGTCATATCTGCATAGTGCCATTTTTACATTTTAGTTAACTAAATAAGAGATATGGGATTATATTACTTTATATGGTCCATATTTCATTTTTTTCATAAAGGAAATACACCTTATATATGTTAAGTATATACATATATCTGTATGTGTATGTGTGTGTATACACACACAGAAAAATTACTTTAGGATCTCATGAATTACCATACAAAAATTAGTAAATGCTTAGAAACCAGGTATGTTCAATTTTCCATTGAATTGAATCCATTCAAGGAATACCTTTTCAGCCATGAAAAGCTTTATAGCTCTGGATTAAGTTTATAAAAACAAACACCCAGAAACATGAATATAATTAAGAGGATATTCAAATTGCTAAATAAGTTGGATTTTAGCATGCATTTTACATTATTTATCTCTATGTCTATTTAGAGGAAAATAAATTAACTGTTTTTTTTTTCCTCCCGTCAAAATTATCACACTTTGTTTAGTGATAATAAGTTAAGAAATTTTTATTTAATCTGAACTAATGTATCTATGCCTGCTATTTAGTATTCACTGGCATAAGAGTTCTGTTTTTTAGAAGCAAAAATAGATAATAACCATTGAGACGTTTCTCTTATATAATAAATATGTCCCAGGTAGAAGAAAAAGAGTTGAATGATAATTAAATCTAAATTACATGCAAGTTTACACTTGATAGCTGGACTTGATTCTTAATTCAATGGATTTACTCTTGCCCCACAGATAGCATTTGCTCAACTATTTGACAGCTTATTTCTTTTACTAAGATAAAGTTACATTTATTTTACAAGGTCAAATTTTTAGGGAACCATACAGATCAAATTGGTTTGGCATCAAGCTCAAGAAACTAGCATGCTGTGTTAAACTGAATTACTAAAATTCATACAACACTTGTAACATAGTGAATACCCTCTACACTGCAGTAGTCAAAGTAGATCATAGTCATTAAGGCTTCGAGGTGAATTACTCTTAACAAGAAGTGAGAGGAAAAAAAAAACTTTGCCACTGAATATTGCAGAATATACTTTATTTTCTTTAAGTCAAGTTTCATTGTTTGCCCATAAAACAATAAAATATTCTTTGTCTAGGTCCAAATGTGATCTTTCCCCTCTTGTCCTTCTGTGTTTGTCATTTCTTTTTATTTGTATATTTATTTTTTCATTCCACTACTAATAAATTATCACCATAAGAGAGATCTTATAGCAGTATCCATATGAGAGTGGGAGAACTTATGTATGCGTGTATATATGTGTATGTTATTTATGCAGATATATGTATATTTCAATGTATTCAATTATCTTCAAGTTTCTTCATATTATATAGAAGCCTTTTAAAAAGAATAAAGGAGTTTCTGAAGATGTGAAGTAGCAGAAGGAATGAGAATCAGTAGACCTGAATTCGACAGATCTTTAATACTGTATGACTGTGTGGTCTTGGACGGTTGACTACATCTCTCCAGATGTTAGGTGTTTCATTAATAAAATGATAGAATCTGCTAAGATATTTTATAAAGGACATTTCAGAATTAACACTTCATAAAGTAAATAAGGTTTATTTCCTTCTGGTATAGTCGCTGGCTGCTTGTCGCAGTAGCTGAGGAAAACTTTGGGGGGAGGGGAATCACATTTTTATAGCACCTTAAGCTTTTCAAATACTTTTTCTCATAACAAACTAGTAGAGGGAGTTGAACAAATAATATTTGTCCCATTTTAGATATAAAAGAAAAAAATATTGAAGCGAAGTGACTTGTCCATAACTACATATCTTATAAGTATCTGAAAGATCCTTTGAACCAGCAAAATGACATAAAACAAAAAAGAAGAAAATAGTTTTAAAAGTGTCTTTCTACACATATATAAACATAATAATATAAAAAATAAAATTGAAGGCTATAGAAACAAAAGGAAAGTTCTACATAAATGATAAAACTTAGGTAACAAAATCAAAGATAAGAAATTTGAAAGAACATATGAGAGCTCTACAATCCAAAAACACTAGGAAAAGAATAGACAGAGAGAAAATCTAAGTATGATAGGCTTTCTAAAGAAGTATGATAAAACAAAAGTTAGTCAAGAAGTGTTTATTAAGCAGCTAATATGTGTCAAGCACTGTGTTAAAAGGTCAAAATATCATGTCAGTAAATACAAATACAAATAAAAATGACCACAGGATACCAACAAAATAAAAGCTAACTCCCTAAGTAACAAAGTAGTCAACCTTCTGAACTTCTATATTTAACAACTCATATTTTATTACTCCTGGGAACACCTTATACATACCAAGAAAAAATAGCCTGTATCATTGAGCTGTTGACCTAATTTTCAATAAATGAAAGGGGAAAAAAATAGAACATGATAGCAATTGGTTTGCACCCATACAAAAAGGTTCATGTCCTGCAAACTTGAGCTTCATAATCAGTATTAAAATATGCACTTGATACAAAAGAGAGGGTTTAGAATCATTCTTCCTTAATATGTCAGAGATGATCATGGCATTTGATATAAGTATCCATTAAACAAAAGAAAAGTAATGAATAAGTCGAGTGGCATTTGATTCCAGAACTAGTTTAGAATGAACACTGAAGGATGATTGTACTAATTTTAACTTGTCTGAATATCTTCAAAAGATATAGAAATCAAGCTTACAATATATGAAAGCAGACTTAACAGCAGTTTTCATCCATGATAGAGTCCCTGTGCCTCTCACTGACCCATATAGTGAGGCCTATTCCAGGTCCCAATAACAGTACATTGCACAAAGAGAAGTTGTGTAGCAAATACAAAAACACACACACAATGATAAAAATGATTATTTGATAGTTTCAATTCAGATATGTGGGGTCTAACCTGACATTGGGAATTAAAAGAAATTGCATATGCTCCAAAAAAAAAAGATTAAAAAATTGCTCTGCATTCATTAACCCCCTTCACTGAATATACATTTATATAAAAAGAAAATAACATGCATACACAAACATAAAACACATATGCAATAAAACAGATAAATATAAACACATGCACATGTGCAGACATATAAATGCATGAATTTTAATGACATTTTTATGGATTAAGAAATGAAAGATATTACAAATTGAGAAGAGCATATAAAGATTTTTATTAGCTGATGCAGAGTAAAATACACAGAATAAAAGGAAAACATACAATAAGAACAACAAAGAAGATCAAACCGCATGGATGAAAAATAAATAAAGACCCAGAAAATGGATTATGAAACATATATTGTCCTCACAATATTGAGAGGTTTCAACACTGAGAGGAAGAGAACTAGTAAGGCTGAATATTGTCTACATTGTCAGATGTGAATACTGTATTGGATGCTTTTGCTTAATGGTTTTGTTTTGTCAGAAGAGTTAGCTCATAAAAAAGTCATCAATAAAATATATTAGAACATAGCAATATACCTTAATTCAATCTAAGTCTAAATCTCAGCAACAAGGCTACTGCTAGAATAAATATGGTCTCACCTTATAACACAACCAAGTTTCCCTCATTTTGGAAAGGAATACATTGAGGCTATTCTTAAATAGATCTTATTAAATATTCTTAAATAAATCCATCATTATTTTTAAACCTTAGAAGTTAAAGATGGCAAGTAAATATAGCTTCAATATTTTTGAAAATGTCATAATAATATTTATATTCTGATCTGTTAAAATCATCATATTTTGTTATGTCATTGGGGATTACAAAGCTAAAAAAATCACATTGTTCTTAGTAGTGTTATCATTAAATTTAGAGTGGACTAATAAACAAAAGAAACAAGAGTATATTCATATTAACATTAATACACATCTACAACATACATTACTTGGAAGAGTAATGTTCCTACAAAACAAATGTAGGTCCATTAGAAAGACTAGCTGCTCGTCTTGTTGATTGAATAAGTACTCTCAGCTTTCAGTAAATCTGTTACCATCTCTTTCATTTGCAATAGAAATTCATGTTTATTAGTGAAAAGTTTTTTAACTATAAACTCATGAGTCCTAATGGTAAACAATGAAATAAGATATACTTTTTAGTAAACACAACATTAATCAACAACTTTAACATAGATGTTTTTCATTCAATATTCATGACTCCTTTTACTGCTTAGACACTTTAATGTATTTTTCCATTTCTAGTGGCAATATTCATTTCAAACATAAGCCCAGCATTTGCCAAAACATCATTAGTGATCTCTTTTTTGGAGACCCATTGATTCTTTCTACTTTAGACTTTGTTTAGAATTTGAAACCAATAGTATAATTACCAAAGCTAATCAGGCCATTATTTTTTTTCTAAATTAACATTTGCCTTTCCCTGTACTTTAGATTGATACTGTTATTGTGAGCTCCAGAGAAAATAAAAATAAACAGAAACTGAAATGTACTAAGAAGGCATAGTAACCAGGGCTCTAAGTGAGATCTCATTTGCAATATTGATACACACACACACACACACACACACACACACACACACACACCATTCAAATACATATATCTTAATAGAGAAGATAAAATGTTTATTTGAATAGTTTAAGTTTTCAACTCAGTTACTTCGGATCTAAACTGGCAGCAGTAATATTTAAGGAAATCACTTGTGCTCCATAAAAAAGATAAAAATTATCACTGCAATGCATTCATTTATCCTTTTCCCTGAATGTCAAGCTTCAATGGCAGCCTCAGTGGATAACATTTAAAATCAGCCAGAGGCCAATTTTAGTTCAATTTTGTTATTATTAATAATTAAGAATTACTGAAGGTTTATGATCCACCTAGATACTATAATAAACATTCAATCAAACATGACATCCTTTGAGTTAAACATGGAACTTATAAAATAGGTAAGTCAAAAATCGGATAGGTTTTAAAAAAGAGAAGGCAATATGGCATAGTGAATGGAATGATACATTTGCAGTCAGTAATATATAGGTTAAATAACACCTCTGACATTTGCTAGTTGCTTGAAGAAGAAAATTTGGGTACTTGAAAGAAGGTAAGATATTTATTTATCTGTAAAATTCATTTATTCACATACCTTATTACACTTCTATCCATATAAATTAACTGTTTTTTTCCTGTTAATAGTCAATTGCTATTTCTATCTTTCTAGGATAGACTTTGAAAAAGGTCGAAAGAAATAAGCTTTTAACTCCAGGTCCTTTAATTCTTAGTGTTCTATTGTTTCTTCCCTAAGTGTTTTCCATAACTTACCTAAGGTCATATATTTCAGATAAATGACTATTTTCTTCTTTGACAGACCACATCAAATGAAAGCTAAAGGAAGAAATGAAAGGAGAATCAGTATGTTAAAGATGAAAATGAGAAATTTTCACTTACTTTGGAAGGTGCTCTATTAAACAAATTTAAGAGAATTATGAGTAGAGCATTGAATAGGATAGGTAAATGAAATGTAGATAGATGACAGATAGATAGATAGATAGATAGATAGATAGATAGATAGATAGATAGATAGATAGATAGATAGATAGATAGATAGATAGATAGATAGATAGATGGATGGATGGATAGATAGATAGATAGATAGATAGATAGATAGATAGATAGATAGATAGATAGATAGATAGATAGATAGACAGACAGATAGATAAATAGATAGATAATCTGAGTAGAGGGATAGATCAAAAAGCAGTAGTTGATGGATTTAAAACACGTGTATTAAGGGGAATGTTGGGTACAATACTGAAAGAAAGCTAAATATAAATATTTACTTGAAATAGTCAAATGAAAAATGATAGAAACTTAAATTATGGTTTTATCTTTGAAGTCAAAAAGTAGGACAGAAACTGGAGAATTTTGCCAAATTACATTGCAGTTCATCTGAAACTGCTTAGATATGGCATGAAAAGATGAATAAATTATAATCTCAGAAGTAAATAACTTGCTATGTGAAAGTGGTCATAGAACTATTTCAAAAAAATGACAAACAAGTTAAAAACCCAGAAGCAGCTTTCATAGAATCTGAATTGTGGAATTCCAGAATTGGAAGGGGTTTTCATAGATTACCTAGTCCATCGTGCTTCTTCCTAATAAGACTATTTAAAGACTCTTAAAAAGACAGCTTTCATTCCTCTCTTCCCTAACTTTGTAATCACTGACATTATAAAGAAGCAAAGAAACATACCTAAAGAGACTCAATAATTAAACTGAGCTACCTGTGAGAATAGCAAATAGGTATAAAACAGTGAGGTGACCCAAAGCTGATGCTCCCTTCTCCTGACTTATTCTGTGTCTTGGGAGCGGTTACAGAGTAGCAGGATACCTCAATTTGTTCACAAAGGAATAGCATAATAGCAAATATCAGTAGAGCCTGTAGATCAAAAGGTAGATATTTTAAATTAGTATGACTAGTAACAAGGAAAACCAATAAGCATAATGAGAATAGGTGATAATTTTAGATCTGGAAGGAATCTTAAAAGTCTTCTTGCCCAGCCCCTTCATTTTATAGATAAGTAAACTGAATCTCAGAGAGGTTAAGAGATTTGCCTAAAGTAACACAGGTATCAGTGGCAGAGCTAGGATTTGAATCCAGATTTATTTTTTACTTCAAATTCAGTACACTTTTTAAAACTTTATTTTTTACTTCAAATTCTGTACATTAAAAAAAAAACTTTATCATATATCTTGTTCCCTTCTAAATTATCTACCTGAATGTTACTAATGCATTAAAGCTAACATAACTACTTTCCACTGATCTTTTCATTCCCTTTTGTTTTCTCCTTCAGGGCCAGCTTAATGAAGATGTGGTATTATCCTTATACCTGACATGTGCAACAATTCACTGCTTCTCATTTCATATCTTAAAATGCAATATCAGAATATCAAAGAATTATGGAACGATAGAATTGAGAAAAAAACCACATAGCCCTTGCAGGACATTTTTGTCATCTGCCCCTGAGGTCATAGGAAAGATGCAAGGGTAGGGAACTTGTGACCCTCTAGGTCTTCAGTTGTAGCCTTTGATTGAATCCAAACTACACTATCCTTTGTTCTGTGGAGTTTGGATTCAGTCAAAGTGCTGCACTTGAGGAACTAAAAGGCTGCATGTTGTGCTGAAGGAGCAGGTCTGAAAGAATCTTAAAAAAAGCATATGTATACATATATACATATATATTGATAAATGTATATGCACATGTATACATATATAGACATGCACGTGTGTATATGCATATATGTATGTGTATATATTAGTTTGTATGCATTATATGCATGTCTGTATTGTGTGTATGTGTGTGTGTGTACGTGTGTGTATTGCATATTTACAAAGTTTTACAATGGCTTTTGGCCCCAAATGGTAGCTCCTCTTTGTGATTTATAATTTATATTCTTATAACAAAAAAGGGTGCTTACAAATGCTGCGTTAACAAAACAAAACACAAAAATATTATTTAAAAGGCATGTTGATTCCTCAATCAGCTTTTGAGTTGGTGGATAAAATGTAATGTCAGGAAAGCATAGAGATTTGAAAAAAAATAGAAAAATCTTATCTGAAATTTGACCTTGTAGATAGTTTTGGCAGTAACTTATATTCCTGCCTTCCATTCTAGCCATACCCAGAATTGCATTATCTCCATACTTGGAAGACTTCTCTCATTAACACATTCTAAATTACTCTACTCCCCCAAAGTTCAGTTCAAATGCTAATAGTACCAGCACTGCTTCTATTATTAAGAAGGAATGAGCATATTTTTAGACTATATCACTGTTAGAACTCTTGAAATTTAAAGAATTTAGACTTATTATTGTGGGGCAATAGATAGCTAAATAGAGAAATGTACATTTTCATCATTAATGAAAATTTTCCTTAGAGATGATATCCTGGTCAAAGCATGAAATCTCATTTATCCTTTAGATTTTTAAATATGGTACTCAGATCAAATCCTGAGCCATCATTAGTTTTACTCATTGGTTATTATGATTGAAGGCACAATGGGTCATTTGGGAATGAAAGCCTAAAAGATACAATAGAATGACAATCAAATTTTGAAATTAGATGGCATATGAGGAGCAAGTGAGCACACATAGTAGCTGAGAAAATAAAGGAAAAATTGGATTTGGAAGAATTTAATCAGATCTGGAATAACTTCTTCATTGCTACTGATACATCCTCATTATTTAAAATGCTATAAAGAAATGAAATATAGGAATCGTTTAGCAGCAGAACTGAAAAGTGAAGTTGAAAATTAAAAAAATGATAAAGATCCTTGATAATAATATGCAGATAACAGAAAAAGGGCAACACAATTTGAAACAGACATTTAGAAAATACTAAATGTATTAGAGGCAAATATAAGACATAGCAGAAATATAAGATATAGCACACACACAAAAAAATGACTGATAGTTGTTAGTGAGAGATAAGGCTTAACTCCAAGGATCACACAGAGTTAAAATAATTGTCTAAAGTGATGGAGAAATATATACTAGCATATCACTAATAGAAGGAACAATTCTACTGATTTAATGGAGTCTGCATCTTACAAATTACCCACAATAAAGCAGAAGATGTACTCTTGCTTACTATATCTCTCACAAACTCATCAAAAGAAATATAATAGTTTATTAGTTAGAGTCCAGGAAGGAGACACCTGTTGAAAGAAAAAAAGAAAAGGAGAGAGAGAGAGAGAGAGAGAGAGAGAGAGAGAGAGAGAGAGAGAGGTAAAATTCATAGAAGATCTTTTAAAAAAGACTTTAAAAATCAAATGAAATGAATAGAGGAAAAACTCAAATAAAAAATTAAATAAGAATAATCCAAGAAAAAACAAGAAGATTATGAAAAGGAAGTCAAATAATTATAAAGGGGCATCCAGAATCTTAAGAAGGAAAATGAGACCTTGAAAGTTAGAACTGGGCAAAGTGAAAGCAGAAAAATTATAAGAGGTCAAGAAAAAAAATTATACAAAATACGAATAATGAAAAAATAAAAGGGAAAGTGTAACACCTTATGAGGGAAAAAACAACAGATTAAGAAGAGAAAATATAAAAAAAAATAGTCAGACTAACTGAAAGTTATGATCAAAACAAAAGAATCTTGATTCAATAATACAAGAAATAAAGAAAATTGTTTTGATGCATTTGAACAAGGACAGAAAGTAGAAATAGAAAAAAATTCATCACTCACCATTTTAAAAAGATCCTATGAGGAAAACTCCTAGGAATATCATAGTCAAATTCTGAAACCTCCAACTCAAGAATAAAATATTAAAAGCATCAAGATTAAAACAATTAGGTGTGGCTAGGAGGCACAGTGAGTAGAGCACCAGTCCTGGAGTCAGGAGGACCTGAGTTTGGATCCTGCCTCAGACACTTACACACACACACACACACACACACACACACACACACACATACACACAAGAAAAAAAATGACTAGCCATGTAACCTTAGGCAAGTTACTTAACCCCAACTGCCCTCCAAAAATAAAAAAAAAAGATTAAAACAATTAAATATAATGATGCCACAATTAGAATCACATAAGACCCAACAGTTGAGACATTAAAGGACCACAGGTCTTGGGACACAATATATCAAAGAGCAAAAGAATTGGAGTTATAGCCAAAAATATCACACCCTGCAAAGTTTAGCATTATCCTGAATTTAAAAAAAAAAGCAATGTACATCTGATCAACTGCCTGACTTGGTTTTTTTTAAACAAATTGAACTTAATAGAATATTTGACACACAAGAACCAAGAGAAATATAAGGTATGTACCAAAGAATGTTTATAAGGGATTCATAAGGACAGACTGTTTACTTTTTATATATGTAAAATGTAAAATATGTGTCTAATATTCCCATTAATAATTGGGAAGCTCATAAGAAAGACTGGGGTAAACCTGAGTATGATATAAATTTAAAATTAAAACGATTTAGGAAAAGCTAAAAAGAGACATTATTTTATAAAAAATGAAGTGCAAGAGGTAGAACGAATACAGAGGAACCCGATGGAGAAGAAGGCTGGTAGTTTTGGTAACCTACTTTCATCAGGAATGTATTTAAGAGGGAAGAATACATATATCTTTAGAAGAGCATGAAAGTCTTCTAAATTCAGAACAAATAAAATGGTAGGATCATAGGGAGGGATGAGAGGACAAGGGAGGGATTTTTGGAGGGAAGAATCAGGGAATAGGTTAAAGGGGGGCATAGAAGGGTGTTTAGATTTATGGAAATGGAAGAATAAGGGAGGGATCCTTTGAGGAGGGCAGGCAAGTAATAGGAGGGTAAGGTAGTAGATAGAAATAAAGTAGAGGAGGCAGGACAGAAAGGAAAAAGAGTTATGCACAAACATATAAACAAGGATCAGGAGTAGTTTGTTTTGGAAAGTCTATGTCTATATATGTATATATGAATGTATATATCTATAGGTATAGAGAAACATACCCAAACAATTCATCGTAGCCTTTGAGGTGGGGTGAGGGGAAAAAAGAACAAAGTAAAAAAGTTCATGACTGAGAACAAAAGAAAACTTACAAGGAAACAAAGAAAAGATGGACATTTCTCAACACAACATGTGTTATAGGCTTTCCTGAAATGAAAATTTATTGTTACATATTTTGAATCCTCTCTTATGTTCTGCTCTTCACATCATCTGCTTTTTTTTCTTTCTTATTTTATATTTAAGTTCCAGTATTAAATTTATGATACATTTTTGTTTCTTTTCTCTATTCTGCATTTGTGTTGTGGTATTTGAATCTAAAATTAAAAAAAAAAATAGAAACAAAAAAAATCACAAAAAAGAGCCTAAACATCATATTGCATGAAATTATCAAGGAAATGTTTCCATATATCTTAGGTACAGAGGGTAAGATAGGAATTGAAAGAATTTGTTAATCACCACCTGAGATTCCTAAATGAAAATTCCCACAAATATTATAGACAAATTCTAGAAATCCCAGGTGAAAGAGAAAATAGTTCAAGCAGCCAGGAAGAAACAACTCAGGTGGAGCCAAGATGCTGGCATAGAAGCTGGAAAACTCTGTATGTCCCCTCTATAACCTCCTGAAATACCTATAAAATATTATTCTGAACAAACTTTAGGGCTACAGAACCCACAAAGTGACAAAGAGAAACAAACCTCCCGCTGAAGACAACCCAGCAGTTGTATCAGCAAGCACCCCAGCATCCCCAGGGTAGATAATAACACAGGTTCTTAGATCTGCTTTGTTAAAGGAAAGCAACTCAAAATTGGTTAACAAGCTTACTTTAATCAGTCAAATATATATTGTTTACCTAGTTCAGGGGAAAAAGGTCAGTACCCCGAACTTCAGAGTATACAGACAGAATTATCAAGACAGAGAAACAGATCAAGTAAACAGGTTTCCAAACTGTCCAACCATTACATCCATACCAAATCAACATCTGGGTTTTTCAAAGCCAGGGGGGCTCTCAACAACGGCTTCCCAGAGTTTCATCTGATCAAATCACAGGACACTTCTCAAAGTGAGCCCCAAAGCAAAGCCTCACATCAGGGATTATATAGCCTTCTCCTGGGTCAGAGAATGTAACCACCCTCTTGACCCACTGCCCAATCACACAGCATCAAGGTGTGGGCATTCCTGAAAACCAAGCCTCCTGCCACAGGCTCCATTTGACCATGTTCAGCCTATTAGGAGGCAGAGTATATTTTCAAATCAAGGAAGGTTCTCAGAGTCTCTTAAGCCTATCAAAGATCCTAAGGGCAGGGAAGATCTTTAAATTAGCATTTCCTTTACAGTAGTCCTGCAGGAATGGTCCATCACAGTATGCTGGGAGTTGAGCCCAGCGCTTCATGAATCCATGGTTTTAGCCCCGGGTGCCCCAACTAGCCCCAGCTGGAGAGATGTTGTGAGAATGGATCACTAGCATCTGTGGCAGTTATCCAGATTTTATATATATTCCAGAATTGTCAACCCATAAAAGCCAAAGACAAAGTGAGAGTTCAGTGTGGACTTGGTATGAACAGAGGGTCTGGGAGTGCTGTCTGGCCTCTGCTCCTGGAGGGAAAAGTGACTGAGGTACAGTGGCCACCACTTCATGGGTACTTCAGAGCTCCTGGTCTGCATATTGTAGGGGGACCAAGCAACCAATATAATGGATAATCACTCTTGCTTTAACCTGCTTGGATCTGGATCACTGTCTAGAATGGAAACACTGGGGTACATGACTAGTTTGCCAGAGCATGCTGAGGCTTCAGAGAGAGCACCCAATTAATAGCTGTGAAAACCCCAAAGATTTGAGACAAATCTCTCCTCTCTGGAAGCAGAGTTCTACTCTGGCAAAAAGCTCAAAAGTCAAGTAATTGAGTGGAAACATGAGCAAGCAAAGGAAGCAAAGCAAGTACAACAATCCAACTTTGTATTCCTTTTTTGGGGACAAAAAACTATCAAAACATGGAATAGGATGAGAACAATTAATTCAGAACTCCTGCACCAAAAGCTTCCAAGAAAAATATGATTTGGTTACAGGCCATAGAGGAGCTTAAGAAGGATTTTGAAAACCAAATAAGAGAAGTGGAGGAAAAATTGGAAAGAGAAATGAGAATGATGCAGGAAAACCATGAAAAAGTAAACTGGTTGAACCATTCTGAAGAACAATTTGGAACTAAGACCAAACAGCAATAAATCTGCATACCTTTAACCAACAATAATACTACTATGTCTGTATACCAAAGAGATCAAAAGAAAAGGGATAGGACCTATCTGTATAAAGAATATTTATACCAACACTTTTAGTGGTGACTAAGAATTAGAAAATGAGGGAATGCTCATCAACTGAGAAATGGACAAACAATGTGTGGCACACGATTGTGATGTAGTACTATTGTGGAATAAGAAATGACAAGGGAGGTGGTTTCAGAAAGAAAAAAAGACAAGATTTCCATGAAGTGATGGAAAATGAGGTGAGATCTGGGAGATCCCTGAGCACAGTAACTGAAATTTTGTAATGATGATCAACTGTAAAGATTTGGCTACTTTGATCAATAAAATGATTCAAGGCAACTCTAAAGGATTTATGATGAATACTGTCCATCTCCAAAGAGTGAACTCATGAATGCTGATTGCTAATTGAAGTAAAATTTTTTCACTTTCTTTTCTTGTCTTATTTTTTATACATAAATAATAAGGAAATGTTTTGCGTGATTTTACATGTATACTTGGCATATTGCTTGCCTTCTCAGTGTCTGGAGAAGGTTGTGGGAGGGAGAAAGAATCTGGAATTCAAAATTTCAAGAGAAAAGAATGTTCAAAAGAAACATAAATCTTAATTTAGAAAATAATTAAAATAAAGAGATTATAGAAAGAGGAAAACATAAAATATTTGAAACACTTCTTTTTACAATGGTAAAGAAATGGCAACAAAGTGGTACCCATCAATTGGGGAATGGCTAAACAAATTACAGTATTTGAATGTAAAGGAAGAGTACTGTTCTGTAAGAAACAAACAGAGACAGTTTGGGGAAAATAATGAAAAGACTAGTATTAATGGATGCAGAGTGAACCAAGAGAACAAATTAAATTATAACAAAATTGCAAAAAGTGAATGATTTTGGAAGACTTCAGAACTCTAATCAATGTAATGTTTCACAATTATCAGAGGGCCGATGATGAAAAACACTATGTCCCTCCTTCTGACAGAGAGAGAGTTGATGTACCAAGAATATGTACATTGAGAAAACATTTTTGGACATAGTTAATATGAAGGGGTTTTTTTTGCCTGATTATGAGTATTTTTCACAATGATTTTGTTTTCCTTCCCATTTGCCTGTACTATCTTAAGTGTGCTTATTAGAATTGGAGAACTTTTTCATGTTCATCTTTGGAAAGCTGGCACTAATTATATTTGGATATTTTCACATAATAAACTCTGGTTGCAATTAATAAAACAAATATGAACATTGGCCCTCTGGATTCTCCTATAATCAAGACCTAATGTATGTGAACCTAGAATTGGGAAGAGAGAGAACTGTGCCTAAGCCATAGCTTAAATATCATATACTTCATCAATTGGTTCTATGTCCATCTATGTCCAACATCTATTGCTTTTAATGTTCCAGGAATATATATTTTCTGTTTAAGAATACTAGATTCTGAAATCAGGCTGCTTAAAAAAAAACACATTTCTCTGTGGAGGTCACTAGCTTCCTGGATTTTTTAATCTTATGGTAACTCATAGGGCAATATTTTAGATGGTTCTCCCTCTCAGGAGAGAAGGCTAGGTTTTGAGATCACAAAACTAAGAAAATCAAAAAATTTTCCCCCTCTGAAAAGGAAGTCAGGGTTCAAGATGCCTATTTACCACATATCTGTTCAGACCAAAGGTCAAAGATGTGTCTACTTTTGGCACATGCTCCTACAAGAACTCTTGAACTCTTAGCAGGCACTGTTGTCCCAGCAGTTGACAGCACCATTGCCCCAGAAGTTGACATCTCTTAGACTGATTGAGTACATTTTCAAGAATTTTCCTCCTGGGCTATGAGGGTGACAGAAGTAAAGGTTAACACATGCAACTTCCTTAATGAGGCAAATAGATGGCACAGTGGATATAGTGCTGGACATGGAGTCAGGAAGACATGGAATGACATCCTACCTCAGACACTCTTTAGCTTTGTGATCCTGGGAAAGTCTCTAAATTTCTGTCTGCCTCAGTTCCCTCAACTACAAAAATTGATAAATAAAGCATCTACTTTACAGGATTGTTGTGAGGGTAAAATGGTATAATACTTGTGAAATCCTTATCACAGTACCTGGCTGTAATAGGAATGGGAATTTGAAGATCTTCCCTGACCCTTAATAGACCTAGGGGGGAGTTTGAAGAAAGCCAAGCATGAGCAGTTTTCCAGAGGACTGCTGCTGTGAACAGCGTTCAAAGTTTTGATTACACGATATAGCAAACTCTATTTATTCAGTAACAAATCAGCAAAACATTTACAGAAAGAAAAATAGTACAGCATTCATAATGTTATAACTTCACAACTTATCACTAAAATGACCACATAGCTTTCACCAAAGTGGTCACATAATTATAAGCAAAAGATACCATTCATTTACTAAGTCCTTCATTTAGTAAATCCTTAATTCAATCACCCTTAAAGAGGCAAGCCTCCTTAATAGACACAAAGTACAAAAGGTCAAAGTCCTCCACCCACAGGTTGAAATCAAGTTACAATATTATCAGACACTACTCAGTACCCTCTTAAGGGATAGTGGAAAGTAAAAAGGCCATCCATCCCTAGGTCACAAGTAAGTTACAATCGCATCTGTCCTCATTAAATACCCAAGGAGAGGTCTTTTCATTTTGACTCAAGGCAGGCTCTCAGCTTCCATGGTTCCTCTTCCATGGTCCCAGCTCCTGCCCAAATCTAACCAACTGCCACCTGAGTTCAAAGGCAGACAGCTCCCAGTTCCTTGTTCAGCTCTCCATACAGTTCCTGTTCTATATTAAAGTTCACAGTGTCTAGTCCACCTCAAGTCCCTCACAGTTTCTGTTCCTGAGAAGACAAGGAATACAAATACAATACAAATACAAGAAATACAAGGAAAACAAAGCCACAATAACATTTATACACATTGCTGGCACCCTTTTCAAAATCACTTTCTGCCTCTAAAATCAATACAGACCCAAAACAGACAGACAAAGTACTGACGCCACAGTCATGCTTCCTCTGGCAGCTCCGGCTGGCCCTTGGAAGTCTTCAGCAGCTCCGGCTGGCTCTCAGAAGCTCTCAGCAGAAGTTTCAGCTGGCTCTCACAAGAAGCTCCACCACCATGAGCTCCAATCTCAAAATCAAAATCACTTTCTGCAGCCTGGGCCTCTCCTCCTCAGTCTCCACGTGGCTTGCTCCAAGAATTTCTGACTCTCCAGCTTGTGCTTTTCCTTATATACCATATTAGCTCCTTCCTGTTCAAGCCCTGCTTGTTACATCAAAAAATCCATCCCACTTTTAGATTCACAAGTTCTGGGTCTTAATACTTATCTTGAAACTAAGTTCTAAGTACCTGTTAGCTTGACAATACAAGGGGATCTTCAAATTCCATTACTATTACACTCTCTTGCTTTCAAAGTAAACTCTACCCCCTGATAGGTTCAATGTAATCACATGGAGCCTGTGAAGGAAGGAATTTGCTGAGGTGTGCAGCAGAGCCCACAGGAAGGTTCCCTACTGCGAAGATAAACTCTGCCCTTTAATAGGCTTAATGTAGTCACATGGAGCATGTGGTGGGAGTAGTTTGCTGAAGGGAAGCAGAGCCCACAGGAAGCAAGGAGTCAGAGCTAGAGAGAGGGTGGGAGAGAGGTGCTCAGGCAAAGGAATAGAGAGGTTTGTAAGGAAATATTGATCTAATACAGGTTTGTGAGAAGGCTAAAGGATGCTATGGCTCTCAGTGTTATTGTGATGTGACTTTTAAAAAAAAATTTGGTCTTTATTAATTTGTTTGTTTACTTTTAGTTTACAGGATTTGATTCCACAATTGCTTGAGTTTCAAATTGTACCCCCTTCCCATGGTGGCATACAATCAAGTATAGGATCTGCAAATAGTTTCATATTAGACATTAGTCAGGTTATAAAGGATTGTAACCAATGGAATGAACAATGGGAAAGAGGAAACAAAACCAAACAAGAAAAAGACAGAACAGGTAGTTTGCTTCAATCTGCATTCACACTCTGTTCTTTATAGTTCTTTCTCTGAAAGAGATGTAGACATCTCTTTCCATCATGGTCTTCTGGAGTTGTCTTGTAACCCTGCATTGCTGAGAATGGTCCAGACTATCAAAGTTGGTCATCACACATACATTGTGTCTATAATTGTGTATAAATTTCTCCTGGTTCTGCTCTTTTCACTCAGCATCAGTTCATATAAGCCTCTCCAGGTAAATATGGATTCCATCTGCTCCTAGTTTCTTATAGCACAATAGTATTCCATTACATTCATTTACCACAACTTGTTTAGCCATTCCCCAATTGATGGGCATCCCCTTAATTTCCAATTCTTTGACACCACAAAAAGAGCTGCTATAAATATTTTTGTACATATGGGTCTTTTTCCCACTTCTATGATCTCTTTGCAATACAACCCTAGAAGTGGTATTGCTGGTTCAAAGGGTATGAAATTGCTTATAGCCCTTTGGGCATAGTTCCAGATTGGTCTCCAAAATGGTTGAATCAGTTCACAACTCCACGAACAATGCATTAGTTGTCCATATCTTCTCCAGCATTTGTTGTTTTCCTGTTTTGTCATCTTAGTCAATCTGACTGGTGAGATGTGGTACTCAGAGTTGTTTTGATTTTCATTTCTCTAATCAATAGCAATTTAGAGCATTTTTTCATATGCTTATAGATATTTTTAATTTCTTTCTCTGAAAACAGCCTTTTTATATTCTTTGACCATTTATCAACTGGGGAATGACTTGTATTCTTATAGATTTGACTCAGTTCTCTGTATATTTTAGAAATGAGGCCTTTATCAGAGACATTGGTGGTAAAAATTCTTTCCCAATTTTCCACTTCCCTCTTAATCTTGGTTACATTGGCTTTGTTTGTAAGAAGCTTTTCAATTTAATGTAATCAAAATTATCTATTTTGCATTTTGTAATGCTTTCTAATTCTTGTTTGGTCATAAAGTCTTCCCCTCTCCATAAATCTGACAGGGAAACTATTCCTTGTTTTCCTAGATTGCTTACAGTATCAGCCTTTATACCTATGTCATGCACCCATTTAGACTTGATTTTGGTATATGCTGTTAGATAATGGTCTATGCCTGGTTTCTGCCATGCTATATTCCAGTTTTCCCAGCAGTTTTTGTCAAATAGAGAGTTCTTATCCCCAAAATTGGGGTCTTTAGGTTTATCAAACAGTAAATAACTATAGTCATTGGCTGCTGAGTCTTGTGTACCCAATCTATTCCATTGATCCACTATTCCTCAGTGTAATAGTAATGGAATTTAAAGATCCCCCTGTATTGGCTTGATTTTTGGATTGATTGTGTTAAAACCCAGAGCTTGTGAATCCCACTTGTGGGATGGACTTGTTGATGTGAAAAGACAGTGCTGAACTGGGAGGAGCTGGTGATGTAAATTTAGAGAGACACAAGAAAAGAGAGAGGCAGAAGAACTTTTTGGAAGCAGCATCTTGGAGGCAGAGAGAGGCAGAGAGGATTGCTGAGGGCCAGTTTGAATTGCCCAGGACTTTTGAGAGCTACCACCCAGAGCTGTCAAGGACTGAGGAGCATGGCTTTTATGCTGGTACTCCGTCTATCTGTTTTGATGTTGTTTTGCCAGATTTGTCCACTGGTGAAAGACAGTCCTGTTGATGCAGAGACCTTGGAACCTTGATGTTGATTCAGAGCTCCTGAAACTATTCTGCAGACAGAGAGTGAATTCTGCCCACTGGTGAAGGACAGTGCTGTTGTTGAAGAGGTCCTGGAACCTTGCTGTTGGTTAAGAGCTCCTGAGACTGTTCTGCAGACAGAGAGTGAATTAATGAATACACTGGCAATGTATCTTGTGGCCTTGCTAAGCTTTGTCTCCCCAGGAACAAAGATTGCTGAGAACTTGCCTAGGGTCAAGATGAAGAAAAGACCTCTCTCTCTCTTTGGGTATTAAATGCTGTGCTTAAGCTTGTTGTAACTCTGGGGTAGATGTTCTATTCAGTTGTAATCCAAGGGTGGGAAACTTTTGACCTTTTTGTGCTCTGTGATTGAACAAATGAATGTACTTTACTTATTACTTGAAACTAATCTCCATTTGAGAAGAGGGGCTTTGTGATTAACAAAATGAATGTAATGTCCAGGGGTGGGGTAGTACTTGCTTGAATTATACTTGGTAAATGCTGTATTTTGAATTGTGCTATATCTTGATTCTCTCTGTTCTTAATTTGTCACTGAATAAAATGGAGAGCACTTATGCTGGTATTTTGAACCTTGGGAAATTGCCTTTGCTTGGCATTACACTCAACCAGTACCAAATGGTTTAGATGGCTGCTGCTTTAAAATACAGATTAAAATCTGGTATAGCTAGGCCACCTTCCCTAGCATTTCTTTTCATTAATTCCCTTGATATTCTGGACCTTTTGTTTTTCCAAATGAAATCTGTTACTATTTTTTTCTAGTTCTATGAAGTAATTTTTTGGTAAATTGATTGGTATGGCACTAAATATGTATTTTAATTTAGGTAAAATTGTCATTTTTATTATATTAGCTAGACCTAGCCATAAGCAATTAATGTTTTTTCTAATTAGTTAAATCTGACTTTATTTGTATAAAAAGTGTTTTGTAGTTGTGTTCCTATAGATGTTATTGTGACTTCTTAGCATCTTTGGTACTATGATGGAATCAGCTTACTGGTTTGGGGATTGGGTTTTCTGGTGTCTGAATAAATGTTTCAGTTCTGTCATCTACTGGAGAATCTGGTATATTTTGAGAACAAAGGTCATTTATATTTATAGTCACAATTTTTATTATGATTGTGGGAACTATAAATATTGCATTGGCTCTATGCTGGCATGTATCAGATGCCTAATAAATGCTTATTCCACATGCATCTGCTGCAAACCCATTATTAATTACTAGGGCAAGGAGACAAGCCCAGCATATCATCTCTTACCTGTTCACCCCTTGACCTAAGCAAAGGTAGGCAATGTTCTATTGTGTGCTTTCCCCTGAACAATGAAAAGGCAAAATGTGGTCTGACTGGAGCTTTTATCAATCAGTATAGAACAATTGTTCCTCCTACCAGATTCTTTCTTTCCAAACCTCTGTCAATCAATCATTTTGTGAGACAATCAGTGGTTGGCAGTGACCTCTCAAAAAGGCAACCATGAGCATAGTCCTGCTCTTTAGGGGATGAGTTATGCTAGGTATGTGTTTAGAGGGAGACATGTGCTCATGAAAAAGAACAAGCAGAACTTCCTCAATCATTGCCACTTACATTTTAAAGTACTATACTTTAATTTTTCATATGTAATTATACATATATATTAAAAATATCATAAAACTAAGAACTTAAGTGATATATGATGCAGAATAAAATTAAATTTAACTGAAGCAAAAGTTTTGTTATTATACATGAGAAGGAAAGTGGGAGTTTCAGATATATTATGTAAAAATAAATGAATGAATTTAGCCATATAATAGATATAGATAATGAAATGCAAGTTGATGATAAATGTCACAACAAATAAGGAAGAAGAAAAGTAGAATTGGTGTTAATAATTTGGTTCAGTTAGGTATAAAGAAGCAATCCACTTTTCATCACACCTGAACAATCTGAAATAATTCACAAAAATAACATAGCAAGCAGTAGGTCTCCCATTTCTTATTCCATCGTGATATAGTTTTACATGCTAGCTGTTACTTTACATGCAGAGGACCAACATCTTGACCACGTCTGGATTAAGATTAAAGCTAGACAACCAGCTGGAGTCATACTGTACAGATCCTAATCTAGAGAAAGAGACAATAATTAAAAAGTTGTTCATGTAATGAACAAAGTTCATTAAGTATTCCTCATAAAATAAAGTAGACTTTGGTTTTAACAATGAGTGTCTAGGTTTTTGTGGCTGTGGTGCAGTAATGAAATTCAGTAAAGTATATTAAAAAATTCTGAAAAGGTATTTTTGACATTAAATAAAAAATATATTCATTTTAAAGAACTGTATCCTCAAAGACTATGCAAGAAATGTTTAACATGAAAGAATGCAAGAAATGTCTTCTTATAGCATGTGACAAGTATTTATGTATTATGATGTGATTTTAGAAGTTTTACAGTATACTTATAACTTCTGAGGTAATATTACCTGACATCTATAAATTAGTAAAGCACACACTCTAATTTTGCATTAGAAGGAGTCCATTTTGCGAAGGGGAAATGAGAGGAGAGATATGTGGGCTCTGAGGCTATAGAAATCAACACATCATCATGCAAATTTCCTATGACTTTAAGTAACTGCCTGACTCTAGGAAGTTATTCTGGGCAAGTTATATACATATACATATACATACACATACACATACACATACACATTGTTCCATAACCAGGAGGAGATGGCAATAAATTTCTCTCTGTATCCCCACAATAACCTCAGTAAGAGTATCCCTCCAAGGCACTTAGACTACTATTTACCCTCAAACATTCTATTTTTAAAAAACATTCTAAAACAGCAGCAGGTACGGCAACAACAATAATAATGTTCCATAAAAAAAGTCTTTCCATGTGATCCTGAACAAGGCACTTAACTTCTCCACTCTAGAATTCTCTTCACACCATGGTTTCAGAGAAGGCACTGATCTGCATTGAAAGAGGATGTTTCATCTCCCAGGAGCTTTCTATACCAGTGAAATCATAGGTCAATCCCTATTGTTCATGTCTCAGCTACAGTCCCACTTTCCACAAGAAACCCTTACAAGTCGTCTTTAATCTTGGCACCTTCCTTTTGAGACTACCTCCCAACTTATCTTGTATACATGCTGCTTGCATTTGCTTTTTTTTTTGTCCTGGTTTTTGTGGGTATTTGTGTGTCTGTGTGCATTTGCTTTTTTTTGTCCTGGTTTTTGTGGGTATTTGTGTGTCTGTGTGTTGTTTTTTGCTTATCTTTGTATTGCTTGCACTTAGCACAATGCCAAGCACATAGTAGGCACCTAGTAAGAGGTAGTGTATTATCTTTATCTCTGTATTATTCTAAAAACAATGAGGGATTAGCAAACAACTTTAAAAAGGACAATGAGATGATTAGAACTCATAACAAGATTATTTTGATAGTTGTATGAAGTATGGGTGAAAAAGGGATGAGACTAAAAGTGGAGAGACAGGATTGAAACTTAATAAGGGACTAATTCAAATACGTGGCAGTTTGATAGTAATTATAGTAACTAAGCTTTATATAGTGCTTTAAGGTTTCCAATGTATTTCACAAAATAAAACAGTTAATACTATTATCCTCACTTTACAAGAATCTGAGGCAGAGCTAAAATGATTTACCTAAGATCAGATAACTAGCAAGGATATGAGGCAGGATTCAACCTCAGACACCCTTGATTTCACTTTTATAGATTAATACAGGATACCATTCAATATAGAGGCCTACAGGTGGTGCAACAGATAGATCATCGAGCTTGGAAGATGCGAATTCAAATCTGGTCTCAGACTCTTACTGTGTAACTCTTAAAAAGTCACTTAACTTCTGTTTGTTTCAATTTTCTCATCTGTAAAATGGGGATAATGCTAGCACCTACCTCCCAAGGTTGTTAGGATAAATGAAATAATAATTGTAAAGCACAGTGCCTGGAACATAGCAATTACTGTATATGTTAGCTAGCAGCAGCAGAAGTAGTAGTAGTAGTAGTAATAGTAGTAGTCTCCAAAGAGCATGTAGAATAGTAGATTTTTCAAAGGAAGAGTCTACATGATTTGATAACTGATATGATTAAGAAGTGAGGGAGAGGCAGAAATCAAGGATAACTCTAACATTTTTATGATAACTGAATGGAAGAATAGGGGAATCATTAAAAGAAATTTGGAAGAAGGGAAGTTTTTGAAGAGATGAATTCAATTTGTGGCCCTGGTGTTACTAGATAATTCTTTAAGTGACCAGAGTAGGGAGCTCAGATCAAGGAGGAGCCAGCAAAGACTTTCAGCTGACTGAAAGAAGCTGGATAAGGGAGCTCCTAGTAAGGACAAGCATGCCATTGTGTTTCCAACTGGAGGCAAGAGCTTGAAAAGCTTGAAAAGAATAGGATCAGACTTTAAACATTTTCTACTTTGAAACAGCCAATTTTTTCTTACCAATCTTTGTATTTTGTTGAGTAACACATTATCCCCACCTCTAGGTTTCTATACCTTTTCTTATTACATGACAATTATTTATAAATATCCAGTTAAATAAAACAAACTGATAAATGTACAGCATATGTCAGCACATTTAATATTCTTCATTCATAGTCATCCCCTTCCTATGCAAAGGAAGTAGATTCATTTCTTTATCTCTTCTCCAGGCCAACCTTGGTCATTTTTATCACAGAACATTTAGTTTCGTTTCATTTTATTTTTTTCTCTTCATGTTGCTGCAGTGATTAGCTACATTGTTTCCCTGATTCTGCTTACTTTACTCAGCATCAATTCACATGAGTATTCCAATGTTTCCCCAAACTCTTCAGATGTATCATTTCATACGGTTCAGTGATGTTATATTAAATTCATTTATCATACTTTGTTGATCCATGCCCCAATCAATGAGTGCCTACTAGTTTTCCCCTAATTCTTTGCTACCACATACACATACCATAAAAAAAAAACACTGCTATGAACATTGTTTGTATATATGAGACTTTTCTTTTTGCTGTTGATCTCTTCAAAGATTATACACCTCATAGTGAGATATAAGGATCACAGTGCATTGACATTTCAGTCATTTCTTTCAGCATAATTACAAGCTGGTTTCTAGAAGTTTGGACCAAATCATAGATCTATCAACTATTGTACTAAGAAGATTAACTTCCTGCAACACATCCAAAGTTAGCTATTTCTATCTTAATTTTCTGAATATAAGTTGAAAACTCAGAGTTGTTTTAATTTGCATTTTTCTTACTATAAGTAATTTGGAACATGTTTCTTAATCGTTTGCCTTTCTTCTGGGGCCTATTCATACATATTCTTTGAGAATACATCATTTATTTCTGTACATTCTTTAGTCCTGTTAAGACTATAAAATATTAGAAGACAAAGTGAGTTTTTTTTTTCAATTTTATCTTTGTTTTCTGATCACCTAATACAGCATCTAGCATATTGTTGCTACTTAATATATGTCAAATTATTGAATTAAATATATTTCATAATATTATAATAATTATTATGATAAATACCATGACATTTTGACCAAAAATTCATAAGTAAGGAATATGTCTTTGTGGCGGATTGATTTTTCTGACAGAGACAGAGAGAGACAAAAACAGAGAGAAAAAGACAGAGAGACAGAGACAAAGGGGAGAGAGAGAGAGACAGAGACACAGAGAGAGAGAGACAGAGAGACAGAGAGAGAGAGAGAGAGAGAGAGAGAGAGAGAGAGAGAGAGAGAGAGAGAGAGAGTCTGAACAAGGAACAAGGCAAGAATGATAGTAGGAAATGCAATCTACAAGTTTGTACCCTTGACCCTGTGTTCCAGTCTGACAACCCTAATACGATTGTACAGTTCATCATAAAATGATTGCTAAGAGATGGTAGAGTTCATATGATGATCAAGAATTCTATTTTGCCACTAGATCCTATTCAATCACATGAGTATACATTTTTCCTCTTGTTTCCTGTCTCCTTTCCCCTGGCATCCTCCCTCAGTTATTTTCCCCAGATTGGAGAAGGACTTTTTAAATCAGTACAGATTGCAATTTTAAGATTTGTATTAACTCTTTTGTGTGATAGATTCCACAATACATCCTTATAAAGATTTAGAATTCCATATTCCATAACATTCCATAAAAAGCAAGGCTCTGCTATTGTTACAAAATATAATATGATGAAATTAAAAGAATGCTTGATTTGAAATCATAGATAACAAATTTGAATCTTGGACCTTACCATTTAATATCTGTGTGACTTTGGTTAGCTATTGCATCTTTCTGGGTCTCAGTTTCTTCATAGGTAAAATAAAGGAAGTTAAAGGACTAAATAAATCTATGGTCCTACAAAACTGAATGTAGTTTTATTCCAGCAAACTGAATGAGTTAATGTGCTATGCATAGGACCTCAATTGCTATATGGCATTGGGACTAAAGATTCCATTATTCTAAAATCACTTGAATAAGTAGTCATCCATAATGCTGTTTAACCTATTTCCTGAATGTATGATAATCAATAAGTTTTACAATTTCTTTCTTGATAAGCAACAAAGGAAATACTGAAAATAGGTAAGCAAGAAAAAAATGGGAAAAATTAAATGCAATTTTCCATTGCCATTATCTCTGTCCATGCCTCTCTACATTTTCTAATATGGAAAATATAATTTTCTCATAGATATCATGGTAACTGGGGTTATAGGCTTTGCTAATTGCAATTTAGCAACCATATCTATATATGAGAGGTGTCTAGAGGTATGTGATCAATTTAAGTGTTTTCATAACTCTTACAACATTGAAAAAAAATCCTTCAAGATCAATGGAAAAATGATTTTTAAAAATGGGAGTCATCTTTTTGCTGACACCACTGCAAAAGTAACTATTTTTCTATTCTGTTTTAGAAGCATGATAATAGTGTTCCTAGTTATCAGATAAAAGATAGTTCAACTATGTGACTAAGTGGTAGTGAAATATTCAACCTCCATGTCTATAACCATTTCAAATCCTTAAAAGCAGTTCTTTATTAATCAAGCTTAAAGATTATCTTAGTATTTGTATTCTTCCTTGCATTTGTAATCTTGTCTTTCTGGTGATAAAGGCATTTTATATAGTGTGTAAATCTACACCCACTCTTTTCAGCAAAACAGATAAGTTTTTCTTGTCAAAACATATAATTATAAAGTTATTCATGTTGCTTAAGAAGTAAATCATTTAAGGGGTAAAAAAGATTAAATTCAATTTTGAAAAGAAAATGCTTACAGATAAAAAAAGAGAAAAACCTTATAATCTAAGAAAGAAATTAATTTGTCATTTCAAGAGAGTTAATGAGTTTCATATACTCTTTGATGATGAGAAAGAATATAATATACAGAGAAAAAAAGCTTTAATGAGTTAGAAAATTGACATATAATGAAGCCCTTTTTTATATTCTGCAATTAATATCTGTTGATTTCTCCTTTTTAGGTGCTGTAGGAAGTACTTTTATACATTTAAAGTCCTTTTGTAGTAAAGTGTTAAAATCTAAATCTTCCAGGTCATCAAGATCAATTCTTCATCTGTTTTTATACAATTCTTATTCCCAAAAGATTTTTTAAAAAAGTTAAATAGCCCAAATTGGCCAAATAATGAGAATTTCTGATGATTTATATGAAATAATTTAAATAATCATATCTATTGAGGTTGCCAAGGCAGTTTTGTGATCAGTTTTGAAGGACAGAGGGGAACTAAATTGCGTAATGATTGAAGAAGCAAGATTTGAACAGAAACTCAAGGAATCATTCAGGAATACTGCTAGTATTAGTCTTTTAAGGAATAAAATTTATTTATTTATGTGTTTTCAAAAGCTCTGCTAAGGCCAACCTGTCAGTCAATAAGCATTTATTAGCCTGTTATTGTGTGCCAAGCACTATGCTAAATGCTGGAAATACTAAGGCAAAATATTGTCCTTGTCTTCAAAGAACTCACATTCTAAGGGGAGACACAACATGCAACTTTGTGCATACAAGATAAATAGCAATTAATTTTCAAAGGACAATTACAAATAGGATAGCAGCTGGGAGGAGGCCTGAAAGGAAGGTGGAGGATCACAGAATAGGTCTTCTACATAGAGATGAGACTTTTTAGCTGGGAATTTAGGGAAACCAAGGATCCTAGAAAGTAGTGGCAAGAAGAAAGAACATTTAGGCTTGCAGGATATCAAGTTAAAAGGTATGGAGTCAGATAATGGAACATTACGTGTAAAAATCAGAAAGTAGCTGTCAAAAGTATCCCTTAACATTCTTTAACATTGGTCAGAATTGCTGCATCATAGATTATGTGGATTGGAATAAAGAGGAGGAAGACTGGAAATGTAGAAATCTGATACCTCATCATGAACATGTTGGGGTCCCTTAGTTTCCAGAAACAGTGCCAATCACCTGTAAACCGTGGCATGGTCTATGAAACCTTGGGAAACTCAGCTATGATCCTGGGAATGGACGATGCTCCGAGAACCAGGTCACATAATTCGGAGAGGCTGCACAAGGTGATAAAATTTCTTAAGGTCCTAGAAATTTAAAAAATCACCTCATAATTATGGAGGGCAGAACTACATGGATGTAGTACTACTTGGATGAAATCACCAGGACTTCAGATTTCTTTCCTAATGGAGATTTTTTAAAGTTAGTTTAGGTAAGTTAAATCTTAGGAAACCTTTCCCTTCCACCCAAAAGAAATTGACAACTCTGGAATAATCTGGCTAGAAGTCTCAATTATCTTTATAATTGTATTAGTATAAACTTCACCAGGAACTTATCTTTTACATAGTCCCACTACATAATATTGAAATTTGAAGAGCTTTTGTGGAATTTCATCCTCTGAAATCTCTCCTGCTGATAGCTGAAATTTTACCATTATTATCCTGTTTCTTATATATTACCTGCTCCTATAGAAATACCCCTAGACTAAGGTTAAATCCCTACCATTTTAGCATGAATAAGTATATCAGATCCCTATTTGCCTTGGAAGGGAGAGATTAGGAGATACATGAAAGGAAAAAGGGTGTGGTAAAGAGTTAAAAAGGCTTGTTAGTGGAGGAATTAAAGAAAATTGTGTATTTAATAATTTTCCTGGGTCTAGTCCTGAATACTTAAATGCTACAAGTACTGCTGATTCTATTACTACTATTACTTCTACTAAATAGAGTAAAAAGACCAAAGGCTGAGAGAAAGCTAGACTTTGGAATTATTAAGCATAAAAAAAAATTCTAAATGAGAGCATTGCTTTGCAGTGTCAGAATTGCTAGGGTTGAAGCATACAGTTTTGTAGTTACCTTTAATCCCTCTGAGAAAAGCTCATAATGATTTGTATAATCTTCCATAAAGTGAAATGGGAAAGTAGATGGTATGAAAGGGTTAAAGAGGGTAACAGGGAGAGCATAGCTCAGAATAGAAATGAGATAGGTTCCAAAGTAAATGGAGTTGAATAGAGAAAGTGAAGAAAGGGTGACATCAACAATCTCATACTGAATTCTTCTGAAGGGTGTTATCAAATACCTATGTCCCTCACAAAGAACTTAAGAGACTCGATAGCTAGTTTCCAACTACATTTGAGGTGTTTTTTGTGCTTTTGGCATGTGGAAAGAAAGGTGATTTCAGACTGATAGAGGGAATGCTGAGTGTGGATACTGTGTACTTGTGTAAGGAGTAGAACTGGCTCCAGAATTTTTAGGGGAAAGATACACATGTGATTGAGAGATTCTTTGCCATGTGGAAAGAAATTGAAAGCTGCAGACATAAACAAAATGCTGAATCTGTGATCCTCACTCTAGATACTCTACAATGCTTGACACTTTGGATACTTTTTCTTAGTTGAAATCAGGCCCTCTCTCCTGGAATGAGTTGAGACCTCATTTCACTCTGAACTACAAGCTCTTTCACTCCTGTATTATTTACTAGCAAGGAGAGGTTTTTGTTTTTGTTTTGTTTAGAAGAAGAGAAGTCCAATTCTGAACATGTTGAGTTCAAAGTGTCCATTAGGCTTTCAGTTCAGAAAACTGGAAATATAAAACTACAGGCTAGGAGAGAAGTCAGGGCTGGATTAAAAAAAAATTTATATATATATATATATATATATATATACATCTGAGAATTATCTGCCCAGGACACACCCTTGAAGGAATTCATGGTTAAAGGGTATGACCTATGGGAAGATGCATCATAGGAAATAAAGAAGTAGTGGTAAGAGAAGCAGGAGGAAAATCAAGAGAGAGTAGTGACACTGAAACACAAAGAGGAAAGTATATCTAGAAGAGGATGATCAAGTTTCAAAGGCTGTTGACAGGTCAAGGATAAAGACTGAGAAAATTAAGATATTATTAATAAAAATATATTATAAATAATATATAACATTATAATAACACATAATATAATAATATATAAAATAATATATAATAACATGATATTATTAATTACAATTAAGATATTATTAATAATTTTGGAGAGAGCAGTTTCTGTTGAATGATGAGGTAAACCAGATTGCAGAGTGTTTAGAAGAGTGAAGGAGAGGCATAAAGTATAGGCAGCTTTTCCAATAAATTTGGCTAGGAAGGTGAGGTGAGACAAGGGATGATTTTTTTGTTGTTGTTTTTTTGTGATTGTTGTTGTTACTATTGGGTTTTATGTGTGTACATGCATATGTCTCAGGATGGGGAAGACATGAGAATTTTTGTACACAGCAGCAGGAAGTAATCAGTAACCTGGGAGAAATTAAAGATTAGTGAAAGAATGGGTTTAATGGAAGGGGCAATATTCTGGAGATGTAAAGGGATGGGATTTCTTGTGCAAACAAAGGACTTTAACTTGGCAAAAAGGGTCACCTCTTCATGTGATACAAGGATAAAGGATAAAGAAGGAGATCATGGAGGATTGCACTTAAGTGATGTGAGATTATGAGGGGAGAGGAGGGACTTCTTGCTAAGTGCCCTCAATTTGTTAGGTCAAATATAAGGCAAGAGTGGACAGGAGATGGAGTGCCATCAGAGATTTCAGTTTGGAACAGCCACTGTAGTGAGTGGAATAGTGTTTAAAAGAAAAAGAAAAGATTGCTTTACTGCAATGAAGGCTAAATTGCAATTAATTAACAAATTTGTAGTGGACCCATTCTGCACAATTTTATGATTTTCTGTATCTCTGTTCAGGACTATTTGAATATGAGCAAAAGGCAAAGAATGGTGGGACCAATACAAGGTTGGGGCTTGGCAATGTATGATCAATGATAATATAAAGAGAAAAGGGACTCAAGTATAGAGGATAATCAAAAGTTGAACTGTCTCAAAGATCGGGCCTCCCTCCATTTTCCTTCTGGAGACTCTTGTTTCCCTGCAAGCAACCTCCTTAATCTGCTCTGAGTATGATGCTTCCCAACTTCTCACTCAATCTTGATTAGAAGTAGAGTTTAGAGGCAGGAAGTATTGATTATGGGGTGAGAAAGTAGAAGAGAAAGAAGAATAGGCAAATTTTTTACATATTCAAACTTTGACACTGAGACTTTCTGTTCCCAATCCTCAATACTCCTACCAAATCTATCTGCCACAGCTTCCCAAATTAATCTAATGAGAACTCGCTAGTGTCAGCAGGAATAATGAGGGAAGAGAAGAAAGATAAGAAACTATTCTCTGAGTTCTGCCATAAACTTTCAATAATCATCCTATATGAATTGGGAGTGACTGTTGAAGGTTCCTGGTATTTTCTTATCTACCAATTTTTAGTTTCAAACATTCTTTGACTAAGTGCCTACTCTAGTTGAGATGTGAAAGGAGTAATAATAATAATACTTTAACTCTCTAAGGTCTGCAGAATTGTACAGATATTATCTTATTTTTTTTTTTTACAACAACTCTGGGTGTGTAATCAATGTTTTACATATGAAGAAACTGAGGAACAGGTTAAGTGAATTGTCCAAAGAAATACAACTAGTAATGAAAATGGGGGAAAAAACACATAGAAAATAAAGGCAAGGGGTGGCCAGGTGGCTCAGCGAGTAAGAACACCAGCTCCAGTGTCAGGATGACCTGGGGATCAAATGCGGGCTCTGATACTTAGCACCACACCCAGAAATAACTGGCCGTGTAACCTTGAGCAAGTTACTTAACCCCGATTGGTTTAAAAAAAAAAAAAGAAAATGAAGGCAAAGAGTCTTATATGAAAAACAAGAAAGAAGTCAGTGTCACTCAATTTCATAGTACCTGGAGAAGAGTACGGAGACTGGAAAAATGGGGAGGAGGTTATGAGGATCTTTAAAAGGAAACCAAAGATTTTATATTTGATCCTCTAGGTAATATGGATCCACTAGAATTTATTGAATAGGGGGTAGACATGGTCAGACCTCTGCTTTAGAAGGATTGCTTTGGAACCAGAGAGGATTAAAGTAGGGAGAAATTTGAGGCAAGGTGATTCACCAGCAGTAGTCCAAGCATGAGCGTCTGCTTTGTGGCATTGTCAGAGTAAAGAGGGTTTTTGCAGAGAGATATTATGAACATGATAACTAGTTTGGGAGCTTGGATTCCTATAAAGATGGTAGTTATGTTGACAGTAATAGAAAAGGTAAGAAGAAAGTAGAAAAATGGAATGGTTTGGATGGTGGTAAAGATAATCAGTTCAGTTTTAAAAATGCAGACATATTGTCATGTCCAGTTTGAGATGTCTAACAGGGAGATGGAGATATAAGTCTTTAGGTCAGGAGAGAAGTTAGAAGTAGATAAATGTATCTGAGAATCATCCCCTTAGATTTAAAAAGTGAATTCCTAGGCATTGATGAGATAAGCGAAGTAGTATAGAATGAAAACAGGAAGAAGGCCCAGCATAGAGCTTTGAAAGTTAGTAGATGGGAACTGCATCTGGTCAAGATGTATTAAAAAAAAATCAAAGGATAAGTAGCTGTCAGATAGTCAGGAGAACCATGAGGGGAGAGCAGTGTCACAAAAAACTAGGGAGTATAGTAAGTAACTAGTAGGTGATTAATAGTGTCAAAGGTTGCACAGAGGTCAAGAAGGATGAGGATTGAGAAAAGGTCATTTGATTTGGCATTTGGGAGATTTAATTTTTAACTTTAAAGAAAACAGTTTTGTTGAATAATTTTGAATGAGGAGGTGTGGAAGTCACACTTAAGAACATTAAGAAGAGAGTGAGAAGTGTCAGCAGGCAATCACAACTTCATGAAATTTATGTGAAAACTAGGTTTATTGTAAGAGAAATGAAAGGGAACCAAGAGAGTTCACAATCCATATGGAAATTTACATATTTATAACCTTAGGACAAAGGAAGGAGGAGAAAACACAATCCTCCTAAAAGGGAGTGGCATGGGAGGGTGAAAGGCTCAGTACAGATAAGAAAAGGAGAAAACCTCTCCTGAAGGGGAGGAGCAAGGAAGTGGCAAAAGCAGCATTCATTTCCACTTAGAAACTGCAGGATTATGAAGATAGGATGGTCTGCTTATCTATAAGAGTCCCAGCTGCATAAGCAATTCCTGAGCCTAGTGCACACCAAAACAAACTGGGAGTCCAGCTTGGGATGCAAACAAGACATGTCAGCTGAGGGGGCAGGAGATGAAGGAGTTGGGAGAGGCATGAAGAGGGTAGGTTTCCTCCTTGACACACTCAGGGCCTCCTGTATACTCTGGGTCCAGTGTTTCTGGAAAATAAGGCAAATCAAAAAGACATGTTTAAGGGATCCCTTAAGTTAGTGGAAGCACACATTGAAGATGGCCTTCTCAAGTAGGTAAATCACGCAAGGGAGAAGAGACATAGAAGAATTATGACAGTAAGTAGGATTGATGGGATTGGAAATAACCCTGGGGTTTGAACAATTACAGAGTAGGATTCAGAATCACCAGGATGTGGAACAGATGCCAAAATGGGTACATGTTAATCACTGAGGAATGAGTACTTAAAACTTGCTTTTCAGTTTAATCTGCATTCTTCCTCACTCTGATCACACCCTGATTTGTAGCCAATTTTCATAGTGCAATCACTCACAAGAAAAATTAACAGGCTGCTCGCTCTAGCACACCTTCTATCTCTACCTTACTTGGGAGAGCCCTTAGGCCCCTTTACAATGGAAGGAAGTTTACCCCTTGCCTCCTAAGGCTCCCCAGCCAGGTCCTGCCTGCCCTCTCCTGGCTACCCATCATTACCCACGTGCCCCCAGTCCTATTTTCCTTCCTGCCTCCCTTTCTTCTCTTGTCACTAGTGAATGACTGGCAAGTGGGGATCATCATAGGGTCAAGGCCTTCCAGGGAGCCAAGCAAATAGGGGCACTTCTTACTGAGGGTCATGGGCAGCAGTGAGGCTGGAGAGGTACCACCCCTTGGCATATGCAGCTCCTCTTTTGCTCAAAGGCTCCGTCTGAAGCTCTTGTTTTGAGAAGCCCTGGTCTACTGGTACCACGTGCAGGATATTTACCTTTCTAGTTTAATTGATGGAAAACAAAACAAAATCTTTATAATATATATGAATAGTCAAAGAATACAAGTCCCAGTTTTGATGATGTGCAAAAATGTATGTCTTAGTCTGCATCTTGAATCTGTCAGACTGTCTGTCAGGAGATTTGTAGTACTCCATCACCTGGTCTTTGGATCTGTGGATGATAATTATATTGATCTGAATTCTTAAGTTTTTCAAAGTTATTTCTATATTTTTTACCATTGATATTTTTACCATTGTATAAATTGTTCCTTTGCTTCTGTTCATTTCACTATATATCACTTCATACATCTTTATCCTATCATCCTATCTTTTTTATTTTTTTTGGAAGTAGGAGGCAAGGCAATCAGGGTTAAGTGACTTGCCCAAGGTCTCACAGCTAGTGTCAGTTGTTTGGGGCCAGATTTGAACTGAGATCCTCCTGACTCCAGGGCTAGTTTACTGAGTCAGTTAGCTGCCCCTATATTCTAGGCATCTGTATACAATAATTTCTTCAGTCATTCTTCCAGTTTATGGGCAGCACCTTAGTTTCCAGTGTTTCCAGTTCTTTGGCAGTATAAAAAGAAGCTGCTATACATATTTTTCTAGATATGAATCATTTTATTCTTTCTTTGGGTCCATTTTTGGTAGGGACTAGTTAGTGATATTGCCAGGGGTATGTGTGTGTCTGTGTGCGTGTGCATCTATATACGCATGCATACATACATACACACACACTTTAGCGACTTCTGGATCTTGGTTCCAAATTCTTTTCCAGAATAGTGGTACCAGTTCCCTCTTCTACCAATAATGCATTAATGTACCCATTTTCCTGTACCTTCTGCAACATTTGTCTTTTTCTTTTAACATTTGTCATCTGTGCTAGTCTGAAGCTATGAATTAGGTGGACACATGCTGTATATCTTTAATTTTTAGACATAGTAATAACTAGCATTTATAAACACTGCAAGGTTTCCAGTTCTCACAACAACCCTTCAAGGTAGGTACTATTATTATCTTCATTTTATAGATAAGGAAATTGAAGATGGGAAGATAAAAAGAGATTTACCTACAATCTTTGTTGTTTAGTCAAATCAGACTGTGAACCCATTTGGGGTTTGCTTGGCAGAGACACTGGAGTGGTTTGCCATTTCCTTCTCCATCTCATTTTACAGATGAGTAAACTGAGGCAAACAAGCTTAAGTGATTCGCCCAGGGTTAAACAACTAGTGTCCAAGACCAGATTAGAATTTAGGAATATGAGTGCTCCTGACTTCAGACCTGGTATTCCACCCTAGGGCTCACACAGCTGCCAAGTGCCTCAGTGTGGATTTGTATTTAGGTATTCCCGACTCCTAGTGCATTGCTCACTGTTATCTTATTGCTCAGGTTTGTCAAATACAGAAAATTGATGTATTTTTTTTTCCTTACCCATTTTGTTACCCTCTTTCATGTTACTGGGTTATTTCACACATTCACATCTAAGGTTATGATTGTTAGATTTTGGTTTTCACATTTATTTCTTTTACATTGACTTTTTTCTCTTGCATTTATTATTTCTGGTTTCTTTTAATTTTCCAGCATCGTCGCCATATCTATTCTGACTAAGAAGCATATGACTTCTTTTATTTTCACTATTTCTAGAGTTCCTAAACTCCTATGATTCAATTCTTTTCTACTTCATCATTCCATCACATTATAGATCCAGATATCCCATCATTCTGCTATACCACAAAGATATTTAAATATAAACATTCTTATTATTGAAAAATAATCATTTATTTATATTTGTCCTCAGTTAATTGAGCTGCTTTTATTTCCTTCATCTTCTAAAACTCTAAATTGGTCAGTGAGTTTCCTGTGAATCCATGTTGCTCTCCTTAGACACTGCTCTCTTTTCTTCCTAATGTGAATCATTTTTGTTTGTATTTTATAAACTTAACTCTTGAGAAAAGTCTATCTGACTTACCCTGTAGCATTGTAAACCATGCAACTGTAACCTTTTCTTATGCTGAATTTTTGAAATTGTATTTTTCAAAATTTAGGGTTGATATCAGACTTCATCTGGTTTTCTTTTCCTTCTCTATCTGAAATTAAAGCTACAGTAGGCACTTTTTAAATTTATATTTCATTTATTTATTTTATTTTGTTATATATTTATATTTTCTTTTTTTTTAACTACTAGTTATTCCTTTTCAGTTAAACTCAAATCCAGAATGGAAATTACCTATGCCACTTCCTCTTTTGAGAAACATATTACCATCGAAGCAAATTAAAATGTGAACACCATGCCATTTCAGTCAATTTCTTTAATTTGAACTAATCATGTCCTCTGGCTGATTATTACAATTTAATGTATTGGTTGGAGCTTCATAGCTATGATTTTAAGAGGAATGACCCACAGTATATTTTGTTCTTAGGGTCAGTTTGTTCTAGATTATACAAACTGTGTCTGAGTTAGTAGTGAATGGAAAACCTGCCAGTTTGTCTACAGTTCTTATGTAGTGCTATAATTTAAAACCTAAGTGATGAAAAAGAAGAATTTGGCCATCAAGATTGAGTTGGGTTGATCTCCCAACCCTTCAGATTGCTAAGGGCAAAAATAGATAATCATAGGAAGAAATTTTAGGTCAGAGGCATCTATTAACATTATTGTTAAATTATTAGTCAGAATAACTTTATGCAGAGTATGCTTATACTGCACTAATTTATCTTTCAAGGTTATTTGGACATATAATTAATAAACACTTTTTAAAAGTAGCAGTTATCACTCTTAATGATCTCATGACATTTTGGCAAGCATTTTGTGTTAAATAAGTTACTTGTCCATTTTTGCTTATATGAAAACGCTATGTACATTCTCTCTGCTGCATGGTATACTTCTTTTTAATTATTAAATTGTTGCATCCATTCGTGTTGACACAGTGCAATTCACAGCCTGCACAATTCACTCAAAACTGACTGCTCTACTTTGATGGATGGTAAAATTATAATGTTTAGTTATATTTTGTAAAGCAGTGTTGGGGTCTTCTCTATGAAATGTACTGTACAAACCAAGGGTGTCATTAATAATGTTACATGCTAATTATGTAATCTCTTCTGAGTTCCTTATATAGCTAAATATTCTCAGTTTTACTGATTGACATTTTAAAATAGCTTTGATAGTCTCCACCCTTCCTGAAAAGAGAGGTAATATAGGACTAAAACTGAAAGTTACTTTAAAAAATTAATACCTATTTAAATTCTTGACATGCCATATGGTTAAATTACAAAGAAATAAAGAATATTAACTATGTTATGCTTACATTTTCTCCTACATATATTAATTTATAGAACTGGATTCTGAAAAAAATATTGACTATTATCCTCCTCAAAATTTCAATATTCTTCATCTTCCTAAATTCCTGGAGACTTCTGTACTCAAGAGTTTTTGTAGCTGCTGACCTCCTATGATCTTCATTTCTTTTCTACTTCAACCACCAATTAATGTAGGCTCATTTGAGATCCTGCCATCCCTTGATTCTGTTACCCCTTAAAAATAATTTCAATATAAAATGGTCCCTTCTTCCCTCCCCTACTCCTTTACTTCTCCCATTCCTTGCCCTTCATTGTATCCCTCCATATTCTCCTGGTCTATTAATAATAGTGTGGCTTTACTTTCTCTTCCACACAGGAAATTCTTTCAATGATAGTCTACCCTTTACTCTTAGACCCTTAGTGTTCTACTCTTTCTCTCTTCTAAACCCCAGACTTGGGTAATTCCTAGATTTATTTTTCTTTTCTTATCTTTTCTTTTTTTAAATTCATTTACTTTCTCTCTTGCTAATCCAGACCAGCTCATACTGCTGTCACAGATATGAAATTGTATTAATTCAATCCCCTCTGTTGTCTGGTCTGGAAGTTAATGTGGATCCTCACTGTTGTATGGAAATCCTTTTATTTATCTCTTCTGAAACTCTTACCACATCTCCAAATTAACTGTTCAAATTAAATGTTCTAAACTGTTCTAAACTATTCTCCAGTCAAGACCTCTAATAACCCCTCTAATACTTACACTCTCAACAAAGACTTTTCCTCCTATTTTATTAGTAGGCTGAGGATGTCTTAAATGAACTCCTTGATCTCCCTTCCTCTGCTCCTTTAAACTTGTCAAACAGTTCAGTGAAAAAAGTGATAATTTTAGAGTAAGAAAATATGGGTTCAAATACTAACTTCAATAGTAGGTATATGAGTAGGGACAAGTCATTGTATCTCTGAGCCTGTATCTTCATGGAAGAAAATCAGGATAGTAATACTTATTGCTACTTACCTCAGGGATATGGTGAGGGAACTGTTAGGTAGAGTTGTAATAATCGCTGTTTTATAAACCTTGTTCTAAGGTTTATATTTTAATATTATTTTAATATTATTGTATAATGTATTATGTTATTTTATTATACAAATTACTAAGGCCCTACCTTTCTTCATTCCTTCAAATATTAGAGGAATAGAGAGCCTTCCTATATGCTAAGTTTTGTCCAATCTCATCTGATTTTAATGTAGTAGTCACATATTCTCTTGGATCTTTCAACTCATAGTCTTTGCTAGGTCTTTCCTTATGCCACAAGTGTTTTCTGGTTACCTTAAGCTAATAACACGTTGCTTTGTCCTGTTACCTCCTTAAACTATCATGCTGTCTCTTTCTTCCAAATAGCCAAATTTTTGACTATTATGCTGCTTCTACTTTCTCACTACCCATTTAATCCTCAGCTCCATAGAATCTGGCTTCTGTTTACACTGTATTACTAAAATAACTCTCTCTGAGGTTAGTGATAATGTTCTTAACAAAATAATTAAGTGATTTATTTTTCTATCTTCATGTCTGACCCATCCATATTATCTGACCTGTTCCTGTTTCTGTTCTCTTTTGTCACATGATTTCTGTTACCCTGAATTCTCATTGTTCTCTTCTATAAATATTTCATCTTCCCATAGTGTTGTCCTCCTCCCTCCCTTTCTTTTATTTACACCAAAAATTCTTAATCCGATATTCGTGAATTTTTAAAATGTATTTTATGATTATATTTCAGTATACTTTGTTTCCATTGTATTCCTATGTAGTTTATTGCATTCATTTAAAACTATTATTTTGAAAAGGCAGCCATAGGCTTCACCAGACTGCCAAAAGGGTATATAATGAAAAAAATAGTTAAGAACCCCTCCTCTATGCTTTTGTTTAAGAATCTAATCTACTCCCATGGCTAAAAGTATCCATGAATTCCTTATATGGTTTACCTGCCAACTTCTCTGTGGTACTTATGTTCCATACTGCCAGCATCTCACTGGAATTTCTTGCCAGCACCTATTACTTTGCATAAAACAAAATGGTGGTATAGGGATGTAATGTACTGGATCCAGAGTCACAAATCATTGGTTCTGATTTCTGCTCTGCTACTTAATATCTATGTGAGATTGAATAAGTCAGTTAACATTCCTAGGCCTCTGTTTGCTCATCTGTAAAATGAGTAGGTTGGACTAAATGTTCCCTACCATTTGCAAAAATCTTTTGCTTCTTTTCCCTCCCCTCTGTGTATATGGTGATAAAATAGTCTGACAGGAAAATAACAGCGAAGGGAGAAAAGAACCTATTATATCATAAGACATAATTCATTTCTACAATAGGGAAGAATTCCTAGAAAAAATAATTCAACTTTTAAGTTATTCAATGGAAATCTAGGAAATGTATCATATCTTCCTATAATGAGGCCCATGGGTCTATCTTGGATCTCATCCAAGAGACTTCAATTACTGAGAGTATAGAACAAATCTTTTCTTAGCATAGTCTCACCAACTAATGGCAAAGACTCTAAGAATAGCATTATAGGGACACATAGTACGTAAAATCATTTTACTAAAAAACATTTGGGGGGGCGTTGAAAATATGATTAATCACCTCATATACATTCATGTAGATAGTATTAATATTCTTCTGATAACAAGATTATGAACATGTGTATGTTTATATGTTCTCACATAGATAATTTACAAATTAGCATACATTACATAAAGAACAATTGTTTCTAGAATGGCAAAGAAAAGCAAAGAGTTTGGGCAATGTGCTGAATACTTCTACATTGGCACTAGGTTTTCTTTTTGTTTTACCCCTCAAATATAGTTTGGACAGGGGTAGCAGATATTAATGCCAACTGCCAGAATGGTCATGTGAATTTTGTGGAAGCAATAAAAATAGAATTATTAGAGAATCCATCCATTTAAAAAGGCCAATTACCATATTTCCTGTTGTTGGCAAACTTGTGTGAGAATAGTTTTTATGTATGTGTATGTATATATGTATGTGTATGTATGTATATATGTGTGTGTACGTATGTATACATGAAAGTTTCTGGGAGTAAATTGAAGGATGCCTAGGCATCCATCCTGTGAATCTTTTGTATTTGTAATAATAACAGAAACGATGATGGCAAGCTGTAGTTAACATTCACCACAGCGCCCCACTGTCTCTCTTGAACATAGGAAATCGAGAACAACAATGTTAGCCATGGGCAGTGGTGAATAATTTAGTTCCCTTTTCTAGGTTATACATTTTCACAGCATGCAAAGCATGCAATATTATGTAGCTTTCTACCTGACACACCTTTACCCACTTGTCTTAAGAAAGTCACTTAGGACCATTTTTCCAAAGGAAGTGAATTCCAAGAGAGAACTTGACTAGAAGAAGGCAAGCTTATAGACTTTCCATTCACAGTAATTATAGCTTCCCAGTGTTTTCATTCCTATAGAACAAATGACTTGGCTGTAGTTATATCTAATCAGATGAACTCAGAATTCCTGTTTCAAGTAATGGCTAATATATGATAAGCCATCTTCACCCCAGTTCCTGCCAAATTGGGCAAAGAGCCTTTTTCAGCCTGGTAGGGTACCATTTAGTGACAGTAGTGATGCACTAAAAATGCAACTTTATTCAACTCATTACCCAGAGTGACTGGAAAACTTAGAGAAATAGATCCTGGTGTTTCAAAGGAAAAGGAAAAGGTCTGCATGCATGATACTCACAATATCTCAGCAGTTCAAGAACTAAACCTTTCATGTTGTCTTTGTAGGTGATAAATTTTTGCCTGAAACCCTTTCAGGTTCAAGATGAGAAATCATTTGTACAAAATAGAAAGGGAAATGGAAGGGGGAGGGAAGAGCCATACTGTTGGCCTACTTCAATAAAATGGGCTGTTCGTGCTTGAAAGAGCAACCAGTGCTGCAAGAAAGGAGAACAGTGATTACTTCATTGCCAGTGGTGTTTTGGGATTGCCAGATTGCAGATGAACTTCATCAGCACATGCAAACACTGAGCCTGCTCTGACCTCGACCCTCTTTCCATTTACTCATAGAGAAGGAACAGCTCTTAGCGTTGTAATACCTTTTATCAAAACGAGGCTTCATAAGTGGGTCCTTTAGGAAAATGAAATGTGAACTAAGGTGTTTAACAGCAATTGTGGCTATTTTATTAACACAGTAAGATAACTTTAAAGTCTTCTATCAATGAAAATTATAGGGTCACAGATTAAAAGGTAAAAAGGACTTGCATGCCATCCAGCTCAAGATCTCAGTTTTACAGAGGAGGATACTGAAGAGTTAAGTGACTTTGCCAGGGTCATTCAGATTGTGGCTGCCTGATGCAGAGAGGACTATGACTCTGAATCTAATACTCTATCTATTGTGCCATATCACATCCTTTAAAACAATTACAACTTGGGGCGGCTAGGTGGCCCAGTGAATAGAGCACTGGCCCTGGAGTCAAGAAGAGCTGAGTTCAAATTCGACCTCAGACACTTGACACACTTACTATCTGTGTGACTTTAGGCAAGTCACTTAACCCCAATTGCCCTCCAAAAAGCAGAGAAAAACAATTACAACTTGGCAGATGTTTCAGTTTCTTGTATGCAGTTATAAAATGGAATTCACCTCAAAGTCCTTTACTGTTCTTTGGTAATAAATGAGAGAAAAAAACACAAAAAATTGTTAGACAGAAGAGTATGCAAGATTAGAATGCAGCAGTTTTTACTCTCCAAGGAAAGTCACATAGCTGAAGTGTCACAGGGTTCAGATAATGTTACTCTGTTCTAAACTGTGTGACCTAAGTGGAGAGGAAAGGGGCCTGGGTGAGCATTTCAAGAGTGGCTGATCTGTGTGTCTGTGTACGTGTGTGTGCTTGCATATGTATATAAATGTTTAATCTTTGAGCCAGAGAATAATGTCAGGAGGTTGCAGTGTGGGGTTTCTAGGAATATGTTTCTTGGGAATTCTTTACATAGTGGAAGGTACAGATAGCTTAACTACCCAGAGTCTTATCAGTGAACACACAAAATAGAAATTTTATGTCTAGGGCATTGAATTAAGTCAATGCCCTTCAAAAGAGTAGCCTGAAAGGGAAGTGAATTGACAGGAATCCTGGGTTAAAGGATAATACTTTTCATAAGGCAGGTCTGCCAAGTAAGATTGTATCTAGTAAAGAAGAGATTCCATGTATTTAAAGAAAGGGAGTACATTTTTAATCCGAGTAAATTGCTCTCTTTACCCTTGCCAACCTCTTTTTTCTTCCTTATTCTAGAACTAAGCTATCTTTGGGATTAAACTTGATGTACTTATTTTCCAGGGGGAAATATTAGGAATTTTCTGGGACAAATGAGCATCCTTTTAAAAGTAAATAATATCTTGAGCAAGTATTTTTCATTAGACACCTGACTAAGAAGAAAATTGCATTTATTCCTTCAGAAAGTGTCTATTAAGCAACTCAATATGAAGGGCAATGTACTAGATGTTCTTTGGGGATACAGAAATATAAAACACTATAGCTACCCTCATGTAGCATTTTTGGACTGGAAAAATCAAAACTAAGACATGAAAAATTAAAATATGATTAAATGTGAGGAAGGTAGGTATTTTGGAGGAAAGAGGTCAGCGGAAAGTTGAGTATTTAGGGTAGAAATTGATGTATTTGAGCTGAAATTCAAATGATAAATAGAGTATTTAGATAAGCCATGAAGAAATTCTAGAACATGAGCTTGGACAAGAAAGACTGGCTTAAGACTAAGAAGGTAATAAATAAGATATAGTTAAGAGATGTTTTAATACCTGCCTAACTCACGTAGAGGTTATGACAGGGAACGCTGGGAAGTAGATAATATACTAGGTGATGTTTGATTATGGAGGACCTTAAATGATAAGCAGGAGATTTTGAACTTACTGCAGCTTACTATAGAAAGCCTTATTGTTTCTTGAAGAATGTCATGTTAATGTAGTCGTACTAATCAGCCAGAGGATACAATTAGTTCCCAGAAAAGACATTTAATGAAATAGCAGAGTAATAAAGTAACAACAAAATATTCATTAACCTTGAGCTCACTCCTCTATAAATATACCTTCATTGAGAAGTATGATGGGGAATACATGGATGGTCCAATTGTTGGCAGTAGAGGGAGATATCTTATACCTTTGAAGCCTCTAACAGTAGCATAAAACTGCTCTCTCTTTGGCTTGTTTCCTGTTCGGTGTTATATTCTGCTGTGGCTTACCTAGCATAGAGTTTATAGTGGAACTAAAAATGGGGTTATTTTAGGAGATATCTGCTGGATATTCCCATTACATAACTGTCTCGTTTTGGCAGAAAACTTGTATATGTAAGTGTTCTAGAAAACTCATCAAAGAGTCCAAAGCACAACGTATGCAGTCAGTTCTTACAGTTATGATAGTTATATGGAGACGAGAAGATCTGGCTCCAACATTTAAAATCTATCTACAGTGAAACATACTTTAAATTATATACAAGGCTCTTCTAGGAAGCTTCCCAGACATAACAGACTTACCTTGTGCAGGTTGCTTCATCAGAGTCTGGCCTACCAGCCATCTCTGTGGGCCAAAAGCAGATCCAGAAAGTTGCAGAGCAGTCAGCTGCTGAGAGGTGATTGTGATTTCCCATAAATCAAGAGTATCTTTGATAAAATTTTAAATCTTTACTTGAATAAATTGAAACTTTGTAGAGCAAAAGGGCTCTATCTGCCTCATTATTAGGGTGTTTCAGAAGGATCCCAGCCCAACACCTCTGTTGTCCCCCATCTGGGCTCATATCTTGACCCAAGTTGATCCCCAGCTATCAAGTCATCTTCAGCATCACCTGATGACCAGATTGCCCATCCAGCATCCACTAGGTATATTGTTATTAAGGCTTTCCTTATATCTAGGAGGGAGGCTATGTATTCAGCTTTTTCAGGTTGCCACTAGGCCTCAGCAGTGGCTTTCAACGGAAACCATATTTGCAGGGCTCCCTGCTACTTAGAAATTCCATTTCATGAATAGTGGCAATGAAGTGCTAAAGTCTTCTGCAGTCACCTCTCTCAGCCAAGGATGGTGAAGTACTTACCCTCAGTCAAGGTACATATAGGTTGGGGGAGCAGAAGGATGACCTAGGTAAGGGAATATTTGATATTGGAACTTTAAAAAAATTCTCTTTTGCTCTCTTTCTTCTCTGACTTCTTTAATCTCTTACCCTGGCTTATGGAAATATCCCTATCATCTACTATCTTTTATTATATCTCACATTATCCTTTATCCCATCTTAGGGCCTTTAGTATAATATAAGCTCATTAAAAAAGGAACTTCATCAGTTGTTATATGGATCCAGAACACCTAGTACAATGACTTATATAGTAGGTAATTAATATTTTAATTGAATTATAAATCTGTCATTTAATGCATTAACTATCTTTTTCTAGTTATGTATCATTTTTAGATTTGATAAACATATTTCATCTCAACTACTGGTAAACATTGAAGAGACCAGGTACAAGGAGACGGACCTGTGGTACTAGAGAGTGCCTTTAAAAAAATCAATCCAGTGATTAACAAAGTAATAGATCATGTGTTCATAAAACCTTGAGAATATAGTAGTCTAAGGATTTGTACCTAGCAGGTATTAATTCTCCATTCATATGCTTTTCTTTCTTCTCTAGTCCTGTTCAGAGTTGCACACTTACCTCCCTCTTCTGCTGCTTCCACTTGGCAATAAATAACAGGGGCTCTGTACTTTCTTCATATACCCCCATAACAGGGTGCTGAAGGATGAAGTTAGTATGCTGTGTGTTGGAGATGATGTTAATGTCAGAAATATCTCGGTGCCTTTTCTTCATTTTTTTTTTCTGATGAAATACATTGAATGTAAAGAAGGCAGAAAAAGGAGAAATTTTAAAAACAACTCCATTTCTTTTAGACCTGGTAAAAGCATGGTGTAGATGAAGCATAATATAGAAGGTAGAATCCTAATTTGAAATCAGAAAGACTAAGTTCAAATTCTGGCTCTGGCTCTTTCATAGACAAGCCACATAATCTTTACGTGCTTTAGGCAACTCGCTAGGCTTTCCCTACTGTCATATATAGATTGTGATTTGTACTAATGGAAGAATTTTCCATTATCTGACTTTCTGTATACTGTTAAAAATCACAGATCCTTTGTATATTCACCTTTCTAACACAATATCACGTGCAATGCCTGAGATTTTTTTTAATTGTAAAAACCAGAGTCTTCACATGCTTACCTTTTAGTACACTATTATGGACTGTAGTGGGGCAGAACACGAGTAAAGTCAAAGATGGGAGAAAGCAGAACAACAATGGGTAACAAGTACTGCTGGTTTGAATAAAATGTAGAATGCATTAAAGACAGCAGTATGACATGAAACCAGAATAGCAGGTTGGAGTCAGAGTTGGGTAGTGCTGAATATAAGAATAACAAATTTAAGATTTGAATGCAGAGAGGAGAGCAAAGGACAGATTGCAGAAGGGATACACTAGGGGCAAAAAGAACAGTTAGAAATCTGATAGAAAAACTGATAGTCACAGTTAAAGATAATAAGACCCTCAACTAGTGCAGTTACAATGAGGGTAAAGAGTAGCAGAACTATTGTGACAATTTTTGTAGAGGTAGAATTGGCAGAACCCCCAGATGGGCTGTTGTGGCTAAATGAGAAGACAGTTTGAGATGATTTTCAAACTTTGTCTGAGAGAAAGGACTGTGGTGTCATAAAAATAGAGAATTGGGAAGGGGTAAGTTTTGGGTAGAAGATTAACTGAGTTTACAGTTGGACATTTAGAATGCTCTGGGCTAGAGATTTATAAATTATCTGTATAGAGAATTAATGGATATGGGCAAGAATGCCAAGGAAGAGAGGAAAAAAAAGAGATTAGGAGAGAACATTTTGTGACATGACTGAAAAACGACTAAACAATGACAGCAACATCAACAACAACATAATGTGGGGCTATTAATAGCCCCTGAACATTTACAGTAGTGGGGAGAGAATGTGAAAATTTATTTAAAAAATACTTCATTAAATCAAATTCCCACATTAGCCAGATCCACAAGATATATTTCTCAATCTATACCCTAAGTCCATCACCTCCCTGTTGGGAAATGGATAGCAACTTTCATCATGGATTCTCTGGAGTTCTGGTTGGCACTTGCTTTAACAATTCTTAAGACTTACGAATACTTAAATGTTTCAGATTTGTTTATCTTTATAAAATTATTTTTATTTTAAAAAATGTTCTCTTGCATTTGCCATTCTGCTTCAGCAGAAACTATCCCTTTTATCATTTCCTACAGGATAATATTCTATCACATTCACATGAGATAATTTGTTCAGCCATTCCCTGATTGATAGGCACCTCCTTTGTTCCCTTTTGTTCTCACAACAACAGAAAAGCTATTATATTGTTATGCACATGGGTCCTTTTTCAGTTTTTAAGAATTTTCTTGAAGAATGTCCCTAGTAATTATATCTTTGGGTGAAAGGGTACATACAGCTAAATAACTTTTGAGGCATAATTCCAAATTGCTCCCCACAATGGTTGGATAAATAATTTGTAGTTACAATATGGCATAAATAGACAATTTTCCCCTAGAACCTCTAGATTTTGATACTTTCATATGTGTATATGTATGTTTATATGGTATGTGTGTATATATGTATAACCATACATGCATATATATGTATTATGCATGTATGTATCTGTATAAACATTGCCAGTTTGATGGGTTGAGGTAGAACTTCAGTGTTGCTTTAAATTTCATTTTACTAATTATTAGTGATTTAGCATAATTTTTCATATGACTATTGATAACTTGGAATTCTTGCTCTGAAACCTTTCACCAGTTTTATCAATTGGGGAATTATTATTCTTATAAATTTGAATCAGGTCTTTGTAAATCTTGGGATTTAGCTCCTTTTCAGAAAAGCTTGATGCAAAGATTTTTCCCCCCAATTAGCTAATTCTTTTCTGATTTTAGCTATTTTGGCAGTGTTTCTATATAAACATTTAAATTTTATATAACTAGCATTTTGTTCATCTTCTTTTTCACTCTATGAGAATCTAGGCATGGGTTCTTATCTTTTCTTTGTTTTTCCATCTCCAAACATGGAGGTGCGCCAAAGGGTCTTTGAATTATGTCTGGATTGTCTAATGTGGAGGATTCCCTACCAGGTAGGTGGGTATAGCCTCCTTTGATTAGCCATGCAGCCTTTTGGCTGCATCTTTAAAACTGGAAGGAATCAAAGAGTTGATCTTTTTCTACTGCTTTTTCTGGGTAGCATTCCTTCCTGTTGTTTTGATAGATGAAGATCACAGTTCACTTACAGTGTGGGTGTCTTGATCTGAGAACTTCCATCTCCTTTACTTCCTCTTTTTTACTTCATTTCTCAGCAATGGATGTGGAAGTTTTTGTTTCTGTCTTGTTCCAGGTGTTTGTTTCTGTCCTGTGCCATTTCTCCTCAGTTTCATTTACCAGCAGTGATCTCTACTTGACTCAGGAGTTGTGGCCATGGTGACCTTGGAAACAAGATTGAAAACCCAACCCATCAAGGAAGCTTTTCTGGGAGAATGCAAGACACATGAAACTTAAGCTCTAGTGGGGTTTTGGGCATGGACCTGGGACTGTGCTCTATAGGAAACGAGCTAAGCTATGAACCTAAACTCATTCTCCTGCCTAGAGACAGAGATGGAATAAGGAAGGCATGGGCAGAGGGGGAAGGCAGAGAAGGGGTAATGCTTGTTACCTGTTAGAGGAGTAAATGTGTATATTTTTGATTATATATATATATAAGCATATAATAATTTCCTTGATATGTAATTGGGGCAAATAATAAAATATTATTTAAGGGAAAAAAAAGGATGACATCATAAATTTCATTTTTCCTTGTAGTACAGAGTTCATTAATTCACAGGCAAATGGATGATGTTTTGGAGTCATGCAGAGTTGTACTGTGCATGCAAAGAGACTAGAGTTGTACATGCAAAGAGACTAGAAGTTCAAACAGTATGGATGATGAGCCATTTGAATGTTATGAATTATAATCAGAAATAAATTATAGCCATGGCAATTAGGAAAAAAGCATGAAATCCATGTTTATTTATGTAAAAAGTTTGCCAGCTAGAGAAGCATGAATACTGTTTGCTTGTAATAAATAAGCATGTAATAAATGCTTAATAATAAATATTCTCTATATCTGTCTCTCTATTTATCTAGTAGCATTATCTGGTGATTTACTAGTGATGTCAACTTGATTAGCTTGTTTTCAGCTTTACTCTCCTTAAAAGACTCATGATGTAGTCTGTCCTTGTGTAAAAGTCATGAGTTTTTCCTGTGTTTTATATAATTCATTTATACTTCTTATTGCGAATGTAAAGCAATTACTTCAAGGTATGGGATCTTCTCTACTTCACCTGCCACTTTTCATTAGATGAGGAAACTTGAATATGTATGAATGTAAAGAAAAAAGAACTCTATGTTAAAGGAAAGATTAGAGATGGCGCAGAAGGTCAGAAATGGCTGAAGGAATTGAAAAATCCCATTTAGAGAGTTGGGTAATAAATATTTCCACTTCTTTGAGATTGGAGGTAAGGATGAGAAGATAGATTTAGAGCTGAGAGCAGTGATAGTCTGAACAACTATAATAAGCAAAATGGAAAGTAATCCAGATTTAGTAAAGTTTGTTTTAGAAAGATAGGGACAGTGAAAAGTAATCTAACAAGGATATTTAAGGAGTATTTGAATTAACTTCCATTTTTTTGAATTAATACTGCCATTATATCTAGTACGGCACGAATAACTGTGAGTCTTCTGAGTCCCAAAGCAAAATCTGTATGCTATGTTTATTTTATATCACTAGAGACAGTATGGTAGCACGGATAGAAAGGTGACCTCAAAGTCAGGTAGACTTGGGTTCAAGTCTTGTCTCTGAAATATCCTGGCTGTGTGGCTTTGGAAAGGTGTTTTCTTGGATAGGAAAGGACACCGGCATTTGGAGTCACTTGTTTGAGACCAGGATTTATGATGAATGTGCTCACTAATCTGTAGCACAAATCTAGATGCTTCTCTATAGGGAACTTTTGTTTCTGTAGAGAATGGAGAAAGTTTTTTAAGAGGGAGAGCATTAATAAGAGGATATGACTTGTCTAATATCCCATTGCTTGAGTAATGGTAAAGGTAAATAAAGTTAAACTGTTTCATTGATTCCTAGTAGACAAGGAAAACTGAAAAGTTTTCTCTGATAATTTGCTGATGGAGATTATGTCAAAATACAACTATACTCTGGGAAAATGACAAGGGTTTTACCAATTGGAGGTAATAGGGAAATTGCCTTCAAAAATTAAAAGAGCTGTCATAAGGCAGTGAGAAATATGATTTATTCTTCTTTGCCTCAAAGCCTAGAACTAGGAGCAATGGGTGGCAGTTGCAGAGAGACGGGTTTTTATTTTGATAAAATCCCTAATAATTAGTACTGTCCAGAAGTATAGAGTTCTCTCTCTAGGAACATATTCAGATTTCTCTTACTGGAGGTCTTTAAGCAAAAGGTAAATGGATACCTGTCAATTTTCTTATAGAAGTGGATTCTTTTTCAGTTATGTTTTGGATTAGGTAGCCATTTGGTGCTCGAAGATTATGTGATATTGTGATTAAAATATTTAAAGCAAGTAGGGACATCGAAGACTGTCTAGTCTAACCCTTGTATTTTATAGATAACCAAACTGGCATAGAGAGTATTAAGTATTGGAAATGGAAAAGGACATTAGAGGTTATTGAATACAATTCATTCTTTTTTAAGAGATGAGGAAAAAAAGAAATAGAAATGTTCAGTGGCTACACAGGTATTAAGTGTCCAAGGCTGAATCTGAAAGTAAGCTTGACTCCCGCATCATAATGCTATCTACAGCAAACATGATGCTGCCTCACCCTGGGTATCTTTTTTTCCAAATGCAAAATTAGAAGACTGGGGCAAGTAGTTTTTAAAGTCTTTTCCAACCCTGATTCTGTACAACTCGTATCACATGAATATGTTATTGCTTCTGGGTTTTTTTTATACCTATTTAATCTATGACTTGGATAAAGACAAAAATGGAATTCTTATCACATTTGTAGATTATAAAAATTATACAAAGAGATGGTTAATAAATTGAGTGGCAGTGTCAAGATCCACAGTCTCGAAAATGTTAGAAGTCTGGCCAAATCAAATGAAGCAAAATTTAATAGAAAACAAAATGTATGCTTAATTGGGAAAAAAAAAAGTTCCATAAGGATAAGTTAAAGGAGGAGTGGTTTGGTAGCATTTCATCTGAAAACCATAGGGGATTTTAATGGATTACAAAGCCAGTTTATGTTGACATAATAATATTTCTTTGGGGGGGGTGTTTATTAATTTGTTTACATTAAGTTTACAGGATTCATTACCACAATTCCTTGAGTTTCAAATTTTCTCTCCCTCTCCACCCCCAACCCTCCCCCCTCCGCCCCCACCATGGCGTCATACAATCAAGTAGTACCTGCAAATACTTTCACATTAGGCTTAGTCAGGTTATAAAGAAGGATTGTAACAGATGGAATGAAGAATGGGAAAGAGGAAACAAAACCAAACAAGAAAATGAAAAAGGGCAGGTAGTTTGTTTCAGTCTGGGTTCAATCTCAGTTCTTTCTCTGGATGTAAACACCTCTCTCCATAATGAGTCTTTTGGGTTTGACTTATGTCTCTGCATTGCTGAGAGGAGTCCAGTTTATCAAAGTTGGTCCTCACACATACGTTGTGTGTGTAATTGTGTACAAATCCCTCCTGGCTCTACTTTTCTCATTCAACATCTGTTTGTATAAGCCTCTCCAGATAAATATTAAGTCCATCTGCTCCTCATTTCTTATTGCAGATTAGTATTCCATAACATGCATATAACACAGCTTGTTCAGCCATTCCTCAATTGATGGGCACCCCCTTAATTTCCAATTCTTTGCTGCCACAAAAAGAGCTGCTATAAATATTTTTGTACATATGGATCTTTTTCCCACTTCTATGATCTCTGTGGGATACAACCCTAGAAGTGGTATTGCTGGGTCAAAGGGTATGAAATTATTTATAGCCCTTTGAACATAATTCCAGATTGCTTTCCAGGATGGTAAGATCAGTTCAAAACTCCACCAGCAATGCATTAGTGTTCCAATTTGTCCACATTCTCTCCAGCATTTGTCATTTTCCTGTTTTGACATCTTTGTCAATCTGACTGTTGAGATGTGGTACCTCAGAGTTTTTTGATTTGCATTTCTCTAATCAATAGTGATTTAGAGCATTTCTTCATGTGCTTATAGATATCTTTAATTTCTTTCTCTGAAAACTCCCTGTTCATATCCTTTGACCATTTATCAGTTGGGGAAGGACTTGTATTCTTATAGATTTGGCTCAATTCTCTGTATATTTTAGAAATGAGTCCTTTGTCAGAGACATAGGTTGTAAAAATTCTTTCCCAATTTCCCACCTCCATCTTAATGGCTTTGTTTGTACAGAAGCTTTTCAATTTAATGTAATCAAAATTATCCATTTTGCCTTTTATAATGCTCTCTAATTCTTGTTTGGTCATAAAGTCTTTCCCTCTCCTCAAATATGACAGGTAAACTATTCCTTGTTTTCCAAGATTGCTTACAGTATCAACCTTTATACCTAGATCATGCACCCATTTAAACTTTCCCTAGCATTTAGACCTTCCCTAGCATTTCTTTTCACTAATTCCCTTGATATTCTGGATGGTTTATTCTTCCAAATGAGTTTTGTTACTATTTTTTCTAGCTCTATAAAGTAGTTTTTTGGTAAATTGATTGGTATGACACTAAATATATAATTTAATTTAGGTAAAATTGTCATTTTTATTATATTAGCTTGACCCAGCCATGAGCAATTGATATTTTTCCAATTAGTTAGATCTGACTTAATTTGTGTGAAAATAGTTTTGTAGTTGTGATCATATGGGTCCTGGGTTTGTTTTGGCAGGTAGATTCCCAAATATTTTATAATGTCTACAGTAACTTTAAATGGGATTTCTCTTTCTATCTCTTGCTGTTGAATTTCATTGGAAATATATAGGAATGCCAAGGATTTATTTGGGTTTATTTTATATCCTGCAACTTTGCCAAATTTATTTATTGTCTGAAATAGTTTTTTACTTGATTCTGTAAGTATATAATCATATCATCTGCAAAGAGTGATAGCTTGGTGTCTTCTTTGACTAATTTGATTCCTTTGATTTCTTTTTTTTCTCTAATTGCTACTGCTAACATTTCTCGTACCAGATTGAATAAGAGGGGTATTAGTGGACACCCTTGTTTCACCCCTGATCTTGTGTGAAATGCTTCTAGCTTATCCCCATTACATATAATATTTGCTGATGCTTTTAAATAGATGCTACTTATTATTTTAAGTAAGACTCCATTTATTCCTATACTTTCTAGTGTTTTTAATAGGAATGGATGTTGTATTTTGTCAAAAGCCTTTTGTGCATCAATTGAGATAATCATATGGTTTCTGCTAGTTTGATTGTTGATATGATCAATTATACTGATGGTTTTCCTAATATTAAACCATCCTTGCATTCCTGGAATAAATCCTACCTGATCAAAGTGTATTATTCTTGAGATAAGTTACTGTAGTTTTTTTGCTACTATTTTATTTAAAATTTTTGCATCTATATTCATGAGGGAGATTGGTCTATAATTTTCTTTGTCTGTTTTATCTCTTCCTGATTTAGGTATCAGTACCATATTTGTGTCATAAAAAGAATTTGGTAGGACTCCTTCTTCACTAATTTTCCCAAATAGTTTGTAGAGTGTTGGAATCAATTGTTCTTTAAATGTTTGATAGAATTCACTAGTAAATCCATCTGGCCCTGGAGATTTTTTCCTAGGGAGTTGACTGATGTATTGTTCAATTTCTTTTTCTGAGATGGGGTTATTTAAGTAATTTACTTCCTTTTCAGTTGATCTGGGCAACTTGCATTTTTGTAAATATCCATCCATTTCCCTAAGATTGTCAAATTTATGTGCATACAATTGGGAAAAATATTTCCTAATTATTGTTTTGATTTCCTCTTCATTGGAGGTAGATTCACCCTTGTCATTTTTGATACTTATAATTTGGTTTCCTTCATTCTTTTTTTTTATCATATTGACTAAGGGTCTATCAATTTTATTTGTTTTTTTTCCATAAAACCAGCTCTTAGTTTTATTTATTAATTTGATAGTTTTCTTAATTTCAATTTTATTAACCTTTCCTTTGCTTTTCAATATTTGTAATTTAGTATTTGATTAGGGATTTTGAATTTGTTCTTTTTCTAAGTTTTTCAATTGCATGCCCAATTCCTTGACCTCTTGACCTCCCTTTTCTCTAATTTAATCATGAATGCACTCAGGGATATAAAACTTCCCCTAAGAACTGCTTTTAATACATCCCACAAATTTTGGTATGTTGCCTCATTATTATCATTCTCTTCAATGAAATTACTAATTGTTTATATAATTTCTTGTTTGACCCACTCATTCTTTAGGATTAAATTGTTTCATTTCCACTTAGTTTTTAGTGTGTCTTTCCCTCGCCCTTTATTACATATAATTTTTATTGCATCATGATCTGAGAAGGATGCATTTAATATTTCTACTTTACTGCTTAGAATTGTGAGGTTTTTATGCCCTTGAATGTGGTCAATTTTTGAGTATGTGCCATGAACCGCTGGGAAGAAAGTATATTCCTTTTTATCCCCATTCAGTTTTCTCCAGAGATCTATCATACCTACCCTCTCTAAAATTCTGTTTATCTCTTTAACTTCTTTCTTGTTTATTTTGAGGTTGGATTTTCAAGTTCAGAGAGGGGGAGATTAAAGTCTCCCACTAGTATAGTTTTGCTATCTATTTCTTCCTCTAATTCCTTTACCTTCTCCTCTAGGAATTTGGATGCTATGCCACTTGGTGCATATATATGTTAAGTAATGATATTGCTTCATTCTCAATGGTGCCTTTTAGCAGGATATAGTTTCCTTTCTTATCTCTTTTAATAAGATCAATTTTTGCTTTTGCTTTATCTGAGATAAGGATTGCTACCCCTGCTTTTTTTTACTTTAGCTGAGGCATGATCTATTTTACTCCAGCCTTTTACCTTTGCCCTGTGTGTATCCCTCTGTTTCAGATGTGTTTCCTGTAAACAGCATATGGTAGGATTATGATTTTAATCCATTCTGCTATCCGTCTCCGTTTTATGGGAGAGTTCATTCCATTCACATTTACGGTTATGATTGTTACCTGTTTCCTTAGTTTTCCTCTTGACCATGCCTCTCCTCAGTATCCCCTTATAAGCCCCTCCCTTTTCCTCCCCTTATCCCTTACTTCTTCCCTACCTACTAACCACCCCCCCCTTTTGCAGCCCTTTCCCCCTGTTAATGCCTGTAGGATATTTTTATACTTAATGAAGTATATTATTTCTTCTTCACATCAAGTGTGACAGGAACAAATCTCATGCAGAGCTCCTCACCCTCCCCTCTTTCCTTCTAACATGATACATTTTGCGTCTCTTCCCATAGAGTCCTGTGCTTAACTCGTTGTTATTCCCTCCTTGCACCAGAACCAATGAGGGAAAAGCTCATATAATACTCATCTCCCTCCCTTCTTTTCCTCTGCTATATTGTTTTTATGCCTCTTTGTGTGGCATAATTTACCCTTTTCCACTTCATTCATTCTTCTTCTTCCATTGCAGTCCTTTTGTGGCCCTTAGTAAGATTTTTTTAAATCGTCGTTTTGTGTATTTTATACTCATACCCTCTACTTGTCTATATACAGTTTGCTCTTATTAAATAACAGGGCATGTGTATGTATATGTGTGTGTGTGTTTATTTTCCTTGTTTACCTTTCTATGTCACTCTTGCCACGTAATTCAAGGTTGAATTTTCCATTGATCTCTTGCTTTTTCATCAGGTAGGTCTGGAAATCTGTTATATCGTTGAATGACCATTTCTTTGCCTGGAAGAATATGCTCAGTCTCGCTGGGTAGGTGATACTTGGTTGTAACCCAAGCTCTTTTGCCTTCCAGGAAATTGTATTCTACTGCCTCTGATCTTTCAGTTTAGAGGCTGCCAAATCCTGTGCTATCCTCACTGTCTTCCTCAATATTTGAATTGTTTCTTTCTGGCCACTTGAAGTATTTTCTCTTTTACCTGGTAGTTCTTGAGTTTGGCCACAACATTTTGAGGACTTTTCAGTTTGGGATCTCTTTCAGGAGGTGTCCAATGGATTATCTCGACTTCTATTTTACCCTCAGGTTCTAGTATCTCAGGGCAATTTTCCTTAATGAGCTCTTGAAGAAGACATAATAATATTTCTGGTACCAAAACTACTTCTCTTCTAGATTAACATTTAAGAAACATAGTTAACCAAAATAAATTCCCACCATAGTCTATCCCAGTCAAACAACTGAAACTTATTTTCTTGTTCATGAAATATTTTAGAAAAGATGTTGATAATTTTGTAGGAACTCAGAGAAAAGCAATCAGGATGGTAAAAGTTCTAGAAATATTTCCATATAAAGATCATTTGAAAAATTAGGTATCCTCATCCTGAAGAAGATATTTGAGGGTTTTTTAATAGTTTGTTCTTTTGGAGCATTGGGCAGGGTGGCTTGAGGATGTAATTTTCTTCAGCTATTTACAAAGAAGAGTGATTAGACTTGCTCTGCTTGGCCCCTGAGTATAAAAATCATGGGTTGAATTTGTAGGAGACATATTTCAGCTAAGGAAATCTTTTCTTAGTGACTCTAAAATAGACTGGAATTCCTAAGGAAGTAGTGGATTCTTCCTCATAAGAAACCTGAATTGGAAAACTAGATAGTCAGTTATGCTGTAGAAGAGAGTCTTATTCAGATATGGGCTGGAATAGATGTTCTGAATTACCTTCCAACTCTGAGATTTATATTTTGGCACCAACTCATGTAGTCACCATTAGTCAATGAGAGAACAGTTATTAAATAACAGCTGTGGGTCAGGCACTGTGCTAGGTCCCAAGAACACACACACACACACACACACACATCAAAAACAAACAAAAACCAAACCAGTCTCTGCTTGCAAAATGCTTACAGTTTAATGTGGGAAACAGTATGACAATATGCAAATGACTAAATAAAAATGTATACAACTTTAATAGAGCTATTTCAGAGAAAAAGCACTAAAGATTCATGAACATTGGGAAAGGTTTCTTGTAGAAGGGGAGACTTTTTGCTGATACTTGAGAAAACCAGTGAAGGCAAGAGGTAGAGACTGTGAGAAAGCTCCAGGCTTTGGGGACAACCAATGAAAATTCCTGAGAGATGGAATGTCTTTTACTCAGAATAGCAAGACAGTCAGTACCACTTTAGGAAAGAGTATGTGGGAGCAAGGGATAGGGAGCAAAGTGAATAATGTAAAAGAAGACTAGAAAGGTAAGAAGGGGAGAGTTTATGAAGGGCTTTAAATGCTAAGGATGATTTCATATTTGAAACTGGAAGCAATAAAGTACGTAGATATTTATTGAAGGGGGAGTGATCTAATCAAACTTGCCCTTTACAAAGACCAATTTGACACCTGACTGAAGGGTGGATCAGTGTGGGGAGAAACTTGAAGTAGAGTGACCCGCCATCAGGCTATTGTAATAGTCCAAGATTGAGGTGATGAGAACCTGAACGAGAGTGGTGATAGAGAGGAGAGAAGGGGGTCATTCAAGAAATGTTACCAAGGTATAAATGACAGGATTTGCCAACTTATTGGTAATCAAACAGACAAGTGTAGAGGGTTTCAATCAAATTAATTGTCACTTTAGAGACTGCTGAATCCTTGTGTGTTTACATTGTGGGACCTCTGGGATTAAGGTTTACTCATTCATTTTCCCCTTCTTTTCCCATAAAGTTTTCTTCTATAATATTGTGATATTGATTCTTTTAGGATAAGAGTTGGTGAGAGTATTTTGGCTAGCCATCATATTTTTTTTCTTAGGATTCTAAAAAGTAGCACTCAAAAGGATTGTGAAAGTTCTTTTGAAAATGTTGTTAACCCCTTTTCTCATGAGAGACTGTGACAAGGACGTTTCATCCAATTAAGAGTCCCAGAAGTTTAGTGTGTAGCATGGACAAGTGAGGATTTCCAAGAAAGAATGCCTGGAAAGTTACAGCTTGAAAACTCTAAAACCAGGTAACACAAAGGGAAGAAGATATTTGACATGATATCTTGGAGGAGGCTCACAGGTATCTCAGTGATGTATATTTATAGACACAGTCTTGCTGGTTTCCCTGATAGCCTCTCTAATAAGTTAACTTTGAAACAATAAACTACTGAGTATAAATGATGGCAGAACAAATGGGAAACAGGTACTGAGACAGCACAGGAAATAGAGGAATCAAAATGGGTAAGAAAAGAGTTAATCATGGAGGATTTCCTGAAAGAAAGACATTATGAACTGAGATTTTCAAAATTGGACTCAAGGTAGATGACAAAAAAGAAAAGAGAGGACACAGCACATTAGTAGGGGGAATGCTATCTCCAAAGAGAGAAATGGGAACTAGAGAAATGTGTACAGAAAGAAAAGTCCATGGTGGGAGTAATGAAAAATAGAATTGGAGGTGAATGGAAGAGAAGTGATAAATACTAGACAGTTTGGACTTTACCTAGTAGAAAAGAGGTGACAACCATAGATGTGTGGACAGGTAAGTGGTGGTATAGGAAAATTAAGTTTGTAGCAGTGTATAAGTATATTGGAAGAGAGAAACAAGGAAACCAACCAATAGACTATGGCAATGAAAAGAGGGATAGTTATAACAGACAATATGAGAGGAGGATCAATAGGATATGGGAGGGAGAGAGAAAAAGGAATAAAGAAGGACTAGAAGGTTGGGAATGTGAGGCTGGGAGAAGAAAGGACAAGCATTACCATGGATGATGACGACGACGACGATGATGATGACGATGAGGATGACGATGATGATGATGATGATGATGATGATGATGATGATGATGATACAGGAAATGGTACAATTAGTGGTACACTGATAGGGTGAACTCTTTCATGTGCAAAGTCGCAGAGGCAGAGAGAGATTCCCTATTGTTAAAAGAAGAATTGGGCCAGGGAAAAGAGGAAGAGATTTTAGAGATCACTAAGTTGAAAACTCTCATTTTACAGGTGAGGAGTCTGCGGCTTAAAGAGATAAGGTCTCAAGGTCACATAGACAATTAGAATCAGAGCCAAAGCTAGAACTTAAAAGTTCTAGAAAGAAAAGTGCATTTTCACTCTAATTTGTGATAAATGGAATTTAATTGTCATGTATTAGGCTTACAACCACATTGACAGTTCAGGGTAGGGTATGATTTGATGGAATATACATTCACCAAAACTGAAAATTTGATGGAATTCTATTTCTTTTTTGAAATAATATTCACAGTATAAGATTTTCAGGTTCAGAAAATTATCACTATTTTTTTTTAAATTTGAAGTACTAAATCATCTCCTCCATAGAAAAATGATATGTAACATTCTTTCATTAATTGGTTCATAATAAATGGACTTGTCCCTAGAAAGTAATTGGAGAAAGATTACAAATATGGTTGATATTTGAAAAAAAAAAGCGTTTCTGCACAAAAGCATATTTAGAGGAAGAACAACAGGTTGAAACCAGTACTGGCAAAAAAACGTCTCTTGTGCTGCCAATGCAATTGCTTGAACAATGTTGTGTGACTGTCCTGTAGTTATGCAGCAGCATCATTTAAAGGATATGCACACGTACAGATAGAGTTGATTGTTATAGGACATCATGCCTCACGTTATTTTAAAATACATGATTAAAATAACTATAAAACTTAAGAGGATGATAATAAACATAAAAGGTAGAAGACTAGAATAATTTGTTTTTTAGGTGGCATTATGTGTGTATATATGTATATGTGTGTGCACATATATATGAATATATATATATAACATAAACACAGATAGCATTATACAAATAAGGTTCTCTATATAAGTTATACTTTACTGGCTTCTAGTGTCATGGAGTTATTTTTTTTTTTTACATTTTTGAGGGCAGTTGGGGTTGAGTGACTTGCCCAAAGTCACACGGCTACTAAGTATGTCAAGTGTCTGAGGCTGGATTTGAACTCAGGTCCTCCTGACTCTAGGGCCGGTGCTCTAATCACTGCACCACCTAGCCTCCCCTGTGTTATGGAGTTCTTGAAGCCTTTATCAGTGGAGTAGAATCTCTGGCCTTTTCAATGAAGATAAGAAGGCTTTCAACAAGGTTTGGTTGAGAAATTGGTTTTTGCATATAGTATAAAAAAGCTCATCACAAAGCAGGTTTCTAATGCAATGAAGCTACTGGCCATGGTAACGCATGAAACAAATAAAAATGGTAAATGGCCCTCAATCATGTGTGCCTTCTTTTTTTTTTAATCAATTGGGGTTAAGTAACTTGCTCAAGGCTACACGGCCAGTTATTTTTTGTGTGGGTGCCAAGTATCTGAGGCCGGAACCAATCCCAGGTCTCCCGACACCGGCGCCGGTGCTCTTACTCACTGTACCACCTGGCCACCCCCATGTGTGCCTTCTAATACTACTGTTATGGCCTTTTCTCCATCTTTGTGACACATTTATCTCTTGATTCTCTTTATACTTGACTAGCTACTTCTTCATAGTTTCCTTGGCTAGACATTGGCCATTAATATATTTTAATTTGCAATTCTACTTCATGGACCTCTTAATCCACTCTTTATTAATTTGTGTGTGTGTGGGTGAAAATATCCTTTATTAGAAAAGAACACAAGTGCTCATCTTTTTTTGACCCAGAGTACCTCATTCTGCAATGAGGAAAACATTACTGTAATCCAAAAATCCTTTGACAAACACTATTATTACGGTTTTTTTATTTAATTTTTAATTTATGTAATAAAACAAGTATTCTCATTATAACAAAAAAGATTATTGCACATGAAACTACAAATCTGTTATGTACAATATGCTATATATATATATATACATATATGTAATTATTATTTACATTTCTTTTTTGCCCTTCTCCCCCACCCTAGAAATGGCACATTAGGCACAAATATTAATATATACATATGTAAAAACATTCTTTCTATATAAATATTTATCAATTCTTTCTCTAGATGCAGATAGCATCTTTTTAAATATGTCCTTATAGTTAGTTTGGATAGTCAAAATGACTTATTTGCTCAGAGTTGTTCTTAAAACAATATTCTGTTACTGTATGCAGTGTCCTCTTGGTTCTGTTCATTTTGCTCTTCATTATTTCACACAAGTCTATCCATATTTTTCTAAGATCATTGAGTTCATCATTTCTTCTAGCACTGTAAGTATTGCATTATAATCATATACCACAATTTGTTCAGCAGTTCTCCAGCTGATGGGCATTCATGAAATTTCCATTCTCTATTAATTTTGAATAAAGTATATATTTCCATAGTCATATTACAAACATCAGTACTATTCCAGTAATAACTGTGAAGTTCAATTTGCTTCCTTTTATTAGGGTTTATAATTCACACTTATTATCCATACTAGATTTATTTATGCATAAATATTCAGGTCCATGTATTTCACTGCAAAATAGTTTAGTTTCTAAGATGTTATCTCCTTTTCATCAGTGGTCATTTTTACTATGACAATTTTTTTCCATATATCTCATGTTACTTTTGATGGTATTTGATATGGTAGGTACACACACGTACACATACCTTTTTCTATATTAAAGGCAATTGACAGCATCCAAATGCAACATCTGTATATGGAGAGATAGAATTTGATTCTGTGTGTGTCTGTGTAAAGAGACAGAGACACAGAAGGGCGGAGGGAGGGAAGAGAAAGAGAGGGAGAGAGGAGTGTTAAGGCAAGACATAATTAATCCTGGCACTCATATCTAAAAAAGGTATATACAATGATAATTACGCTGCTCAATGACACATGGAATGCATATGCATATTCATGCATATATAAATGAATATATACATAAATGTATATGCATATAGATATATAAACAAATACATATGTGTGAAGTCAGCAAGGACTTATGCCCCCACTATATTTTAGGCACTGTGCTAAATCTTGAGGACAGAAAGAAAGGCAAAAATTAGTCTTTGCTCTTTAGGAGGACATGATCTAAAGACAATATGTAAACAACTACGTACAAATATATAGATAGATAGATAATAATTTGGATGCAATCTTAGAAAGAAGGCACTATAAGCAGATCAGGAAACATTTCCAATAGATAGTGGGATTTTATTTAGGATCCAAAGGAAGCTAGGAGATAAGAGATAAGGAGAGTGAATTCCAGGACAGCCTATGAAAATGTATCAAGTCAGGATATGGAGTGCAATATATAAGTACAAGATGGATGAAGTAATTTGATCACAAAGTATGTAAAAAGGTGTAAATTATAAGAAGACAAGATAGGCTGGATGGGGCAGGTAAGACTGAAGAGCAACACAAAAAGGTAAATATAAAAAAAAAAAACTTCATAAGGGATTTAATAAGGTTGAACTCCTTATGTTCCTGTATGGGAAGATGATACATATAACACCTGCAGACTCTATCACTGATAGGGCTGTAAGAAAGAGTATATGTAGAGGGCTTGAATGTGACTCAATTGTGATGAGATGATCTCTAAAAAAATGTATAGGTGAGGGTACAGCCAAGATGGCAAAGTAAAAGTAGGGACTTGCTTGAGATCTCCTTCAAGCCCCTCCAAATACCTGTCAAAATGTCTAAACAAATTCTAGAATTGCACAACCCACAAAATGATGGAGTGAAATAAATCTCTAGCCCAAAACAGACTGGAAGGTCGACAGGAAGAGTCTATCACACCAGGCTGAGAGTGGCACACAGTACAGCAAGGGCCACACCAGCATTGACAGGGCTGGGGTAAGTCTCAAGGAACTGAATCCGTAGAGGCTGTGGCAGTTTCCAGACTTTTTGGTCTACAAATGCCAAAGACAGAATAGAAATCCAGTGGGAAAGCTGTCAGACTTGGGTGAGAGAGGAGTATCGTCAGACCCTAGCCCTGTAACCATGGAGGTGGCTGTAGCAACAGCAGCAGTTGCTGCTTCCAGAGCTCCATATGGGAATCAAGTAGCTGATCAGAAGGGCATTATAGGGCTTTCTTTGCTGGAGAAGAGGCAGGCTTCTCTTACTTTGCCCTGCTTGGTTCTGGGTCACAATCCTGGGAGGTGATCCTGGGTTGACAAAGGAGTGCTGATGTGGCAGAGCTTGTGGCTGCAGTGGAGAGGGAATCCTCCTCACATTCCAAGGCAGAAAAGAGTGCTTGAGGTCACTCACAGACCAGAGCACAGGCCAGGAAAGGAATAGATACCTCTCCTTTGATCATACCACCTTGGAAGAACTGAAAACTTACAGGTCCCTAGAAATATCTTTGAAAACACCTGCACAAAACCCCAGAAGCTTGGGACCATGCACCCAGTCCCAACCCCAACCCCACAGGAAACAGAGTCCTACCTTGACAAAGAGTTAGAAGAGAGCAAAATATTTGGGTGGGGAAATGAACAAGCAGTGTAAAAAAGTCAGAATAGAGAAGCTTAGTTTGGTGACAAAGAATATCAAAACATACAACCAGAAAAAAAACACAACAAAATCAAGGCTTCTATATCTAAAACTTCAAAGAAAGATATGAATTGGTCACAGACCATGGAAGGGCTCAAAAAGGATTTTTAAAATCAAGTGAAAGAAGTAGAAGAAAAATGGGGAAGAGAAATGAGAGTAGTACAAGAAAATCATGAAAAGTGAGTCTACAGCTTGCTGAAGGAAACCCCCCCCAAAAAAATTGAAGAAAATAACAACTTAAAAAATAGATTAAGCCCAATGGCAAAAGAGGTCCAAAAAAGCCAATAAGAAGAATGCCTTTAAAAATCAGAATTGACCAAATGGAAAAGGAAGTTCAAAATATGACTGAAGAAAATAACTCCTTAAAAATTAAAATGGAGCAAATGGAAGCGAATGACTTTTATGAGAAATCAAGAAATGTTAAAACAAAACCAAAAGAATAAAAAAAGAGAAGACAGTGTGAGATATCTCATTGGAAAGACAACTCACCTGAAAAATAGATCCAGGAGAGATAATTTAAAAAATTATTGTACTACCTGAAAGGCATGATAAAAAAAAAGACATTGTCTGCTAAGAAATTATCAAAGAAAACCACCCTGATATTCTAGAAACATAAGGGAAAATAGAATTTGAAAGAATCCACTGATCACCTCTTGAAAGAGATTCCACAAGGAAAACTCCTAGGAATATATTAGCCAAATTCCAGAATTCCCAAGTCAAGGAGAAAATATCGCAAGCAGCCAGAAACAGAGTATTGTGGAAACACAATCAGCATAAGACAAGATCTGGAAACTTCCACATTAAGGGATCTGAGGGCTTAAAATATGATATTCCAGAGGTCAAAGGAGCTAGGATTAAAATCAATAATAACCTACCCAGCCAAATTGAGTATAATCCTTCAGGGGGAAAATGGATAGTGAATGAAATAGAGGAATTTCCAGAATTTTTGCTGAAAAGACCAGAGCTGAAAAGAAAATTTGACTTTCAAATACAAGAATCAAGAGAAGCATGAAAAAAAAAGAAAAACATAATGGACTTATTAAAATTGAACTGTTTACATTTCTACATGGAAAGATGATATTTGTATCACACACACATATACACATCTACAGATACATACACACAAAGGGCACAGGGTGAATTGAATATGAAGAAATGATATATAAAAAATAAAATTAAGGGGTGAGAGAGGAATATATTGGGAGAAAGAGAAAGGGAGAGATAGAATGGGATAAATTATATCACAGAAAAGAGACAAAAAAAAATCTTTTACAACAGAAGTGAAGAGGAGAGGAGGTAAGAGGGAATGAGTAAACTTTATTCTCAATGGATTTGACTTAAGGAGGGAATAATATATATGCTCAGTTGGGTATCTTACCCTACAGGAAAGTATGGTGGAAGGGGATAAGAGTGGGGGGGGATAATAGGTGGGAGGGTAGATTGGGGAATGGGGTAGTTAGAAGCAAACTCTTTTGAAAAGGAACAAGGTCAAAGGAGAAAATCATAATATAACTGTTATGAAAGTGTTTTGCATAACTACACATGTCTAGCCTATATTGAATTGCTTGCTTTCTCAATGAAGGTGGGTGGGGAGGGAAGAAGGGAGAGAATCTGGAACTCAAAGTTTTAAAAACAAATATCAATAATTGTTTTTATGTGCAACTCACAAATAAGATACAGGCAAGGGGGTATAGAAATCTATTTTACCCTACAAGAAATAAAGGGAAGGGATTAAGGGGAGGGGTGTTGATAGAAGGGAAGGGAGACTGGGGGAAGGGGTAATCAGAATGCATGCCATCTAGGGGTGTTGGGGAGGGGAGATATGAGGAGATGATTTGGAAGTCAAAAATCTTGTAGAAATGAATGTTGAAAGCTAAAAAATTAATTAATAAAAAAAGAAGACAAAAAAATGTATGGGTGAAAAAAGAGGGATGCACTAGAAGAAAGAGGAAAGGAGAAGCCTGATGGGAAAAAATTAACTCACATATAAAGAGACTCAAGACAAAGCATGAGAGGAGAATACTATTGAGATAGCGGATAATGCTTGACCTCACACTCACTAGAATTGGTTGAAAGAGGGAAGCTTATATGTGTGTATGTATATGTATATACCCACATACATACACATGCATATTTTTTCATATTATGAAATTTATCTTAGCCAATAAGGAAGTAGGATGGGAAGGAGATCATAGAAAGGGAGGAATGTTAGAAGGGAAAGTGGATTAAGGGAAACCATGACCAAAAGCAAAACCAACTTTTGAGGAGGAACAAGGTCAAAACAGATAAAAAAAAAAAACAAATAGAAGGGAAAGGAAATACATGGTAAGTAATCTGTAATAGCAAGCCAAGAAGTTCTTAACACCTTGTTTCAGCTATTTATTTAGTATTATTTCAGTTCAAGTTTCTTTTAAGCCTTACCCATGATGATCAAGTCTTTGTTAAGAAACAGAACTTGTGAACCCCACAACTTGTGAACCCTTGTTGCTGATACAACAGGAAGGTGAATAGCTAATGACCATATATAAGTAGAAGCCCAAGCTGGGAGAGAGAAGAGAACTCTTGTAGCGGCAGAATTGAGAAGGAGAAAACTTGTGGTATCCTGGCACTCTGTTCTGTCTGTATTGATTTGTGCTTGTAATACTTTATGCAGAAGCCCTGGAACCTTACTGGAAGCCCTGAAAGAGGATTTTTCTTGTTGTCTGCTTATAGAAGTCCTGAAGGAGCGTTTCAGAGATCCTGGGACTTTAGTGATGATTTGTGTTGACCTCTCTTTGTGGGACCTTGTTTGTGGGTCTGTGTTGATTTCTATGTTGATGAATTGTGTTGACCTCTTGGACCTTGTTTGTAGGTCTCTGTTGATTTCATAGGCAGAGAGTGAAGTGATGGTGGTGCCAGCAATGTGTATGTATGTTGTTTTGGTTCCATTAAGCTTTGTCTTCCCAGGAATAGAAACTGTGAAGGACTTAAGGTGGACTGGACACTGTGAGCTTCAATATAGAACAGGAATTGGATGAGGAATTGGAACGGGAGCTGGACAAGGAGCTGAAAGCTGCCTGCTTTGAATCCTAGTTGGGTAGATTCAGGCAGGAGCTAGGACCATGGAAGAGGATCCATGGAAGCTGATAGCAAGCCTTGAGTCAAGATGAAAAGACCTCTTCTTGAGTACTTAATGCTGAGAAGATTATGATTTACTGTGACCTAGGAGTGGAGAACTTTGACCTTTGCACTTTGTGTCCCATAAGGAGGCTTGCTCCTTAAGTATGATTGAGTTAAGGAGTTACTGAATGATATCTTTTGTTTAAAACTATGTGGCCACTTTGGTAAAAAAAAAAAAACTACAAGGCTACTTTAGTGAAAAGTTGTTATGTCATAACATTGTGAATGCTATACTTTGGTTTCTGTAAATGTTTTGTCTTAATTTATTACAGAATAAATAGAAAGTTCACTATACTATGTAATCAGAACCTTGAAGCTGTTCACAGCAGCAGTCTTCTGGATAGCTGCTCATACTTGGCTTTACATAATCATAACTATAAATACAAATGAGATGAACTTACCCATAAAACAGAGGTAGCAGAAAGGATTAGAAACCTGAATCCAACAATATGTTATTTAAAAGAAACCACTTGAAACAAACAAACAAAAAAAAGAGACTCACAGTTAAGATAAGGGAATGGAGCAGAATCTATTATGCTTCAGCTAAGCTAAAAAAAATAAAAACAAAAAATGGGTAGCAACCAGGATTTCAACCAAAGCAAAAACAAAAATACATCTAATTAAAAGAAGGGAAATTACATTTTGCTAAAAGGTACCATAGACATTGAGCTAATATCAAGAGTAAACATATGTGCACCAAATTAGTTGTTTTTGAGTCATGTTCAATTCTTTGTGACCCCATCCAGGATTTTCTTGCCAAAGATACTGGAGTGATTGCTATTTCTTTCTCCAGCTCATTTTACAGATGAGGAACTGAGACAAATAGGGTTATGTGACTTACCCAGGTTCACACAGATTAAATGTTTGGGACCAGATTTGAACTCATCAAGATGAGTCTTCCTGAATCCAGGTCCAGTGCTGTGTTAACTGGGCCACCTAGCCACACCTATTATGAATTGTTTACTTAGTGTTTTCTTGGCAGAAATACTGTAGTGATTTGCCATTTCCTTCTCCAGTTCAATTTATAGATGAGGAATTGATGTAAACAGCATTATGTGACTTGCCCAGGTCACACAGCTTAAGTGTCTGAGGCCAGATTTGAACTCAGAAAATGAGTCTTCTTAATTTGAAGCCCAGTGTTCTATCTACAATTCTTAGAAGAAATCATAACTATCTGTATTCATGAAAATCCTCTGAATCTCCATTGTTTAGAGAAATTCAAATTAAAATGACTCTTGAGTTAACAACTCTCATCTAGAAGATTGACTAAAATGATACAAAAGTAAAATGCTGCAGAGGATATTAAAAAGTGGGACACTAATGCACATGTTTATGGAGTTGTGAACTATTCTACCCATTCTGGACACATTCTGGAATGTGTCCAAAGGGCTATAAAATTGTGTATACTCTTTGACCCAACAATAACAATACTAGATCTGTATTCCAAAGAGATCATAGAAAAAGGAAAATAAAAAACCATAGGTATAAAAATATTTGTAGTAGCACTTTTTGTAGTGATAAAAGAATTGGACAATGAAGGGATGTTAATTGTGAAATGGCTGAAAAATTTGTGGCATATGATTATGATGGAATAATATTTCAATGTAAGAAATAACAATCAGCATGGTTTCAGAATTCTTTGGAAGACTTATATGAACTTATGCAAAATGAATAGAACCAGGAGAATATTGTACACAGTAATAGTAATAAGGTAAAGATGAGCAACTGTGAAAAACTTAGCTACTCTGATCAATACAATAATCCAAGACAATTCATGATCAAAAATACTGTTCATCTCCAGAGAGAAAACTGATGAAGCCTTAGTATAGATAGATGCATAATTTTTTTTCACTTTATTTTTTTTAAACATGGCTAATATGGAAATATATTTTCATGTTTTTACATGTATTATTGATATAATATTGCTTATCTTCTCAATTCTGGGTGGAGGGGCTGAATGAAGGGAGAGAGAATTTGGATCTCAAAAATTTTTTAAAAAGAATGTTAAAAATAAATCAATTTGGGGTGGCTAGGTGGCGCAGTGAATAGAGCACTGGCCCTGGAGTCAGGAGGACCTGAGTTCAAATCTAGCCTCAGATACTTAACACTTACTAGCCATGTGACCTTGGGCAAGTCACAACCCCAATTGCCCCTAAAAAAAAAAGCAAAAAAAATCAGTTTGTTTAAAGAAAAGAAAATTTGGGTGAAAGTAGGATTGGTACAGGGGGCAATCTGTTGGAGGAGACAAAAATGGAATGTGGTCAAGCAGGCATATAGTGCTGTTTTCCTTGGCAAGGAAAAAAAAAAGTACCTCTTCATGTGAGACCAAGATGAAGGAGTTATCCCACATAACAGGAAATTTATACTGCCATAACTATTTTATGCTTTAACTTCATTAGTCAATAAGCCCAGATACACATAGAAATCATGCATTTCTCTTCCCTCTATCAGGAATATAAATAGACTAAATGAGACGAGTGTGTATTGCTTGTTTGTTTTTGAGGGGCTGCTAAGTGTCACAGTGGATAGAGTGCTGGGACTGGAGTCAGGAAGACTTGTTTTCCTTAGTTCAAATCTGACCTCAGACATTAGTTGTGGGATTGTAAGCAAATCCTTTAACACTGTTTGCCTCAGTTGCCTCATCTGTAAAATAAGCTGGAGAAGGAAATGGCAAACCACTCAAATATCTTTACTGAGAAAAGTCCAAACTCTAAAATGAATCATAAAGAGTCAGATAGCAAAATGACTAAACAACACTTTTTGTTGAATTTAATTAAAACTTCTATATGTCAGGAACATAAATAGAACAAACGAGTCAAATGTGTATTTCATTCAATTCAACACAAAGTAGCGTTATGGAAAAAATCTCAAGACTTTTTTTAGACATTAACTCAACTCTCAGCAATGCCAATGACTAATTGTATGACCCTGTGCAAATCACTAATTTTTTGAGCTACAGTTTCATAATGTACAAAATGAGGATAATATCATTCAAGCTACTGATCTCACAGGGATGTTTTGAGGAGAATGCTTTTTGAAATTTGAATCAAGATATAAATATGTTGCTTGTATGAGTTATAATAAAACTCTCTTAAGTGTATAACATTGTACTTGGTGTTGGTTGAGATATACAGTTTAAGGCAAAATAAAATATTGGCTCTACAATCATATGCAGTAATAATTATAATCCAAAATAACATAGGGTAATTTCCTTAGAGGTAGAAAACAAAGGGCTGTGTGAAGTCCAAAAAAAGATAAATGGATATTAGTATTAAGGGGGAAGTGTATTCAAAAGTAACTATGAAGAACATGATATGTTAATTTTGATCTTTATAACTCTAGTTCAGTCATATTCAAAAGAACAAATAATATCTTTTATAACAACTATGGATGGAAATGTATCTAAATGATGTAATTTAGTATGAGGCACAAAAGTCAATATGAATTATGACTGTAAAAGAAGTTTATTGAAATAATGTTTGATTTGCTTAAGGAGATATGCTAAGCAAAATGAAATTATTACGTAAATAGAAAAACAAGTGTGTTGAGCACATCAACTCTGAAACTCTGGGTTTATAACTTGCCCTGAATCACATTAAATGTTTTTTTTTTTCATTCTTGACACAAACTGCTAGCTCAGACTTTCAAATGAAAGAGAAATACAAATTGTACAATAGTTGGAAAAACTGTCTTAAATGTTTTTATACTTAGGGTATTTCTGCATTTTTTAGATTTTAGTCTTTTTAGTTTTAAACCTAGGAGTCATGAGTAGTTGTAAGAATAGTTAAATACCTTCAAATATATAATAATATGTCATCCAGTCAAGGCATACTCCAGGAAGCCATGTGTTTTCACTACTACCAGAAGCTAACATCTAAGTGGGTTAATGGATCATATTAGGGACTGATCATAGACACTTGAATGAGATGATAAGGGTCTAGCTATCTCCCATATTTCCTTGTACCCCTTAAAAATATTTACAAACTGTTCAGAAATCAGTGCAGTGAATTGAATATTGGACCTGAAGTCAGGAAAATGTAAATTTGAATCCTGCTTCAGACACTTATTAAGAATATAAGCCTGGGCAAGTACTGGGGATCTAGGACTGGGTTCCTCATCTATAAAATTAGGATAATAATTGCACTCAACTCCTGATGAGACATTCTATGTAGTTGGTTGTTGTCCTTCATTCTTGAAGAGGACCAAAATGACATCACTGTGCTTGAGTCAAGTTTCAATACGTCCAACTGTGGCTGATCAGACCAATAAGAGTTTGGAATGCTCTACCACAGGGAGGGGACAAAGAGCCCATGTGAACATTTGGGGTGGATACTCTAAATATTTGTGTCCTGTGTTTCCTTTGAGCTGTTTCAATTCCACTTTGCTCATAGAGCATAGCACCTTCTCTCATATGGGCACACCATTCTGAGTGGTCCTGTGCCAGTGTCTCCCATGTCATACAATCAATTCCAAAGTTCTTAAGAGAAACATTGACAGTGTCTTTGCATCATTTCTTTTGACTCCCATGTGAGCACTTGCCTGTGAGTTCTCCACAAAAGAGTCTTTTTGGCAAGTGTACATTTTGCATTCAAACAGTGTGGTAAGCCCATCAGAGTTGCACTCTCTGAAGCAGAGTTTGAATGCTTGGCACTTTAGTAAATCACTTTGCAAAGCTTAAACCACTATTTAATGCTAGTTATTGTTATAAACACAATACCTGAAAGATAGTAGGTACTTAATAAATGCTCATTAGTTTTCCTTCCCTTACTAGAGAGAAAAAAATGCCTAAAATTTCACACAAGAAAATGAGAACTAATGAAAATTTAATGTGATCAATATAAAGAAAAATCCCAGTGTATTAAAAAATAGTATAGAACAAATAAATCAACTAAAGAGAAGCAAAACTAAAAAGAAACCATACTGGTATGTCTTATACTGGATAAATGACATTCAGAGAAATTGTTCAAGGATTTAAAATGCTAAGAAAAAAATCTCAAAAGCAAATAAAAGCTTGAAAAAAGTAGAAAATCCATAAGGAAACTAATTAAGAATTAAAAGATCTGGTACTCTTGGTGGAGTTGTGAACTGGTCCAAACATTTTGGAGAGTAATTTGTAATGATAAGCAAAGGGCTATAAAACTGTGCATACCCATTGACCAAGCACTACTAGGCATGTATCCCAAAGAGATCAAAGAAAAGTAAAAAGACATACACGCACACACATTTATAGTAGCACTTTGTGGTGACAGAGAATAGTAAGTTGAGAAGATATTCATCAATTGGGGAGTGATTAAACAAGTTGTATATGATTGTAATGGAATACTATTGTGCTACAAGAAATGGTGAGTTGTGTTTTCAGAAAAACCTGAAAAGTCTTATATGAATGGATGTGAAATAAGGTGAGCAGAGTTAGGAAATCATTGCACACAATAACAGCAATAATATAGAATGATCAACTGTGAATGCCTTAGCTAATCTCAGCAATTCAGTGGCACAACACAATCCTGAAAGACTTATGGTTAAAAAAAAATATTCTGTACCTTAAGAGAAAGAACTGATGGATTCTGAGTTCATATAGAAGCGTATTTAAAAAAAAACTTTCTTTTTTCATTCATTTTTTCTTAGTCTGCATTCTCTTTTGCAACATGGCTAATATTGAAATATCTTTTTATGACTGCACATGCATAATCTATATCAAAATCCTTGTCCCCACAAATTAAGGCAGATGAAGAAGGGAGAGAGGGAATTTGGAACTCAAAAAACTATAAAATGGATATTAAAATTGTTTTTACGTGTAATTGAGACAAATATTATTCAAAAATAATAGATCTGAAAAAAAGAAAAATAATGAAGAAAATAATTTATATGGAAAATATAATGGAAGACATCCAAAAGTACAGAGAAATAAGGAATAACTTTCTTTCCTTTTTTTTTTAAACAATTGGGTTAAGTAACTTGCTCAAGGTTACAGGGCCAGTTATTTCTAACACTGGGGCTGGTGCTCTTACTTGCTGAGCCACCTAGCCGCCCCTAAGCAATTGGGGTTAAGTAACTTGCTCAAGGTTACACTGCCAGGTGTTTCTGTGTGGGTGCTAAGTGTTTGAGCCTGGATTCGATCCCCAGGTCATCCCGACACTTGGGCCAGTGCTCTTACTTGCTGTGCTACCTGGCCGCCCTTAATAACTTTCAATATAGAAGAAAACAGTATTAACCAATAAAGAACAGTTGGGAATAGAGGCTCAACAATATCAAGTTTTCCATGATTTTTGTTTTTTGTTTTTTAGGATATGATTATCACCAACAGAATATTCACAGCAGTGATGGCCATTGTAAATATGCTGACAGTGCTCAGGCACAAAATATAACAGACTTTCCACATATAAAACAAAAGCAAAACATTTATTCAGACAGCACAAAACCAAATCCCAACTCCACAAAACCGAATCCATCATAGCAACATAGAAGTTAATTAGCTATAACAGTACAGAGAGCTACAGCATCCTTTAGCCTTCCCACAAACCAGCATTTACTCACAAACCTGTCTCCCTTGTGTGCATCCTCTCCTCCCTCCAGTCTCTTTCTGACTCCCAACTTCCTGTGGACTCTGCTCTACTCTTCAGCAAACTCCTCCCACCACAGGCTCCATGTGATTACATTCAGCCTATTGGGGGGGGGCAGGGTATATCTTCAAAGCAGGGAAGGTCTTCAAATTCTCTTAGGCTTATTAAGGGGCAGGGACGATCTTCAAATTTCCATTACCATTACAACGACATAGAAGTAAAGATGAATCCATGCATTCCTCTGCATAAGGAATAATTCTCTTAGAAACTTCATTTAAAGTGGGCAATCAGATAGATGGATAGATAGATAGACAGACAGACAGACAGACAGACAGACAGACAGACAGACAGACAGACAGATAGATAGATAGATAGATAGATAGATAGATAGATAGATAGATAGATAGATAGATAGATAGATGATAGTGTAAGTGAGCAGGATTTTGTTATCCTTTTTAGAGTTTAGTTTCTCAAGATCCATAGCTATGGCAATGTCTAGATTCCATGTGTTAGATAATAACTCCCAGAATAGTCCTAAGGATACTAGATAGTAATTCTTAGAATCAGAGTGATAGGCTATCCTAATGAGGCTGCGCCTGGAGATAGGGGTGAAATAATGTGATATTTACTATGCTTGCACAGAACGATGATTGCTTAAGTTAACCTGTGAGCTTGGTGTTGACAAGATGCCTTTTTTCTGTCTTATAAAACAATTGGGCACTGATCAGTGAATAAGGGACACCAAGAGGAATACATAGGAGAATCCATGGGTGAAACATGGAGGAACCCATTTGGGATTTGTGTAATACGTAGAGGAATGCATGTACCTGCCTCAACTAACCCTCATTAAGGCTTGAAGGGATTTAGGAGATGCAAAACCTCTGCCTGTATCAATTGACCCCATTGAGACATAGGGATAATTGCCCTTACCTTCATGCTGGCCCTTGGAAGAAGGGTTGTTAGGGAATCTGTAGGAGTTGGTGCTCACATTATCAGAAATTCCCTTTGAGAAGACTAGAATAAAGTAAAATTATTTAACCACTCTGAGGCTGTCTTCCTGTCCTTCCTGTATGACCAGATCAAGAGTGAACCTGTGAGGTTAGAGGCCACAAACTCCAATGCTTCCCATGTGTTATCTGTGAAATTGATAAAGATAGAAATGTATTTCTTTGCCCCTTGTGTTTAAACCTAGCCCTGTTTGTCCTTGGTGTGAACCTGAAAAATGTTGTATGCTAAACAGTACTAAAGGTCTTGAGTTATACTAAATCCAGATAAACATGCTTACAAAGCTGTTGCAGATAGAAATAGTCTGTTCTATAAAGGGCATAGAAAAACCTGCATCAACCTCTGGCTAATACATTTTTTTTTCTTAAAGAATTCCTCCATATTTATTTGTCTATTCTCTTGTGTCCCATATTAGAGGTTTCTATTGCTGACTTGCTTCTAACCTGGTGAACTATTGTTATTTTGTACACCAATGCAAACCTAAGTGGCACTACTGTAGGAGGGGTCTTGGACTACTTGATGATTTAGAAAATCAAAATTGTCTGGACAATATTTCAGGGAATTTTTAAAGAATATTCCCCAGATTTTGTGGAAACAACAAGGAAACCAAAAATAGAAAGTATGGCCCTGACATTCATGGCAGAAAACAAAAGATTTGATCCTTCCAGATCCATCACAATTAAGTTGAAAAACTATACATAAAAGAAACAAATACACTGTAGAAAGAAAGACGGAAGAAATTATTGTGAAAAGACAATTAGAATAAGCACCATTTTTTTTCAAGAAAAAACAAAGATAATCATGCAGAATAGAATAAAACATTTTCAGGACTAAGAATCCTGAGTCATAGTCCCATAATTATTTAGCCAACAAAACTCAGTATGATATCTAAAAATAATAGCAAAACAGTTGAGAAACAGATTTTGAAAAGTTTACTGAAGCATGGCCATTTAGGGAAAACCTTTGAACAACAAAAAGGATAAAATGGTTTCTAATAAAATGTGAGAACCTATCAAAAACCTATATTATTCTCATCACTAAAAGTTTCAGAAGTATGTTTCAGAGAAACAGGATGGGTTGGGAGAGAGAAGGGAAAGTGAATAAATTAATCCCCAAGTTAGTTTTGCTTTTCCTAATAGGAAAATATCATTTACAAAATTTTATATTTACTCACCTCAAATTATGAAATATAACAACTTTCTTAGATTAGTTTTGTACATCAAGCTCTCTCCCTTGTGCTGAAGCTCATGTTTAATAATAATAACTATCCCAGAGGTAATAATAATAACATAAGGTTGCAGTGGTTTCTCCTAGTAGATCTAGGATGATGATGATGACGAAGACCGATGATGATGATGGTGATGATACTAACTTTTCTCCATTGGGATTCAGGATGCCTTCTCACCTACCCCAGGTTCTAATGAGGAATAAAAATTCTGTCTCTTTAAAGGAAAAAAAGTTTGTGTTTTTTTTAACCAGTATTTCTCTGATCCACTCTTATTCATTAAATATTCTTGGCAGCATTTTGGTGGTTGCCAACTTTTGTTTTGTATCAATGCCAATTCATTTTTTTCAAATGCTTTATCAACTTCTGATTTACATCATTCATTTCCACCAGATTTTGAGTTACAAATTTTCTCCCCATTTTTCTCCTACCCACCCCCCTCCAAAATAGCAGTCCGACAGGATATCCCCTCCTCCAATCTTCTCTCTCCCATATTTTCTCCCATACCCCTTTTGACTTTTCCAGTGGATCTCTATGCCCCAGTGCCTGTATATCTTATTTCCCAATTACATGTAAAATAGTATTGATAATAGTATATATATATATATATATATATATATATATATATATATATATATAAACATATGTATTTGAATATTTGATTTTAAAACTTAGAATTCCAGATTCATTCCCTTCCTCCCTTGTCACCATCCTTACTGGGAAGATAAGCAGTTCATTATAGGATGTACATGTGTGGCTAATTCAAAACAATAACGTAGTAGATATATTGTAAAAGACTAACTATATTTCCCTCCTATCCCACCTCCCACCTGTTCTACTCTCTACTTTAATCCCCTCCCTTTTCAAAAGTGGGTGCTTCCAACTTCCCTCCCCGCCAGCCTGCCCTCCCTTCCATCATTCCCCCTCTCATACCCTTTCCCCCTACTCTCCTGTAGGGTGAGATACCCTATTTAGTGTGTATTTCATTCCTTCCTCAAGCCAAATTCAATGGGAATAAGGTTGACCCATTCCCTTTTGCCTTCCTATTCTTCCCCTCCATTGTAAGCATTTTCCCTTGCCTCTTCTGTATGAGATAGTTTACCCCATTCTGTCTCTCCCTATCTCCTCTCATTATATTCCCCTCTTACCTCTTAATGTCACCTTTTAAGTATCATCTCTTCCTGTTAAATTGGTCCTGTGCCTTCTATCTATTTATACCTGTAAACATATACACACATTCACATATGTATTCCTATGCCCATATACCCTCATATATAGACATATATATATAGACATATATATTCAACTACTGAGAAAAGTTTGATAAGTTACAATTATTGTTTTTCCATGTAGGAATTTTAATAGTTCAACTTTGATAAATTCTTTATGATTTCTTTTCCCTGTTTACCTTCTCATGCTTCTCTTGCTTCTTGTATCTGAATGTCAGATTTTCTGTTCAACTCTGGTTTTTTCATCAAGAATGCTTGAAAGTCCTCTATTCCACTGAAAGACCATATTTTTCCCTGAAACATGATACCCAGTTTTGCTGGGTAGGTGACTCTTGGTTTTAATCCCAGCTCCTTTCTTAGTCATTCTTCCCTCCTTTACCCTATTCAGTATCTAAATCACCAGTTTTTTTTTTCCTTCATCCTATCCTTTGTCTTCATATCCAGAGAAATCAATATGCACACTGATGTTACCTTAAACAATTTCCCTAAGAAGTATATTGTTGGAGCCAAAGGTGTGAGAGACACTGTGGCAGTCACAAGATGCTGGAGGGGGTGCACGTGACATCTGAGAGGCAGAAACATGGAGATGTGGAGGCCGACTCTGCCGGGCCGAAAGGGCTGACATGGCATTGAGCGCAGGGCCATGGGAGCCGACTTTGCCAGGTTGGGAAAGGCCGACGTGGCATTGAACGTGCCCTGGAGCCGACTTTGCCAGGTTGGGAAAGGCCGACGTGGCATTGAACGTGCCTTATCAACACGGATTCCTCTTAACACATACTCCTTTGCCCTGCACTCGGGAGAGTGCACAATTGGCTCCCACATGGCATGTGACTGTAAGAAGAATGATAAGGATATTAGGGAAAAAGCAAGGGGAGGCTCCCCCTCTCTATCTCTTTTTCTCTCTCTCTTCCTCCCCCTCTCTCTCTTTCTCTCTTTCCTGCTCTCTCTGTCCCACGGTTCCACTCTGCTGTGTTTTGATGGCCACACTGTTAAGATGTAACTGAATAAAGAGCAGCCTCGCTTGGCAACCTCTGTGTCCTTGGGTGTTCTGTGAGGGTGTTCTTCTTGGAGACAAGAAGCTGGAGACGTCCGAAGACCGGGTATAAGGTAAGACAAGGCCGGAGCTGGGAAGAGACCAGCAGTATATCATACCTTCTTAACTCCCATGACTTACATCTTTCACTTCATACAGGAATGGTCATATCCTTGATCTAACTACTAACCATAAAAGTGCTTTAAATTCACTATCCAAAACTATGAATTACTATCTTTCACCACAGTCTCCTGGCCTACATTCACTCCCTGTGCCTCACTCCTCCAGACTTATACTTTGCCCTTACCATATATGACCTCTGGTCCTTCTATATCTCCCTATTCTCATAGTCCATTACCCATGTTCTGACTACTTCTCTACTTTCACCATCTCAATTCAATGTTTTAACAGTTCAGTCATATAGTAAAATAATTCTCAAATCTCTGGTACCCTTGTCCTGTTGCCAAAGATTTTTCATGAAAGACCAAATTTTCTTTACACATTACATCCAACATCTTCAGTCTTACTCACATACTGCTGAATACTAACAGAGAATTTTATACACATACATGCATATATACATATACAATGCATATATGTATATATTTGTGCACATGTACATGTGTACAAAGAGAGAAATGGAACATATATAAATCCATATTGTGATGCTACAAAACCATTTTCCAACAGATAAATGGTTAAAGATTATGAATAATAGTTCTTGAAAGACTCACAAACTGTTAACGCAAATTTATACATAGTTGGTGGATCCACGAATGAATATAGCTATTTTGGAAAGCAGTTTGTAATTATTCAAATATGTGCATACATATATATTCAGTTTGTTGTCTAAATACATCTCCTACCCTTTGCTAAGAAAGCTACAGCATATTATTTTCAATTTTTTTTGGTTTATATGATAATTAATATTAAAGCCAAGTATTCATTTCTAATTTATTATAGAATAAATTGCATACAGTGTTGGTTTAAACCTAGTTTTAGTCAGACTGATTTGTAATTTTCCTGAGAGTCTGAGGCAGATATTGAGTTCTTTGGTAAGTTATTTGTGTTTTTGCCTTTGTTGAATGATGGCTTATCAAATCCCATTTTTTTTATTCTTCCTTGTCGCCAATGATCTACTTCTCTATTTTTTTTAACCAATACCAAATAGTTCTGATAACTACTGCTTTATAATATAACTTGAGATATGGAAGTACAGTCCTCCTTTTATTCCTAACTTTTTAAAAGCTTTGCCTTTGCATTCCAGCTTTTTTTCTCTAAATATATTTTCTTATTTTATCAAGTTCTGTGACATATCCCTCTCATAGTTTAATTGGTATATCATTAAAAGTATAAATTAGTTTCATTGGTATTGTCGGTTTTTATTACATTGACTTGTCTCTACCATGACCACTGAATGTTCTTCCAGCTATTTAAGTTGTTTGATAAGATTTAAAGATCATTTTTTAATTAAATCTATGCAGCAGTGGTGTGTCCTTTGGTCAATTAATCCCCAAATACTTTATGAATTATGTAGTTCATTTTAATTGGATGTTACTCTCTCTTGCTGACTTAGATGTTTTGTGATGTATATACGCTGTTGTTTTTAATTACTTTATTTTGCAGTCTGCTACTTTGAGGAAGATATTATTGTCTCAATTAGTATATTTACTGATTCTTTTTCTAAGTGTCATTATATCATTAGAAAATAGTAATATTTTTAGATAATCTTTGCATAGCTTCATATTGTTAATTCTTCTTCTGCTACAAATTTTGCTAATGTTTATAGAATTCTGTCAAAGTACATTGTGGGCATTCTTGCTTTACCCTTGTATTTGTTGTGAAAGCTTCTAGGGTACCCAAATTGTCTGTGTTATTTGCTTTTGTTTTTAAATGGGTTTGATGATATTAAAACAGTCTCTTTATGGTTATACTTTATAGGGGGCTTACCATGAATAAGTGTTGTATTTTTCCAAAGGTATTTTCTACATCTATTGAAATAATCATGTGGTTTTTGTTTTTTAATATTATTAAAGTTATTTTTTTCCTGAAATATTTCTAATATATTTCTTAAATATATCTAGCTTTGTCTCTTCATCTTCTACTTAGTTATAAGTTTGTTTGCTGGCTTGTTTGTTTGTTTAAGATAGGATGGGTTAAGTGGAGTTTGGATCTTTAATGCCATTAGTTTACAGGTATCCAGTTGAAAAAAAAGAATCTTCTTTAGGCACAGACTGTCAGCTGAGGCACTGATAATTTAAATGATTTGTCCAGGGTAAATATAACCACATTTCTCCATAGTTAACCATTCATGCATCATATGTTTCAGAAACTCTGATTGACTTGCTGTTCTTGCACAGGATATCCACCTCCCACTTCCATGCTTTTGTAAGCTGACCCCAAGCCAGGAATGTTCTTTTTCCTTGTCTCTGTGTCTTGCATCTCTGGCTTCTTTTAAAGCTCCACTAATATGCCATATCCTACACAAGGCATTTTCTTTTTTGGAGGGAGGAAAGCAGGGCAATTGGAGTTAAGTGCCTTGCCCAAGGTCACATGGCTATTAAGTGTTAAGTGTCTGAGGCCAGATTTGAACTCAGTCCTCCTGACTCCAGGGCCAATGCTCTATTCACTGTGCCACCTAGCCGTCCCAACAAGGCATTTTCTTATGCACCCAGTTATCTGTGCTCCCCCTGAAATTTGTTTGTACTTACTCTTACATAATTGTATTTATTTACCTCTGTAAATGTTGTATCCCTCAATAGAAGGTTTTTGTAACTTCAGAAGGTAGGATAGTGACTTTACATGTCAAATGTGTTTAATTGCTTAGTAAATTTTTGTCTGCATCCTAGGAATTGTTCTGGAATGGGAACAATCTAGGAATTTTTTTATATACTATAGAAGCTGTTGAATATTTAATAATCTTTTCTTTCATTTATTATCTTATTTTTAGAGGGAATACTGGTATCACTTTTGCTTTATTTAGTGAAACAAAAAATCCAGGAATATAGTTGCTGATTGTTTAGTATGGATTAAAACTAGCTATAAGATCAGAATGCAGTTGGTTAGTCTTTTTAAATCATTATCCTCAACATGTAAATCAATAAACTTTTCTTAAGCATTTGCTATATGTCAGGTACAGTGTTAAATTCTAGGGATTTAAAACAAGAAAAACCAACAGTCCTTGCTCTCAAAGGACTCACATTCTTACAAGAGAGACGATTTGTAAACAACTATATATGTTAGAAGGAAAGCACTAGAAGTGGGGAAAAATGGAACAACTGAAGGAAGCCAGGAGGCAGAGGTATGTCATCCCAGTGGTGTAATGATTTTGCATGACTATTTAGTCTCTACCTCTATCAGTAATAGAGTTGCTTAATTTCACTTTTTTTTAGGAGACATCTTCAGAAAGAATGGTTCTGAGAAAAGTTTCTAAATTCTGTCTTCCCCTAAACACCATCAGCTAATTAATGTTTCAGCACATTCTCTATGGGGAATAAATCAAGAAATGAAAAGATTTTTTTTGTTGTTACACTCTCATTCTCCTTGCCTTTTTAGTCTTTTATATGTATTCCATTTTATCTGAAGACAGGAAAGATAGTGTGACTTTCTTTATTCCTCATTTTTCATAATACCTATGTCTACATTCACTGATTTTGTGTTGTGTGAATCTCTTTTCACAGCTCACCTAATGAATGTTAGAAGGGAAGGACATCTGAATATTTATAAATTTGAAGGGTTTTTTTCTAAAAAAATTTTAAAATACGTATTTCAATTTTTTGTTTCTGAAAAATAAAAGGCTTACATCATTGTTCAATCTCAAGTGTCTTGGTAAGCAGGAAAAGTATGAATACCCTTGTGCTGTTCTGCCAAAATATTTCAGTTTTCCACAAAACACTGGTGCCAATTAAATTTTGGGTTTAACTGATAAAAATCCCTGTAGTTATGGATGTGTATTATGGCTCTAGTATTGTCTACACCAAACTGAAAATCAAGCTATGCATACTTATTGAAACAGGAACAGCAGGGGGAGAAATTTATTTAAGGGGAGACTTGTGCCTTAGCCCATAGAGGTTCCCTTTTACTTGAATATATTTTGCAGAACTATAGGAAATGAATTCCTTCCTCATTCTTTCTGCTTTTCCCCACATATAGCTGTTTCGCCTTTCTACTTATTCTAGAAACAACATGGAAGATGAATCTCCAAAGATGAATAATTAGAGTAGACCTTACCTTTAGAGAATTGTTTTGGCAGCTGTGTGGAGAATGAATGGAAAAGGAGAAAATTTTATCTGGCTAATTGGCAGGAGGAGGTCAGTAGAGGATATCCAATTAGGAAACGTTTGCAAAATAAATTAATTAAAGTGATGGTCATTTGAAAAGAGAGAAGGTGACAAATGCTCTAGAAGTATAATCGTCCTATCATTAAAATGGGAAGATATAAGGAAGCATTGTAAGTCATTGTTGGTGGATTCTAGCTCTCTCAGATCATCTCTTATTTCAGATAATATGGTTCATGAAGTGAGAAGAGGGATACATTGTGATATAAAAGCGTAGACAACTTATCCTTTGGAAGGACATGTAGCACCAGACATTTTGATCCAACACTTGTTTCATATGCTAATGTTGCCCGTTAGATCAGGTTTGATTTGCTTTGGAAACTTCATAATTTATCTGTGAGAAGGAAAACACATAAACATGTGAGAAAGCAGGGACAACAGGTAAACAGGGAAATCAACAAAACTAGGGGTTTCTGTCAGGATTCCTCAGGTACGGGGGATATTCTGAAAATGAAGAACAATAAGCTTGCTTGGTCAGGATATGATCCACTGCAAAGATGGCACTGTACTTTGGAAAGCATCATCACATATCTTCTTTGCATTCTTGTTCTTTGGCATTTTTCAGCATTCACTTTATTTTTGTAGTGGTTACTCTTTCCATTTTGCTTGTTGTAGTGATTGTGTGTGTTTCCTTTTCACTCTATCAGTTCAAGCATTTTCATGCTTCCCTGTTTTTCTTGCAGCACAGTACTCATGTACTACAATTCCCCAATCGACAGACATCTACTTTATTTGAATTTTTTTCTATGACAAAAAGTATTGCTATACACATGTTGCTATAAACATTCTTCTTATCAACAATCTCCTTGGATATATATGATTAGTAGTAGAATTTCCAGGTCAACTTGTTAGTACATTTTAGTTGCATTATCTATATAACTATAAATTGCTTTCTAAAATGGTATAATAATTCACAGTTCCACTACTAATGCACTAGTATGCCTGTCTTCCAACATTTCCTCCAACATTGAATATATCCAACTTTTGTTATCTTTGACAATTTAATAGGTGAGAGGTGAATTCCCAGAGGCATATTCATTTGAATTCCTCTTGTTATTAGTGATTGAGAACATTCTTTCATATACTTGTCAACTAGGAAATACCTTTGACCATACTGGGTGTTCCTAAAGACTTAGAGACTTTTTCAGGTATGAAAGCTCAAAATTGCAGTAAGGTTTTTAAGATCCTCTCTGGATGTGTGTGTGTATAGCCACTCTTTCTATATACCTTGGATACCAAACTGTTATCTAAGAAATTTGATACAAAGATTCACTACTCCTCCCCATTCAAGATGCATTAATTTTGTTTTAAGATATGTTCAGTTTCATATAATCAAAGTAATCTACTTTATCTTCTGTAATTTGTGTCTTCCTTATTTGAATGAGACAATGTCTTCAATCCAGAAGTGGGAAAGGTATATGATATGCTTCTTTTTTAATTTTAATGGTATGATATTTATTATTAAAATAATGCCCATTTAGAATTTAATGTGGAATATAGAATATGCCACAAGATGATGGTTTAAGCCTAATTTCTGCTAGTCTGCTTTCTGGTTTGCAACACACAAACAAAAGAAAGAGCAAAGGCAAAGAGTGCTGGCTTCTTATTTTGGTCAGAAACCTAGTACACACTGAGTTTTCCAAACTACAAGGAGCTTTCTGCATAGGGATTTGGTACCTGGGTTTGACTGTGTGTCACATCTCTCTCAGATGACAAAATTATCTGGGGGGATACACTCCAATGAGTATCATGGTGAATAAGGCAATCCAATTAGGATCTGAACAATAAATGTCCTTTTCTAAATAGGGCACAACAGATTTTCCTAGGGGTGCCAGTGCCATAGGTGATCCCCACAAAAATCCAGAAATCCCTCTGGATCCTTAATGCAAAATACATTAGAAACTCTACACATGGAACCCTGCGGAATTCATATGGAATTGAAACTTCACCCAGCCTCTCACCTCAAAATACAAGAAGGCTCAGGTAGAGCTATAGCAAACAAATTCAACTGCATGTCAATTTTAGGCACAAGCATTCTTACCCTTAGAAATAGCAGAATGCATTGCTCTCACAAAAACATGTGTAAGGGTTATGGGATTTAAAGATCTTCCATGCCCCGTTGGACTTGCTGACGTAGCAGGAAGGGGCGGAGCAAGAGGAAGCGGAAGCCAAGCTAGCGTTCTTGCGGTGGCTGGCGGTGGTGGTGATGGCGGCAGCAGCAGAGGCAGTGGCAGCGCGAAGCCCTTTTTGAGTTAGGACTGCTAAGGACTCCTGCTGAGGACTGCCAGGGGCCGGAGCTGCTGGGAGCGCGCTTCCAGGACGCTGGGTGGTTGCTGTGTGTGGGGAAAGGAGGACCTTTGCCTGAGGTAGCCTGTTCTGTTTTAAAGGCTTGAAAATGTGGGTGCTTTCTACTTTATCTACCTGTGCCAATATCATAACTACTCTGATGGCTTTCACTTTCTGGTTTTGGGACTCAGTCTTTTGGTATCTTAATAAATTTTCTAGTTTATTTCCTCATATGGCAAACATGACGTATTTTGTAATGAATAATTATATCAGCATATTTGTAATCTCTATAGGCATTGTGAATATGGCATTGCTGATACAACATGCAGTCTAGATCTGCTTAAATGGAAAACAAATAAACAAAAACAACATGATTTTTTTTCTACTAGGAAGTAGCATTTTAGTGATGTAATCTCCAGATTTCCTCCATTAAATTTTATAATTAACATCTTTCAGTAATATAGAAGGTATAAAATAGTCAAGCTATCAATAAATGAAAAGTTTGCAAAATTACATCAGTAGAACTGACTTTAAGAAACAAACCAGAAATAAATTAACTGCACAATTACAGTTGGATTTTTTTCCCAGATTTTCTAGGGTATCAAAATTTAGGATATCTAAAATTTAAATCCCAGAGCAAAGAATGTCTTAAGTCATCCCTGCAAGTATGAAAGGCTCGCTTTTTTTTCTTCTCAGACAAGGCCTATATATAACAGTTGCTTCCATTTTAGAAGACATGGGCATGTGCAAAAAAACCCTGTTACAGATAAAATTATGTTGCTCAATATTAAATGGATATGCCTAACATTCTAGAAATAGAAGAATCAGTAGAATGAAGAGATTTAAAATTCCATTTATTTTAGAGGTTCTTAAGATTATTTTGCTTTGTTATTTACTAGCTGCATTTTGAAAAATTGTACACATCTGCTCTCAACAAATTATTTTACATACTTTTTTTTACAACATTACAATTTTTAAAATTTTCAATCTTTTAAGTATTTACTTGATGTCACCTATGCAAGGTATTTATAGAGAAACATGAGTCTTCATATGAATTCTGTGTAGAACCGACAACAAAGAAATTGGATAAGTTTTTTAAAAGTTCCCATCAAACAGGACTTTCTAAAATTTCAGTTTTCTGGTCACACTGTTTCTTTTAATTTCCTAAGCTTTCTCAGTTGTTTCACTAGTCTTAACAGGAAGGAATGAAACAGTGCTAGGTTTCTTTTAAATTATACACATATAAGAACAAAGATAAAACCATTAGTTTATTTTAGTAACTTTTCAGATCTGTAAACAAGTTCCCAGTGGATTGGGTCTGTTGAAGTCCTGACATTAAAAGTGGCTTATCAGAAGTAATAACACTGTACAAGAGATGGATCTAACCATATGGGTCAAAATGATGAGTAAAAATAATGAGTGGTGATATAAATTATGAATGAAATAAATTAAACAAAATATGAAAGATGTAATCTATATTAAATACTTTAAATATAAACTGACTAAATTTAATTCTAGTGACTTAGAATTTTAATTCTATCCATAAAGGTACCTAACTATGGTTTGATTTTATGTTATTTTTGCATAGTATTTTGGTCTGTTTGTATCTTCACACTCTTTTGTATAAACATCAGTTCTTCTGAAAGTATTACTGAAACAAAAGTCAGTATCAGTTTTACTGATTTATTTAGTAAATAGCAAAAAATTGAAACTTATTTGATTAAGTATGAATGTTTTCAAATCTTTGCTAGAAATGTTGAGATATTATTTGACATGACAGATGGAAAGCTAACTTTGCAGGCAAGAAGACCTTCAAATTCTACCTCTGACACACACAAGGGAGAGGACTATGTGCAGCAAACCTCTTAGAGACTCCAGATACTTCTATAAGATTGTAAATTATAGCCATATTAGGAATTCCAATCTGAATTGAAAGAAGGAATTTCCAAATCAAGGAATGCTTCATATTAATTAAATCACAGGACAAACCCCTCCCTAAAAGGAAAGAAAGAAAGAAAGAAAGACCAAAAACCAAGCAAAGTTAAAGGATGAAACATAACCACTTAAATACTGGGAAAAGGTGATTTATTTCCTGTATAAAATGAGGCAGCTTTTAATTGTGCAAATCCTATGGAAAAATTACTTCAACATATTATCATTATTTTTTCCTAGGAATCTTAATTATTAAGCATTTAACCATTTATTCAATAGCTCAATTTCCCCTATGCATTGTCTTCACAGTGAAAAATTACTTTTATATTTAACTTTTAGAAGAATCAGAAGTAGAATACCTCTACAAAATAGGTCAGGCTAATTCCCAAGATATTAGTTACTGAGACAAATTTAGGAGACGACTCTCACTATTGTTCTCCCTAACAACCTGTAATCTTTTCATCTTTATATTGCATTGTAATAACTTCATGCAATCTCAAAGGGAATTAGAATAATGAATGCTGTTAATAAGTGAAGGTGCTTTATGAAGAGTATCTCATTTGGCACATTTTACAAAAATATTATCCCTTTGACAGAGAGTGAATGTATATTGAAAATAAGATTTCTTGACTCCAAATACTGATTATGCACTCATACAGATATAGAGAAATACTTTTGCTCTAAACATTAGCCTGAAATCCATTTTAACTGATTTCATGTTGTTATGTTTGTGGGCTAAATCTTGATAAGGATGAGTGAACAAGTTAGAAGATATAACTTATAAGGGGCAGATCAATGTAGTTTCCATAATGAAAATTATGTCACCAGTCTCACTAGATATAACTTAGCTAAACAAAAAAATTATGTGTCATCATCCTAGTAAGTTTAATTTATTTCAAATATGCAGAAGCTTTTAAGAAGGTTCCATACAAAAGACTGTTAAAGTAATATTTCAAGGGGATTTTCTCATACAAAGAGTACTAGCTTCAAGTCACAAAATAAATACAGATATAAAGGGTCACTTCCTTTGATAAAATGTTTTAAGGGTACAGTATGCCTGGTTTGGGAGTTGGAACTAATTTTATTTAATATTTTTATAAGTATGTGGAGAAAGAAAGTACATATTGAAATATCTAAGTCTGAAAATAACTGCTTCATGGTAATAAAATGTCAAACTTACAATGAGAAACTGCAGAAGGATACTGAAAGCCCATGGGAGTGGTCATAAAAGTGGCATATAAACTGCAAGATGTGCAAGCATAATATAATTCATTTAGGTTAAATCAGTACCCACTATATGGATGATTATAATTTAAGAAGGACATTGGTAAGCTGAATAAAGTTTAGATGAAGGCCCACTGGTAGGCTGAAGGGCCTTGAATTCACATAATATAAAAAAATTATTTGAAAGAACTGAGGGTTTAGCTTTGAGAAATGGATATTGGAGGTCAAGGATGGGGCATAATATCTGTCTTTGAAGAATCACAGGGAAGAGGAAGTAGAATACTGTTATGGGAAAAATATCTCCTTTCTGCATTCATGTAGTAAGTAACTGCTACTGAGATTGATTTATCACAAAACAAAAGTCATAGAAGTAAAAACTTGGAATTTATTACACTTGAGCATAGACAAAAAAGATAAACCTGAATGAAGATTAAGATTTTAATAAGGCCTCTCATAGATAAAATTATGTAAGAGTGACAGGAAGAAAATCTTGTATATATTGCAATCTTGTGCATTCCTCTTAGACCAATAAAATTAAAGAAAAAGCAAGTTTAAACCAAGCTTCCTTCAGTGGCATAAAACTTAAAGAAACTTGGGTAAACAAAACCATAATCTCATACATATCCTAAGTAAAATCTAGTTAAACAAACTCTATAATTGGGTTACAGATTAGACTACATTTAAAGGACTGACAAATAGAATGAAGAGGGAAAAGGGATTTTACGTGTCACCAAGAAGTCAAGAGATAGTTGAAATGCCTTCTCTCCCTTATCTAGGGAATGTTTAGGCTTTAAATAAATTTTCACCTCCCACGGTACAGGTTTCAGCCAGTTCAATAACTTTTTTTTTTTTTTGCTTTTTGGAGGGCAGTTGGGGTTAAGTGACTTGCCCAAAGTCACACTACTAGTAAGTGTGTAAAGTGTCTCAGGCTGGATTTGAACTCAAGTCCTCCTGACTCCAGGGTTGGTGCTCCATTCACTGCACCACCTAGCCACCCCAATTCAATAACTTCTAAACTAGAAGAAATAACCCTGAACTTTTTCAAATACTAAGAAGTAATAAAAGGAAATTTTAAATGCCCATAAAACCATTGTATATCCCAATGGGCAGAATCCAGAGCAGTAGATGAAAGTCAAATTTAGATTAAATGTTGAAAAAAATGTCCTCACAATTAGAACTTTTTAAAAATGGGTGAACTGACTCAAAAGGTGGTAGAATTAAGAAGCCTTAATATTTTTATTAACAAAAATTTGAAAATTCATTGATGTAATTTTTTTTCAAAATTTTAAGAGCAATGTTCAGAGGCTACTTGTCATAATGCATGGAAAGATGACTTTGGATAGAGGAAGAACTTCAAAGTCTGCCTCTTACACATGCTAGTGTTAGGCAGAACTCTGGGCAAGTAGGTTTTGAGGCACAGTGGGTAGCGTGCTGGAGCTGAAGACAGAAAGACAGGTAAGTTTAAATCCAGCTTCATGCTCATACTAGCTATGTAATCCTGGGTAAGAAATTTAAACTCTGTTTGCCTTGATTTTCTCAGCTATAAAATGGTAATAAGAATGACACCTACCTCATTTGGTCTTTATGAAAAACAAGTAAAACAATATTTCTAAAACACTTATAAGGCTTAGCACACAGTAGTTTCTTAATAAATGCTTATTTACTCCCTCATTCAAAAATAGTCTATATGGCTGTAGCAGCAAGCACCCCAGCATTGCCAGGATGGCTGCCAACATAGGTTCTTAGATCTGCTTTTTTAAAGGAAAGCAACTCAAAATGGATTAACAAGCTTACTTTAATCAATCAAACATGTATCATTTACCTAGTTCAGTGGGAAAAGGGCAGCACCCTGAACTTCAATGTACATAGACAGAAGTTACAAGAGAAACAGATCAAGCAGACAGGCTTCCAAACAATCCAATCCATTACATCCATACCAAATCACAGTTACTAGGGAGGGAAGCACCAACATCTGGGTTTTCAAAGCCTGGGGGTGGGGTGGCTCTCAACAGCTGCCCAGAGTCTCATCTGGTCAAATCATACAACCCTTCTCAAAGTGAGCCCCAAAACCAAGTCTTGCATCAGGGATTATATAGCCTTCTCCTGGGTCAGAGAATGTAACCACCCTCTTGACCCACTGCCCAATCACACAGCATCAAGGTGTGGGCATTCCTGAAAACCAAGCCTCCTGCAACAGGCTCCATGTGACCACATTCAGCCTATTAGGGGGCAGAGTATATTTTCAAATCAAGGAAAGTTCTCAGAGTCTCTTAAGCCTATCAAAGGGCCTGGGGCAGGGAAAATCTTTAAATTTGCATTTCCATTACAATGGCCAATTGCATATTATAGTGGGGAATTCTTTCACTTTGAGATTGGAGAAAATGGCAGCTAGGGGGCTTTCCAACATTCAGATTTGGTGATTTTATTATTTATGATCTGTGAGTTTCCTACGAAATTGTAAACGACCTGAACCATCTCAGATGACTACCTAAATATACTAGCCAAATACTTTTTCTGTCATTTTTTTTGGGGGGGGGGGATCATGAGGAATAGATGGGAAATAAATTATAGAACATCTTTATCTTATAAAAAAGTATCGTGTGCCCTCACATAGAATGGTTGAAATAGTTCTGATTGCTCTTCCTTTACAAATACAAAGTAAGGATGGAAATAGATAGAAGAAAGGCAATTAGATAAAGTATAGAGAAAATCTTCATCCTGCTAAGGCAAGGGATAATCAATCAGCCAACAAAAATGACACTTCCTATTTTGAAATATGATGGGTGTGAAAAGATATTATGAAACTGCAAAATTATAAAGGAAATGTGTGTAGGGGGTTAGGTTAAAACATTAATCTAAAGTGACACAGGGTCCTGGACAATCTGGAAAGCAGAGAAAACAAAAGGAGAAAGGTTGGGGAAGCCTGAGTGAGGACAAAGAAAAAGTGAAGACACATAGGTCTTTTCCTATAATAATCTGTCAACATAGAAATACAACCAGAACTTTGTCTCATGAGTTTGATAATTACTCTTCTCTGAAATAGATGCTAAATAATGTTTTCTCTTTAGGTTAACATGTATGTGTTCAAAAGATTCAGTAACAATAAAACTTAGGGTATGCCCTTGACACTTTAAGATATAGGACAATCAGAGGCAGTGGAATACAATTTTCTGGAAGGCAAAAGAGCTTGGATTACAACCAAGGATCACATACCCAGTGACACTGAGCATATTCTTCCAGGCAAAGAGATGGTCATTCAATGATATAACAGAGTCCCAGACCTTCTTGATAAAAAAGCCAGAACTCAATGGAAAATTCAGCCTCCAATTATGAGATGCAACAGTGACTTAGAAAGGTAAACAAGGAGAACACACACACACCCTGCTATTTGATAACAGCAAAGTGGTTATAGAGAAGTAGAGGGTATGAGTATAAAATACACAAAATGACAATTTAAAAAAAAATCTTATTAAGGTCTACAAAAGGACTGCAATGGAAGAAAGGGAATGGATGAAGTGGAAAAGGGTAAATTTTGCCACACATAGAGGCATAAAAACTGTATAGCAGAGGAAAAAAAGGGAGGGAGTTGGGAAGCATATGAGCTTTTCCCACATTGGTTCTGGTACAAGGAGGGAATAACAACCCGTTAAGCATAGGACTCTATGGAGAAGAAACACAAAAAAAGTATCATTTTAGAGGGAAAGAGAGGAGGGAGAAGAGCTTCGCATGAGATTTGTTCCTGTCACTCTTGGTGTGAAGAAAAAAAAACATACTTCATTAAGTATAAAAATATCCTACAGGTAGTAGAAGGGGGAAAGGGTTATGAAAGAGGTGTGGGACTGGTTTGTAGGAAGGGAAGAAGTAAGGGGAAAGGGGAGGAAAAGGGAGGGGGGCTGATAAGGGAACACTAAGGAAGGCGGTGGTGGTCAAAAGGATAACTTAAGCAGGGGAAGGGAGAAGGGAGGGAAAATATGAACATTAACAGGGACAGGAATAGGATGGAGGGAAAGAAACAGATAACAATCATAACTGTAAATGTGAATGGAATGAACTCTCCCATAAAACAGAGATGGATAGCAGAATGGATTAGAAATCATAATCCTACAGTATGCTGTTTACAAGAAACACATCTGAAACAGAGGGATACACACAAGATAAAGGTAAAAGGATGGAGTAAAATATATCATGCCTCAGCTAAAGTAAAAAAAAAAAGTAGGGGTAGCAATCCTTATCTCAGATAAAGCAAAAGCAAAAATTGACCTAATTGAAAGAGATAGGGAAGGAAACTATATCCTGTTAAAAGGCACCATCAAAAATGAAGCAATATCATTACTTAACATATATGCACCAAGTGGTGTAGCATCCAAATTCCTAGAGGAGAAGGTAAAGGAATTAGAGGAAGAAATAGATAGCAAAACTATACTAGTGGGAGACCTTAAACTCCCCCTCTCTGAACTTAAAAACCCAACCTCAAAATAAACAAGAAAGAAGTTAAGTAGGTGAACAGGATTTTAGACAGGATAGGTATGATAGATCTCTGGAGAAAACTGAATGGGGATAAAAAGGAATATACTTTCTTCTCAGCGGTTCATGGCACATCCTCAAAAATTGACCACATTCAAGGGCATAAAAACCTCACAATTCTAAGCAGTAAAGTAGAAATATTAAATGCATCCTTCTCAGATCATGATGCAATAAAAATTATATGTAATAAAGGGTGAGGGAAAGACACACTAAAAACTAAGTGGAAATGAAACAATTTAATCCTAAAGAATGAGTGGGTCAAACAAGAAATTTTAGAAACAATCAGTAATTTCATTCAAGAGAATGATCATAATGAGACAACATGCCAAAATTTGTGGGATACCTTAAAGGCAGGTCTTAGGGGAAGTTTTATATCCCTGAGTGCATACATGATTAAATTAGAGAAAAGGGAGCTCAACGAATTGGGCATGCAATTAAAAAACCTATGAAAAGAACAAATTCAAAATCCCCAATTAAATACTAAATTAGAAATGTTGAAAACCAAAGGAGAGATTAATAAAATTGAAATTAAGAAAACTATTAATTTAATAAATAAAAACAAGAGCTGGTTTTATGAAAAAAAAAAACAAATAAAATTGATAGACCCTTAGTCAATATGATAAAAAGAAAGAAGAAAACCAAATTATGAGTATCAAAAATGAAAAGGGTGAATCTACCTCCAATGAAGAGTAAATCAAAACAATAATTAGGAATTATTGTATGCACATAAATTTGACAATCTTAGGGAAATGGATGAATATATACAAATATACAAGTTGTCCAGATTAACTGAAGAGGAAGTAAATTACTTTAATAATCCCATCTCAGAAAAAAAATTGAACAAGCCATCAGCCAACTCCCTAGGAAAAAAATCTCCAGGGCCAGATGGATTTACTACTGAATACTATCAAGCATTTAAAGAACAATTGATTCCAATACTCTACAAACTATTTGGGAAAATTAGTGAAGAAGGAGTCCTACCAAATTCTTTTTATGACACAAATATGGTACTGATACCTAAATCAGGAAGAGATAAAACAGACAAAGAAAATTATAGACCAATTTCCCTCATGAATATAGATGCAAAAACTTTAAATAAAATACTAGCAAAAATACTACAGCAACTTACCTCAAGAATAATACACTTTGATCAGGTAGGATTTATTCCAGGAATGCAAGGATGGCTTAATATTAGGAAAACCATCAGTATAATTGATCATATCAACAATAAAACTAGCAGAAACCACATGATCATATCAACAGATGCAGAAAAGGCTTTTGACAAAATACAACATCCATTCCTGTTAAAAACATTAGAAAGCATAGGAATAAATGGAGCCTTCCTTAAAATAATAGGTAGCATCTATTTAAAGCCATAAGCAAGTATTATATGTAATGGGGAGAAGTTAGAAGCATTTCCTATAAGATCAGGGGTAAAACAAGGATGTCCACTTTCATCCCTCTTATTCAGTCTGGTACTAGAAATCTTAGCAGTAGCAATTAGAGAAGAAAAAATAATCAAAGGAATCAAATTAGGCAAAGAAGAGACCAAGCTATCACTCTTTGCAGATGATATGATGATGTACTTAGAGAATCCTAGAGAATAAAGTAAAAAACTATTTGAGACAATAAATAAATTTGGCAAAGTTGCAAGATATAAAATAAACCCACATAAATCCTCGGCATTCCTATATATTTCCAATGAAATTCAATGGCAAAAGATAGAAAGAGAAATCCCATTTAAAGTTACTGTAGACATGATTAAATATTTGGGAATATACCTGCCAAAATAAACCCAGGACCTATATGACCATAACTACAAAACACTTTTCATGCAAATAAATCAGATTTAACTAATTGGAAAAATATCAATTGCTCATGGCTGGGTCAAGCTAATATAATAAAAATGACAATTTTACCTAAATTAAATTATATGTTTAGTGCCATACCAATTAATTTACAAAAAAACTACTTTATAGAGCTAGAAAAAATAATAACAAAATTCATTTGGAAGAATAAACCGTCCAGAATATCAAGGGAATTAATGAAAAGAAATGCTAGGGAAGGTGGACTAGCTATACCAGATTTCAATCTGTATTATCAAGCAGCAGTCATCAAAACTACTTGGTACTGGCGGAAGAATAAAGGAGTGGATCAATGGAATAGATTAGGCAAACGAGATTCAGAAGTCAATGACTATAGTAATCTACTGTTTGATAAACCCCCAGACCCTGGTTTTGGGGATAAGAACTCACTATTTGACAAAACCTGCTGGGAAAAATGGAATATAGTATGGCAGAAACTGGGCATAGACCATTATCTAACACCATATACCAAAATCAAGTCTATATGGGTGCATGATCTAGGTATAAAGTTGATACTGTAAGCAGTCTCCTAAAACAAGGAATAGTCTACCTATCAGACTTGTGGAGAGGGAAAGACTTTATGACTAAACAAGAATTAGAGAACATTATAAAATGTAAAATGGATAATTTTGACTACATGAAATTGAAAAGCTTCTGTACAAACAAAGCCAATGGAACCAAGATTAAGAAAGAGGTGGGAAATTGGGAAAGAATCTTTACAACCTATATCTCTGACAAAGGACTCATTTCTAAAATATACAGAGAATTGAGTCAAATTTATAAGAATACAAGTCATTCCCCAATTGATGAATGGTCAAAGGATATGAACAGGCAGTTTTCAGAGAAAGAAATTAAAGATATCTATAAGCACATGAAGAAATGCTCTAATTCACTATTGATTAGAGAAATGCAAATCAAAACAGCTCTGAGGTACCACATCTCACCAGTCAGACTGGCTAAGAAGACAAAACAGGAAAATGACAAATGCTGGAGAGGATGTGGGCAAATTGGAACACTAATGCATTGCTGGTAGAGTTGTGAACTGATCCAGCCTTTCTGGAGAGCAATCTGGAATTATGCCCAAAGGGCTATAAATACTTTCATACGCTTTGATCCAGCAATACCACTCCTCGGGTTATATCCCAAAGACATTATAGAAATGGGAGAAGGACCCATATGTATAAAAATATTTATAGCAGTTCTTTTTTTGGTAGCAAAGAATAAGAAATTAAGGGGGTGCCCATCAATTGGGGAATGGCTGAATAAATTGTGGTATATGCATGTTATGGAATACTAATGTGCTATAAGAAACGAGGAGCAGATGGTCTTCATATTTACCTGGAGAGGATTATACAAACTGATTCTGAGTGAGAAGAGCAGAACCAGGAGAAATTTGTACACAATTACAGACACAACATATGTGTGATGACCAACTTTGATAGACTGGACTCTTCTCAGCAATGCAGTGATATAAGTCAATCCCAAAAGACTCATGATGGAGAGAAATATGTGCATCCAGAGAAAGAACTAGAAAGAACTAAGCTTATATCCAGGTGGAAGCAAAACTCCTGATCTTTTTCCTTCTCTTATTTGGTTTTATGTTCTCTTTTCCAATTTTTCATTCCAACTGGTACAATCCGTCCTTATAACCTGACTAATGTATAATGTGAAAGTATTTACAGATCCTATACTTGACTATATGCCGCCATGGGGGGGGGGAGGAGAGGAATGGGGACAAAATGTGAAACTCAAGGAATTGTGGAATCAAATCCTGTAAACTAAAAGGAAACAAACAAATTAATTTAAAAAAAAAGATCTAGGACAATTTGAAGGAAATCCTCCTTACTCTGTAAGTACTAATATATCATGAAAGAAACTTTTTTTTATCAATAAACTTGACAAAAGATGAAAATATAAATTAGTCCAAGAATATCTTAAATAAATTAATAGATGATAAATTATTGAGCCACTTAAGTATTTGAGTTCATGTCCCTAATATCTAGGCATTCTCATCAGACAATATTGCATCAGTGGGACCAAGGAACAATAAGTTTTTTCACATATTTTTATTACTTATCTACTTTTCTTTAACAACACAAAAAAGTCCTCTAAAGGATATGGGTACTATCAACTATTGAAATTAGGTCACTTTATTTATGGTGATTACATTCATATTAATCTAAGTTTTAATTCTATTTTAAACACTTTCTTTTGGTCATTTCATTAAAAAAATTACTTTTTGGAAAGTTTTTTGATAACAAATGTTTTATAGATTAACACAGACACATACCATCAAATGGAAGATTTAGAAAAGTAGAGCAACCACTAAGGAATTAAAATTTGAATGAATAAGTCATCAGCTGTTATTATTACAGATCAAATATCTGTTTTTACTGATGGAAATGTTGGGGATTTCTAATTGTTCACAGTCAAATTCCATTTGATTGCCTTAATCCATTTTTCTCCTTTGATCTGTCATCTTCTGAAGTATTAGTGCTTTTCAGTATTAGTATTCTTTTTTCTTTTCTTTTTTCTTTCTTTTTTTAATAAGGGAATTAATATCTGCACATCTGAATCATTAGATACTACTGGGAAAAAGCATCATTGCTAGTGGTGAAAGGAATGACTTTATCCCAAGACTTTTGCCCCAAAGCAATATCTAGTATTTGTATGTGGGAAAGATAAATGCGTGCAAATAGTTTTGATTGACAGATGCTTTCTGTCAAACTTCTACTCACTAATGTAAATATCTACATGTGATTCATGCATGTTAATTAAAAAAATGCCAATGGAGGAACTGGGCCAAGATGGCAGAGTGTAATTATAATGGGAATTTGAAGACTTTCCCTTGTCTTTAATAGGCCAAATGTAATCACATGGAGCCCAAAGGGGAGGAACTTGCTGAAAGATTGGAACAGAAAATGTTTAGCAGGAAGGAGTAAGAAAGAGGAAGCCAAAACAGCTGGCAGCAAGCAGCATGGAGGAAGAGGAGCTAAGAGCGCCTGTTTTGTGTTGAAGGCCTGACAGAGGGAAGGCTTAGAAATGCTGTTGTATGCTGCATTGGTTGTGTGTGCCAACATGGAATGGCAAGCAAAACGGTACTTATCATCTTGTTTCAGTTATTCAAGTACTCAGCTCCTTGTTTCAGTTCTTCAAGTGCCTTTGAGCCTCACCTGTGATTTGGAGGTGGGAGGTGCCCAATTGTATGTCCATAATTTTGACAATCTTAGTGAAATGGATGAATATTTACAAAAATATTAATTGCCCAAATTAACTGAGAAGGAATTAAAATATATAACCCCATCTCAGAAAAAGAAATTGAGCAAGCTATAAATGAACACCCTAGGAAAAAGTCTCCAGGGCCATATAGATTTACTAAGGAACTCTATTAAACATTTAAAAAAACAATAAACAATTGATTCCAATACTCTACAAAGTATTTGGGAAAATTGGAGGAGTCCTACCAAATTCTTTTTATGATACAAATTTGTTACTGATACCTAAATTGGGAAAACAAAGCAGAGAAAGAAAATTATACACTAATTTCCTTCATGAATATAGGTGCAAAAATTTAAATGAAATATTGGCAAAAGACTAAAACAACTTACAACAATAATACACTTTGTTCAAGTAGGATTTATTCCAGGAATGCAACAAGGGTTCAATATTAGGAAAAGTATCAGTATAATTGATCATATCAACAACAAAACTAGTAGAAACCTTATGATAATCTCAATCGATGCAGAAGAGGCTTTTGACCAAATACAACACCCATTCCTCTTAAAAACACTAGAAAGTATAGGAATAAATGGAATCTTCCTTAAAATAATAAGTAGCATCTATCTAAAACCATCAGCAAGTATTATATGTAACGGGGATAAGCTAGAAGTATTTTCAATAAGATCGGGAGTGAAAAAAGGATATCTGCTATTATCCCTTTTACTCAATGTGGTACTAGAAATGTTAACAGAAGCAATGAGACAAAAAAGAAACTGAAGGAATCGGATTAGGCAAAGAGTAGACTAAACTATCACTCTTTTCAGATGAAATTATGATATACTTACAGAATCCCAGAGAATCAAGTAAAAAACTACTTGATATAATAAATACATTTAGCAAAGTTGTAGGATATAAAATAAACCCACATAAATCCTCAGCATTCCTATATATTTCAAACAAAGTCCAACAACAAGAAAACAAAAAAGAAATTCCATTTAAATTTACTGTAGATATTATAAAATATTTGGGAATCTACCTGCCAAAACAAACCCAGGACCTATATGAACACAATTACAAAAAAATTTTCATGCAAATAAAGTCAGATGTACATGATTGGAAAAACATTAGTTGCCCATGTCTAGGTTCAGTTAATATAATAAAAATGACAATTTTACCTAAATTAATTTATATAATTAGTGCCATACCAATTAATCTGCTAAAAAATTATTTTATAAAGCTAGAAAAACTAGTAGCAAAATTTATCAGGAAGAAAAAAAGGTCCAGAATATCAAGGGAATTAATGAAAAGAAATGCTAGGGAAGGTGGCCTAATCATACCAGATTTTAATCCATATTATAAAGCAGTAGTTATTAAAACTGCTTGGTACTGGCTGAAGAATGGAGTAGTTGATCAGTGGAATAGATTAGGTACACGACACACAGCAGTCAAGAACTATAGTAATGTACTGTTTGATAAACCCAAAGATCCCAGATTCTGGGATAAAAACTCACTATCTGAGAAATAAAGCTGCTGGGAAATCTGGAAAATAATATGACAGAAACTGGACATAGACTGATATCTTACACCACATAGCAAAATAAAATCTAAATGGGTGCATGATCTAGGTATACTGTAAGCAATCTGGGAGAGCAAGGAAGAGTTTACCTGTTAGATTTGTGGAGAAGGGAAGATTTTATGACCAAATAAGTTAGAGAGCATTACAAAATGCAAAATGGATAATTTGCATTACATTAATTTGAAAAGTTTTTGTACAAATAAAGTCAATGTAACCAATATTAGGATGGAAGTGGAAAATTGGGAAAGAATTTTTACAAACATTGTCTCTGATAAAGGCCTCATTTCTAAAATATACAGAGAACTGAGTCAAATCTATAAGAATACAAGTGATTACCTAATTGATAGATGGTCAAAAGCTATGAACAAGCATTTTGCAGAAGAAGTAATTAATGATATCTATAAGCATATGAAAAAATGATCTAAATCACTATTGATTAGAGAAATGCAAATTGAAACAAATCTGAGGTACCACATCTCACCAATCAGATTGGCTAAGATGACAAAACAAAACAAAAAATGATAAATGCTGGAGAAGATGTTGAAAAATTGGAACACTGATGCATTGTTGCTGGAGTTGTGAACTCATCCAACCATTCTGGGGAACAATCTATAACTATGCCCAAAGGGCTATAAAAAAAGTGCATACCCTTTGACTCAGCAATATCACTTCTAGGGTTTTATCCCAAAGAGATAATAGAAATGGGAAAAAGACCCATATGTACAAAAATGTTTATAGAAGCTCTTTTTGTGGTGGTAAAGAAATGGACATCAAGGGGATGCCCTTCAATTGGGGAATGGCTGAACAAGTTGTGGTATATGAACATAATGGAATACTTTTGTGCTATAAGAAATGAGGAGCATATGGACTTCCTTAATAACCTTAAGAGACTTATATAAACTGATGCTGAGTGAGGAGAGCAGCACCAGGACAGCACTGTACACAATTATGACACACTTTATGTGTGATGACTAACTTTGATAGACTCAGCTTCTCTCAGCAATGCAAGGTTAGAAGACAACTACAAAAGAATCATGATGGAAAGGGATATCCATATCCAGAGAAAGAACTACAGAGTCTTAATGCAGATTGAAGCAAACTACTTGCTCTCTCTCTTTTGCATTTTGTTTTGTTTTGTTCCATCTTTCTCACTGTTAACTCAATTGGTTATAGTCCTTATTTACAACTTGACTAATGTTTAATGTGAAGGAATTTGTAGAATCTGTATTTGATTGCATGCCACCGTGCGCTGGTGGGGGAGGAGAGGGAAGATGAGAAAATTTTAAACTCCGGGGGTTCTGGAACTGAATGATGTAAACAAAAGTAAATAAATAAATTTTGACAATTTTGAAAAAAAAAGACTATCTAAAATGGGAAAAGAGGCCCAAAAAGCCAATGAGTAGAAGAATGCCTTAAAAAGCAGAACTGGCAAGGTGGAAAAGGAAGTTCAAAAGCTCACTGAAGAAAGTAATTCCTTCAGAATTACAATGGAGCAAATGGAAGTAAATGACTTTATGAAAAATAAAGATATTATAAAACAGATCCAAAAAAAATATAGTAGATAATGTGAAATATCTCATTGGAAAAACCACTGACCTGGAAAATAGATCCAGGAGAGATCATTTAAAAACCATTAGACTACCTGAAAGCCCTAATCAAAAAAAGAGCCTAGACATCTTCTTTCAGGAAATTATCAAGGAAAACTGCCCTGACATTCTAGAACCAGAGGGTCAAATAGAAATTGAAAGAATCCACTGATCACCTCTTGAAAAAGATCCAAAAAAGAAAATTCCTAGGAATATAATAATTAAATTCCAGAGTTTCCAGATCAAGGAGAAAAAATATTACAAGCAGTCAGGAATAAACAATTTGAGTATTGTGGAAACACAATCAGGATAACACAAGATCTAGTAGTTTTTACATTAATGGATTAAAGGGCTTGGAATATGATATTCCAGAAATCAAAGGAACTAGGATTAAAACCACAAATCACCTGCCCAGCAAAACTAAGTATAATTCTTCAGGAGAAAAGATGGAAATTCAATGAAATAGAGGCATTTCAAGCATTTTTGATGAAAAGACCAGAACTGAACAGAAAATTTGACTTTCAAACACAAGAAGCAAGAGTAGCATGAAAAAACAAACAAGAAAGAGAAATCCTAAGAAACTAATTAAAGTTGAACTGTTTATAACCCTACATGAAAAGACAATGTTTGTAACTCATGAGACTTTTTTTTTTGAGTTTTAGGAAAGTTGAAGGGAATACACATAAACATATACATACATGTATATGTTTAGGTGTGTATATGAGTGTATGCATATATGTGTGTATGTATACATAAACAGAGGGCACAGGGTTAATTGAATATGAATGAATGATATCTAAAAAATAAAATTAAGAAGTGAGAGAGGAAGATATTGGGAGAAGGAAAAGGGGAGAGATAAAATGGGGTAAATTATCTCGCATAAAAGAGGCGAGAGAAATCTGTTACAATGGAGGGGAAGAGCAGGGAAGTGAAAGGGAATAAGTGAACCTTACTCTCATCAAATTTGGCTTAAGGAAGGAATAATATACACACTCAATTGGGTATCTTGTACTACAGGAAAGTAGGGGGGGAAGGGGATAAGAGGGAAGATGATAGAAGAGAGGGCAGATTGGATGCAGGAAAATATAGTTAGTTTTTCACAGTATGACTACTGTGGAAATGTTTTCCATAACTACACATAAAGGGGTTTACTAGGTGGTACAGTGACTAGAGCACTGGCGCTGGAATCAGGAGTACCTTAGTTCAAATCCAAGCTCAGACACTTAACACTTACTAGCTATGTGACCTTGGACAACTCACTTTACTCCAATTGACCCACCTTCCCCCTCCAAAAAGCAAAAAAAAAAAAAAAAATTAATTAATTAATTAAAAAAACGCTACCCACGTATAACCTATATTGAATTGTTTGCTTTCTCAATGGAGATGGGTGAGGAGGAAAGAAGGGAGAGAATCTGGAACTTAAACTTTTAAAAACAAATGTTTAAAAAATTGTTTTTACATGCACCCAGGAAATAAGATATACAGGCAATGGGATATAGAAATACATCTTGCCCTTCAATAAAGTAAGGGGTAAGGGAATAATGGGAGGGGATGGAGGAGTATAAGAGATGGTAGACTAGAGGAAGGGGTAATCATTATATGCGTGATCTTGAGGGGAGCAATGAGTAGAACATTTGGAACTCAAAATCTTCTGGAAAAGAATGTTGACAACTAAAAATAAATAAATAATTTCTGAAAAAAAAAACAAATGAATAGCTATTTGTTATTCTTATTTTCAGGAATTTTTAACTAGTACATTGTAACCTGAAGGAGACATATCATAGCAGGTATAATCAAATTAAAATCAAAGACATAGATTCTGCCTTCATGGAGTCTAAATAATTCTAATAGATTTAAAAAACTTTAAATTTTGAGTCATTTCATAATAGTACAAAACATATCCTGAAATCAGTGAACATCCATTATAACCATAGTGTATTATGTATTTTCTTTGCCCAGGGCAATGTCAGTCAAATGAAGGGCACAGGAAGATAGATGAGAAAATAGGTTTGCTTATTGGAGGCTGCAAAACTTAGACACATTGACAATGGGACAAAAGTCTTATCCCAAGCAAATATTTACAGTAGGTAAGAATAATTAAATGAATTAGAAAATTCACTTAATGGAGGTCCATTCACATATCTTTGTCAAATAAAATTAAATTTTTATAATTATTAGGAATTATGACATTTTAGGCTTGATTTATATGTTCTTTTCTTATTTATTATTTCTTCCAAGTCACTTCTTCCTTAAGGTATCTACCAGATTGTCCTAAGTATATACAATATTTGTTCAGGATATCCATTGCTATCTTTCGGTATTTTTCTTGCAACATTTAAAATTAGAAGACATTGCTACTTACAAATAATCCCAGTATTCTTCCTTGGGGAATAAATATATTCATATGTAAAGCTGAGGAGTGAGGAGAGTTTAGTATACAAAGCAGAGAAAAAGTAAGTCAGGAAACCTTTTATTCCATACAATAGTCTTTCAGAATAGAATCAGAATGTTGATTCATGAGTTAGTCAATTTCTCTTAGTTGTGGACACTAGATATTTTCTCTTTAGTCATGACAATGTCATATTGTATATAATGTCACATTCCCATTATTCTGGTTGGTTCCACACTACTACAATATTGCAGGGGGACAGAGAGTGACTGTGCTGATGTAGGAAAGATAGAAACCCTGGAATAGTGTGCCTTATGCCTCATTCATAATATCAGATATAGTGAGATGTAGCAATGGTCAACTTCATAAAAATTATCCTTATAGCTTGGTCTTACTAGAAAAATGGTTAACATTTCAGCCTCACTGAAGGAAATTTGCATACTTAGTCATTTTCCCTCAATGAGTTTAGGGATACTCAGTCAACCCTGACACACTTATTTTCTTTTTTAATAGTATTTTTTTAAATTAAATGCAAACAAGTTTTTTGGGGGCAGAGCCAAGATGGTGGGGTAGAAAAAGGACTTCCACATAGCTCTTGCTTTCACTTCTTCCAATTCATGTAAGAAATGACTCTAAACAAACTTGGGAGGTACAGAAGCCACAAAATGATAAGAGAGAACCTAACTTCCCACTAAAGACAGTCTGGCAGGCCATCAGGAAGGTGCCAGAGCAGCATGTTGGGAGCCAAGCCCAGCCCAGAGTGAGCCAGAGGTTTTAGGCTCAGGGTGGTCACAACCAACCCTAACTGGAGGGACTTCAGATCACCAGCAGATGTGGTGGTATCCAGAATTATCCACCCATAAATGCTAAGGACAAAGTAAGAGGTCAGTGCATTGTGGACTCTGGGAACCAGAAGTAGAGGAGTACAATCCGGCCTTTGCCCACTGGAGGAGAAGTGGCTATGGAATGGGACCCATGCAGCCACCACTTTGTGGCTGCTGCAGAGCTCCTGGCCTGCAGATTGTAGGGGGAACAAAGGACCAGTATGAGGGGTAATCATTCTTGCTTTAACCTGCTTGGATCTGGATCAATGTCTAGAGGGGAGGTCCTGTGGTGTGTGACCAGTGTGCCAGACCCAGTGGAGCTTTCAGAGAGGGCACCAAACTAATAGCTCTGGCAGCTGAGAAAATCCCAGAGATTTGGGACAAAGCACCCCTCTCTGGTAGCAGAGTTCTACTGTGGCAAAAATCTCAAAAGGCAAGTAATTAAGTGGCAACATGAGCAAGTAAAGGAAGCAAATCAAACAGAGCAACCCAACTTTACACTCCTGTTTTGGGGACAAAAAGGATCAAAGCATACAACAGGAGGAAGATAGCAAAGTAAGAACTCCTGCACCAAAAGCTTCCAAGAAAAATATGAATTGATTAAAGGCCACAGAGGAGCTTAAGAAGGCTTTTGAAAACAAATAAGAGAAGTGGAGGAAAAATTGGGAAGATAAATGAGAAAGATGCAAGAAAATTATGAAATGAGAGTCAACAACATGACTTAAGAAAATCACACCTTAAAAAAGAAACGAACTCAAATGGAAAAAGAGGCTCAAAAAGCCAATGAGGAGAAGAATGCCTTAAAGAGCCAAATTTGCCAGATGGAAAAAGAATCTCAAAAGCTCACTGAAGAGAATCATTGCTTCAGAATTAGATTGGAACAAATGGAAGCTAATATCTTTATGAGAAATCAAGATGTTGTTAAACAGATCCAAACAAATGAAAGAATAGAAGGCAATGTGAAATATCTCATGGGAAAAACAACTGACCTGGAAAATAGATCCAGGAGAGATAATTTAAATATTATTGGACTACCTGAAAGCCATGATCAAAGTAAGAACCTAGAAATCCTTCTCCAGGAAGTTCTCAAAGAAAATTGCCCTAATGTTTTAGAATCAGAGGGCAAAATAGAGGTTGAAAGAATCCACTGATCACCTCCTGAAAAAGATCCCAAAAAGAAAACTGCTAGGAAAATTTTAGTTAGGTTCCAGAATTCCCAGATTAAGGAGAGAATATTATAAGCAGCCAGGAAGAAGCAATTTGAATATTGTGGAAACACAATCAGGATAATCCAGGATCTGGTAGCTTCTACACTGAGGGATCAAAGGGCTTGGAATATGATATTCTGGAGGTCAGAGGAGCTGGGATTAAAACCAAGAGTCACCTACCCAGCAAAACTGAGTGTCATGTTTCAGGGAAAAATATGGTCATTCAGTGGAACAGAGGACTTTCAAGCATTCTTGCTGAAAAAACTAGAGTTGAATAGAAAATTTGACATTCAGATACAAGTAGCAAGAGAAGCATGAGAAGAGTCATCAAAATCCAGATGGAAGAAAAAAGTCTAGATGTGTGACCATTACCTGGGATGCAGGGGACGATCTTGGCATCTTTGAAGTTTGACCAAGATCCAGCTACCTTCAAGGCCCATTGGAACAAACTGCCCATTCTTCCTGGAATACTCATTACAACACAGGAATACATCAGTTTATTTTACTTCCCTTTATTTCACTTCACAGCATTTTTTTACAATTTGAGGGTCTGTGGCAACCCTATGATGAGCAAGTCTATTGGCACCATTTTTTGAACAGCATGGGCTCACATCATGTCTCTGTGTCACATTTTGGTAATTCTCACCATATTTCAAACTTTTCATTATTATTATATCTGTTATGATGATCTATGATCAGCAATCTTGGATGTTATTCTTTATAATTGTTTTGGGGCTCCACAAACCATACCCGTATAAGACAGTGAATTTAATTGAGAAATGTTGTTTGTGTTCTGACTGCTCAAACAATCAGCCCTTTCCCTTTCTCTCCTCCTCTCTTTGGGACTCTCTATTCCTTAGATATAATGATGGTGAAATTAGATTAATTAATAACCCCACAATGACCTTTAAGAGTTTAAGAGAAAAAAAGTCAATCCATGTGCTAAACTTTGTTATTGTCTTATTTAAGAAATTGCCACAACAACCTCAACTTTCAGCAAACACCACCCTTATCAGACAGCAACCATCTACATCAAGACAAGATCTTTCAACAGTAATAAGATTACAACTCATTGAAGGCTCAGATGATGGTTAGCATTTTTAGTAATAAAGTATTAACTTAAAAAATAGAAAGGCAAGAAAGGGAAGAATCTATGAAGAGGAAACTCTGTAAATCCAGCAGAGATGCTACACTTAAGTGGAGTTATAAGTGAAGTATAGAAAGAGATAAAGGACTTCCAGGCCCTACAGTACCAGGAGTTGTAAATTGACTTTGCTACATGTGTATCTTACACTGTGATTCCCTATTGTTACATTCTAAGCTTGAGCCAACTTTTCCCATGGATACCGTGTATTTGTGGGAAAGTGTGCTACTGGTTTATGAAGCTTCAGAAATATTATTTTTACTATGCTATTTTGGTAAATACATTTTTCTAAGAGTATAGCAGCAAGCACCCCAAGCGCGTCCTCAGGGTTTGCTGCCCATACAGGTTCTTGGATCTGCTTTGTTAAAGGAAAGCAACTCAAAATGGGTTAACAAGCTTACTTTAATCAGTCAGACATATATCGTTTACCTTGTTCAGGGGAAAAAGGTCAGCACCCCGAACTTCAAAGTATACAGGCAGAATTATCAAGACAGAAACAGATCAAGTAGACAGATTTCCAAACTGTCCAACCATTACATCCATACTCAGTCAACATCTGGGTTTCCACATCTGGGTTTTTCAAAGCTGGGGGGCCCTGGACAATGGCTTCCCAGAATACAGATCAAATCACAGAACACTTCTCAAAGCTAGCCCCCAAAACAAAGCTACACATCAGGGCTTATATAGCCTTCTCCTGGCTCAGAGAATGTAACAACCTTATTGACTCACTGCCCAATCAAGAAGTATCTACTGGAAAACAAGCCTCCCACCCCAGGCTTCAGGTGCACTTTAGCCTAGGGGCAGGGAAGGTCTTCCAAATTTGCATTCCCATTACATTCAGCCCCAAGATCTTTCATGCCCATAGCATAGACAATTTACTTTTGAATCAGCACTAAACATCTCTTAGATCACATTTTCAAGGTACAGAACTAAAGTTACCAAAGTGGCCACTGGGCCTTAAACAAACA